>NW_026067965.1:2256876-2304355 GCF_014885135.2 Alexandromys fortis
AAGAAAACATATATATGTGTCCAGACATAGGCAGTGGAATACACACGCACAAATCAGATTAAAATAAAAGTAGAAAATTTAAATCTATCCATTAAATATAGGCTCTAAAATCCCTCTCCGTTGGAGCCGAAGAGATGCCTCGCCTCAGTAGTTACGAGCACTTGGTGCTCTTCCAGGGGTCCTGGGCTTGGCCCCCAGCACCCACATCAGAGGACTCATCCTGAAACTCCAGTTCCAGGCTGTCCCGACATTTTTTTCTGACTTCTGAGAACACCTGCAGGCATGTGATTCCCGTGTGTATGTGCACACACATACACATTAAACAGCCTGAAATATGTTACTCTAATTTTATGGCTTCACCACGGGACAGCTGGACAAGCCAATCAGGATGATCAACCTCACCCTCTGCTGTCCACGGTGGTGCCTCTGATCGCAGACATCAGGAGACCAGTTGAAGATCACCGTGTGCAAGACGACAGCGGGAACCTAGCTCCCTTGACTCCCATTGGTGCCTTGAGCCTCATATCACCACAGTGTTTGTGGATTCTGGGGGTTCCTAATTCTGTTTACAAGTGAAAACCATTTCATGCTGCTTTATAATCCAACTTCCATTTTAAGATGTTTATTTAAATGCCAAAATGTTTTTTATATCTTTTAAAAAGTGTATGGGACATTTGTGAAAAAGTAAATAATTGTAGACCTGTAACGTAATGTCAGTCAGTTAGTTTTGAAAACCTTGTAAATCTTCAAATCGAGAAGTTCTTAGGAATCTCCAAAGATCTTAAAAGAGTAAAGAAGTGGTGGGGCCATGGCTAGCGGATAAGAAGCTTTGCTGCTCTTGGAGAGGACTTGAGTTCACTTCCCAACAACCCGATGTGGGATGCCTCACAAGTGCCGGTAACTCCATCTTCAAGGGATCCAGAGCCTCTGATCTCAGAGCACCCACACTCATATGTATACACAGATACACAGAAACAGACAGACACATACATACATACAAATTAAAAAAAATAAGTCTTTTAAAAAAGAAGAGGAGAAAGATTACCTGGAAGTTCTTTTCATTGAAAAGCCCACCAGAGATCCCATCTGTGAGCTGGGTGGTAGCTCAGTTGGCAGTGCGTCCCGCTAGGCACTCAGCCTTGGGTTCGATCCCCAGCCCTGCATAAACTGGTGTGATGGTTCACACCTGTAATCCCAGCACTCTGGACGTGAGGGCAGGGGGTGATGAGTTCGAGATGATCCTTTACATAATAGAGTTTCAGGTCAGCCTGATATGTGAGCCTGTGTCCCTAGATCTGTATAGATAGCGTGTATCTCTCAATAACACATGTTGTATATGTCTATATGTAGCTAAGATGATAACAAATATGTTTCACTTATCTTACCTACATTATAGAACTCTAGATTGTTGTTGTTCATTTTGATCTTTGAGACAGGGTCTCCCTAAGTCAATGTGCAGCCTTGCAGCTCCCGCTGCCCCAGCCTCCCACTTGCCGGGTTATACACAGACATGCACAACGCGCCCAGCCGGGTTAGGCTCATCTAGTAATAACATAACTGCTGATTTGTAGTGTGTGCCTTGCCAGTAAGTACAGGAGAAAATGTACTGTGATGACCTGATTGTTAAAAACCAAGTCCGCAAGAAACACCGATTGTAGAAATGCTTGGTGTGAAAAAACTAGCAGTTCCTTCCCAGGAGCCAAGGACTGAAGCAGCAGGGAAGCTTATTCCTGGGCTGCTTAGAGGCAGAACCGGTTTAAACCAGCTGCTCTGCCTTGTAAGACCCTCTACTACACTGCTTCTGAGTACTTGTTTTGTGTGGTTTGGGCTGGAGAGCTTTCCCACAGTTCCACTGGGTCTCACAGGCATTTCACCTGTGGCCTTGCACGGCTCACTACAGGAAGCTTCTTACATAGCAGAAACACATGTCAATGTGTTAGCAAGCTCACAGAGTCCAGAGGTGTTTAAGGGTTTCACAGAGCAGCGATGTTACAAAGTTCCCCCTTCCTTTCTTCTGTGATGCCAGCCTAATGCTCAGGTCCAGTTCCTTTCCTGAGGCAGAAGGCTCTGCTTGGTGTGTATGGGTGGGTGGGTGGGTGGGTGGAGTCATATCCGTATGCTAACCCTCTGCAATGGAGCCCGCCCTGAAGAGCTTGGCCATTGTTTTCCAAAAGTCCCGTCCCCTTCCACCTTGCGTCAAATCAGATCATAGGAGTGTCTAAACCACCCTCTTGGCAAGAAATGCCAACTAGCTGAAGCAGTGATTAGGAAAGAGGTTTATCCTAATCATTTTAGGCCAATTAAGGCCCATCCCAGAGCTGGAGATAGGATCAGCAGACTCGAGCAAACTAGGAATGGAGATCAGAATCAAAAACTCTCAGTGGAGGCTGGGTAGGAACCAGGTTTCACTACAATAATTTTTTTTTCTGAACATGGGGGCCTAACTATGTTGCCCAGACTCATCTCAAACTGCTAACGTCAAGTTCACCTCCCTCTGGGCACAGATGTCTACCCCACTCCAGCTCCAGCTCGGTTTCTTTACTTCTCTTGAGAAAACTGTCTAGTCCTGTTTGTCCTAGAACTCACTGTGTAGACCAGGCTGGCCTCGAACTCACAGAGATCCTCCTGCCTCCGCCTCCCAAGTGCTGGGCATAAAGACATGCACCACCACCGCCAGACTCATAATAGTATTTTCTAACAAGACACATCACGACTGAGCATGGGGGTACAGACCTATAACCCCACTTTGGGGGAGGCTGCCGCAGGAGAATCTAAAATTCAAGGCCAACCTGAGCTATGTAGTAAGTTTGAGTCAGGCCTGAGTTAAACAGTGAGTTCTTGCGTCCAGATAAACGAATAAGCAAAAAGACAGATCCATCCTAGCGACACCGTCTGGAACTGGTCCAGGAGCTGTGTTCTAGGACAGTCCCTTCTCCCTCTGCAGATGCGGTCACCTTCAGCATTCCCTAACCGCCTCTCGTCCTCACTGATGGGAACCTGGACCTGCCCCCAGAAGACCGGGTAGGCAGCTCTCTTCAGTCAGACCCAGGTTTGATCTCACCTCAAGAATACTGAAGTAGAGCCAGGAACAAGGACACAAAATCCAGCCTCTGTTAGCCTTTTCCAGGTAGGATTCTAACCTGATCTGCCCCCAGTTAATTCTAAGAGGCAGATACCCACAGTCTACGCAATGGCACCGCTGTTCTTGTCCCGTGCTAGCCTGGGGACCCTGGCTTTGCCAGCGCTGTAAATGAGGTCTGAGGTAACCGAGGACCAGTGTCAAGGTGATGCTGTAGCCCCGCATCTGTCACCCTCCCTTCCACCAGAAGGGACAGTCTCCCCTGCACGACTGTAGGAACTTGGGTTCCCCCACCGTACATGAGCAGAACGTGGGAAAGGAAAAAAAATGGGCTCGACCTGCTCAGGAGGCAGGGGCTTCTGATTTCTGGGAATCATTCCATATCTTTCCTTTGGCTCGAGGACAGAGAGACAATCAGAGGACCCAAGTGGGACCTTGGCAGTGTTTAAGGCTTTAAAAAGCCAAAGATAAGAATTTTAGAAGGTTCTCTAAGGCTGCGAACTACAATGTTCTATCTCGAGTTTTCGAGGATTTGGTTAAGTAGTTCCTTAACTGTAGGACAGAATATAAGTATTTAGAACCTGCCATGACCCCAAATTCAAATCATTTTAATATATGTGATGAGGACTTTAAAAACTCAGAATTTTCCGTTTACATCCAGGAGGTGGCACTGTGGCGCCGCAGCAGAAATCGACGAATACTTTGACGCTGGTCAAAGCAGTTGTAGGACGTTCCTTCCGCGCTGCCGTTCCCACACGCTCGTAAGCTCTTGTCTTTCCAGAGATGTTCTTTAAGCTTAGATCCCTCGGCCCTGTAAAGTTTCTCGCGGGACATTGTTGGCTGAGAGCCAGCTGGCTACTCAGCCGTCCAGGTGAGCGCCATGGAAGACAGCAGGATCCTAAGCCCCTCCCTCCGCTCCGGAGCTCTCAGAGATCCCACCGTGCGTCGGAGTTTCTGAAAACGTCACTGAGCAGGACAACTGGCCAGGTCCCTAACGTGCCCGTTTAGTTGACTGAAGAACACACCCACCCATAGGCTGTGTAGTGGGACCTTCTAATGAGAACAGTCTGCCCCTGTGAGAAATCTACAAATGCCATCATTTGAAGGTGTCTCAGAGAGGCTGGGATTAGAGCCAGGGAATCCCCGAACTCCGCAGCCAAAGTTAGAGACGCCTTAGTCACTTCTACACGACAGTTACCTCACCGGTGATGTGTTCTGCCATCACAGGGGTTTCCAAACTATGGCAAAGCCTTAGATTTCCTCAGATCTCTGGAGGTCAGCGGCACAATGCAGAGTAAGGAAGCAAATTATTGGTAAGAGGGCAAACCTCTACTCTCTTCTGAGGCTGTACTGTCCATATGGTAGGTAGCTGCTTGCCACATGACCCCTGCTCACTTCAGGTCCTGGGGAAACACCCGAAGCAGGCCTGAGTTTAAAAAGAGAGAGCTAGAAAGCCGGCTAGCAATTAGGATCCAGGCTGCTCTTCCAGAGGACTGAGTTCAGTTCCCAGGACCCACATTCATGATTCACAACCACCTGTCACTCCAGCTCCAGGAAGTCCAACACCTCTGGACTGGGATGCCCACACGCACACGCACGTACTCACACATACGCATGATTAAAAATAACATGTCTGAGAATAATAAGAAACCGGGTGGTCGTGGAACATGCCTTTAATTCCAGCACTTGGGAGGCAGAGGCAGACGGATCTCTGTGAGTTCGAGGCCAGCCTGGTCTACAAGAGCTAGTTCCAGGACAGGCTCTAAAACTACAGTGAAACCCTGTCTTGAAACACCAAAAAAAAAAAAAAGAAAGAAAGAAAGAAAGAAAATAATAAAAAGAAAAAAAGCATCAGGGAGCTAAAGACCATACTGGAAACAAAGTAACGGTGGAACACAGGACAAGTCAGAGAAGCCTGGGCAACGAAAAGTTTAAAGACATAAGAAAATGGTCAAAAAAAAAAAAAAAAAAGAGGAATTGACAAAAAGGTGCAGCGTCCCAGGTGACAAAGGCGTCATGACAGCCAGCAGTGAAGCATCCTAGTAAACGCAGGGATTACAAAGGCTGAGCAGCTTGCGACCAATCAGCCACCAAGCTGCAGTTGGCCCAGTGAGATGATTTAGTGCAGCGGGTCTCACCCTTCCCAACCCTGCGACGCTATGATACAGTTCCTCATGTCGCGGTGACCCTAACGGTAAAACTATTTTTGATGTTAATTCACAGTTGTCATCTTGCCACCGTTAGGAGCTGTAAGTATCTGACATGCAGGATATGTTGGCCACGGGTTGAGAGCCACTGTGTAGTGGGTTCAGACACTGCTGTGCAAGCCTTGACACCTGCTTTGGGTCCCGGAATCCAGACCCACTGTGAGAGAGCTGACTCCGGAAGTCCCAACGCCACACATACACTGTGGCACGTGTGTGCCCGCTCATGGGCACATCATATGCTTCACTCACTCACCCACACGATGACAGTGTTAAAAAAAAAAACTTCTTAAGGGGCTGGGGAAACGGCTCAGAGGTTAAAAGCACTGGCTGCTCTTCCAGAGGTCCTGAGTTCAACTCCCAGCAACCACATGGTGGCTCACAACCATCTGTAATGAGATACGTTGTCTTCTGGACTATGGGCATACATGGATATAGAATACTGTGTACATAGTAGAAAAATAAATCTTCAAAAAAAAAAGAAACAGATATGATAATAAAATCAATGAGTCCTCCTTAAAAAAGCTTCTTAAAAATTTGAAGTCTTTTTTTTTTTTTTATGGTTACACACACTTTTAATTTCAACACTCAGGAGGCAGAGGCTGGCAGATGTATGTAGGTTTGAGACCAGCCTGGTCTACAGAGTGAGTTCCAAGCCAGTCAAAAATTTGAAGTCATAGGAAAAAAGCCACTGTGACTTTGCATATTGGCCACTTTCGTGACAAGGCATTGGACAAAAACAGGCTAAAACGGGTTATTTCAATTCAGTTTGAGGGTCCAGTCTGTCGGGTGGGGAGGGCACAGCAGCAGTGCGAGGCAGCTGGCCACACGGCCCTGTAGTCAGGAAGTCATGTTCGGCTCATTGCCTCCTTTCTACGCAGGCCAGGGCCGCAGCCCAGGACATGGTGCACCCACGTTTAGAGCGGATCCTCCCACTTCAAGGACAATACAAACACTATAACCTGCATGTAGTGTTTAAGTGGTTTTAACCCTTTGACCTCACAATTTCCCTTTTCAGAGTGCTCGCCACAGAATACAGAACGAAAGCACCAAAGGGTAAGTCTACAAAGGTAAAGTAGCACTGTTAGCTAGTGTGTGGAAAACGAAGAGAGAATCCCCGAGGATCTACCAAGAGAATAGTCATTCACTCAATGGCAAGCCCATACAATATTTAAAATTAAATCATTAAGTTTGAATCCGTTATTGACTTGGAGTGATATCTATTGCATTCTGTTAAGCGAATGAGGAGGTGTGTGTGTGCATGTGTGTGTGTGTGTGTGTAAACAGGTCTAAGAATATACAATTGTTTGGGTGAAGGCTACTAATTTTTATACCACCTCACCCACTTTTTACACTTATTTTGTATACATGGAGTATATGTAATTAAAGAAATTTAAAAGAGGAAAAAACGCAAGACAGCCAAGCTCTCTGGCTTTAGCAAGGAGAACAGCTTTGTTTACCTCATGCAGACAAAGGCTGGAGACTGTAGGGAGTTAAAGGCCCTAGCGGTGGAAAAAAAACATGAGATCATAATCACATCCTCCCCAGAACTGGTCTCAGGAGATGTCACTGAAACCCAGAGAAAACTTAACTGGTAATTAATACATCGGACTCTCTGCCCTTAGGGACAGAATGCAACACCGACTAAATTAGTTCCTCGGCCGTGAAGAACCTAGTGAGGTATTTGTGAGATGAACTTTAATTTTTTTGAGACAGAGTCTCGTGCAGCCAGACTGGCCTCAAGCATGCTATGTAGCTGAAGATGAGCTTGCATTGTATAATAATCTCCCATTATTTCAGAGATTAAACTTTGTGAGGGCTGGGCGGCTCTTCCAGAGCCACACCCCAGCCCTGTGATCCTAACTACTTACTGTTTTGCTTTGTTTCTCTGTTGTAGCCTTGGTTGTCCTGGAACTCACTCTGTACACCAGGCTGGCCTCAAACTCACAGAGATCCACCTGCCTCTGCCTCCCGAGTGCTGGGATTAAAGGCGTGCGCCACCACTGCCTGGTGAGCTGAACTACTTTTTACATTTTTATTTTTTAAAAAAAACTTTTACAATATATTTTGATCATATTCTTTCCCTCTCCCAAAACAAACAAAACCCACAGGAAAAACAACCAAAAACATAAAATGTTAAGTCAAAATTTAAAGAAGGAAAATCAATAAGAAAAACTTCTAAAACAAAACAAAACAAAAAAAACCATAAAAAACATGGATTCTGTTTTGTATTGGCCAACAATTCCTGGGCGTAGGGCCTGCCCTGGGGTGTAGTGGATATACCCAGGGACTCAGTGGGAGGAAACGGATTCCCCTTTCCCGTCAGGTATCACTTGCATATAGCTTCTTGGTTAGGGGAGGACCTGGGCCCACGTCCCCTTCTTAGTGCTGGGATTTTTGTCTGGTTTGAACCTATGGAGTTCTCCCCACGCTATACCCGCAGAGCCCTCAGCAGAGAAGCTTGTTTTTGCAGGAGATGGTGATTAACAGAGACCACAGCTGGACAAAGTGCAGAGCGTGAGAGACTGTGGAGCACTGAACCCCAGTGGGATGTCCTATGAAAACCTCTGTGGAAGAGGAGGAGGAGGCAGAAGAGACTGTAAGATTCAGAGGTGGGTGTTGCGGAATACTACTGCATTTGTTGTTGCGGCAGGATATTAACTTTAACCGTGCAAAGCTGTGTTACTTTTGTTTTCTACTCTACTTGTTAAATGATGTAAAGATGTGTCGCACCTGGTTCACCTTGCCTGTCTAAAGCCCCTGATGGGTCTGATAAAGAGCCGCAGGGCCAATAGCTAGGCAGAGAAAGGACAGGCGGAGCTAGCAGGCAGAGAGAATAAATAGGAGAAGTCTAAACTCCTATTTATAGGAGAGAGAAGATATCCGGGGCCAGAAGCCAGGTGGCTGCCAACCAGGCAGAAACAGAGACACCAAGAAAATAGGAACAGGTAAAAAGCCCCAATGCAGGATGTAGATAAAGAGAAACAGGTTAAGTTTAAAAAAAAAAAAAAAAAAAAACAAACAAAAAAAAGTTAGACAGAAACGTGCATAAGATAGGTGAAGCACTGAAAGCTAAGAATAAGTCTGCGTCGTGATTTGGGAGTTGGTTGGTGGCCTAAGAGAAAAAGCCTGGTGCAGGTCACCAAGGAATGATGACCCCAAGGAACCAGCATTTTCCAGACACAACAAGATGGATACACATACGAGCTCATGGAGACTGTGAGCTGAACCTCTTAACCCAACCCGGAAAGGCCTTCTTCAAACTCGGGAGGCAAGAACCTGTGTTCCGTGTTCCTATGTACCTAGTTCTGTGCTGTCTACTTGTTTGCTTTGTAACTGTCACGGTATTTGCATTTTTTATGGAATATAGTATAATTTGATACCGTGGGCACTAAAACAACCAAAGCTGGGTAATTAGCATTTCTGTGATCTCACGCTATCATTTTGATGTGTCGGGAACTCAGTCCTCTACTTTGGAAAATGTGAGTCTTACAGTGATTCCATTCAAAGATGTTAGAACGACTTCCCACTACTAATTTTATTTTGGAATCCATTACTAACTTTCTCTACCCCCCCCCTCCCTTCCTGGTTTCTAGTAATCTCTGTGCTACCCTATACTTTTATGTGGTCAACATAGTTTTAGTCTCTGCTAGTGGATGTGGTATTAAGTCTCTGTGTCTGGCTCTTTTCACTGAACACAGTAACCTCCAGAAGTTCTATCCATGTTGTCCTGTGGTAAGATTCCATGCCCCCCCCCCCAGTACCACCACCTTAAAGATATGGTCTTTCTATGTAGCCCTGGCTGTCCTGGACCTCACTACCAGGCTTGCCTTGAACTCAAGACCTCCTGCCTCTGCCTCCTCGAGGTGAGATTAAAGGCGTGCGCCACCACCCAGTAGATTCCATCCTTTTTGTGTCTACTTTTAACATCATCCTGAAAGCAGTCACGTCCTGCGGGCAGTTTGCTGGAAACTTATCTTGTGTTAAACTGCTCCTCCATCTTTCCTACCCTGCGAAACTGTGAATCCGACAGGTACTACCCACTGCCCTTCATTTTCCTAATCCGACAGCATGGATGGCTCCTCAGAACATATGTCTCTGGTGCCAAGGCCTTTGCACTGTTCAAGCAGCTGAGGGGCTACTCCCTCCTCACCTCTGCACATCCTCAAATGTACAGCCCAGCTGGTGGGCACGTTCCTCCCCACCCCTGCACATCCTCACACATACAGCCCAGCTGATGGGCATCTCCCTCCTCACCCCTGCATACCCTCACAGTACAGCCTTCTAGAAAGGAGGAAATATTTGCTCTCAAGGCTCCCCTGGGTTCCAATCTACCAACAGGATCTAGATTTTAATTTGTTCTTTAATAATGTAGCAGAATCTGGGAAAAAAATTGATCTCACAGAATGTGATATATACCTGTATTTTAATCTCTAAGTAGTAATTTAAATATTGACAATACAGGTTTTCTTTATTATAACAGTAGTACTAATTGAAAGTCAATATCCCAAGTAGGACTGAAAGTTCAAGGTCAGCCTAGGCAAACCAGTGAAACTCTCGAAATAAAAAGTAAAGATGGGCTGGGGTAAGTAGATCTGCCTAGCACGTGTGAGGCCCTAGATCCCATCCCCACTATCAACAACCGAGACATCAATAGCTCAGGGGATAGATTGCCACAACCAAATCTCTGGATCCTAAGGACCATGTGTGGAAAGCTTTGTCCCAGCCTGTGGCGTCAGTGGGGTTTAGAGGTAGGCCCTATAGGGTTCTTGAAAGGGGCAAAGCAGCCCCAGCCTCTCCCTTATCCCCTTTCACTTTCAAACCACCACCAGGTGAACAGGTTCCGGCCACATGCTCCTTTCATAATTCAGACTTGCCAGACGCCCAAAGCAATGGTGCCAACCACGACAGAGGCCCCGAGACCACGCCCCTCAGCTGCCTGTCGTCCTTGTGAATTTTCTCAGGATACTGAATACCAACACACACAGATTTTAAAAGTCAAGTGGAACAAAAAAAAATTGAAAAAAATGAAAGCATAAAAATGTTTTGAACAAAGTATAGCACTTTTATTAGAATTCAGAATTAGTGCTGCCACTAGCCTTCAGGCCGACAGGTCATTTCCGTCTACTTTAGCACTCTCAAGACTAACATTTAGGTTGGGCAGGGTGGCACACACCTACAGTCCCCAGCTAATCAGGGGTCTAAGGTGTGGGGACTGCTTGAGCCTAAGAGAGCCAGGTCAACTTAAGAAACGAAAAATCCCACTCTTAAAAACCATAAAAAAAAAAAAAAAAAGCTGACATTTCTTTACTCTTCACAATACGGTCATGTATTTTCCTTGAGGTTAAAAGGAGATTCCACCCTTCTCTGTTAAACACTTAAAGATGCCTTTCCCAAATGGTACCAAGAACCCAAAACCTTTTCTCAAAGCAACGGCTCGAGGGCATTTATATGCTAGATGCCCCACACCCTCTAGCACCAAAACACATGCCAGAAAACTCTTAGGTCCCCAGCAAGCTGTTCTCAAAAGGAGCCAATCTGATGTGCTCAATAATCAACACATTTTAAAGTGAGCGCCAATTTCCAGTGTGTACCCCCAGTTTTAGCTCAGCTTTTATATAAGCTTCTTTGAAACTTGTTTCCTAAACATAATTCGCTATCCCTTTGCAATTGACATAGGAACAGACCCACACGGGAACGATAAAACCCTGCCATCGTTGGCCTCTCATCTTGTCTGTTGGAGTCAGCACTAGGCTGCCCAGACTGGCCTGGGAAGTCAGGCCTCCCCATCTCGCACTGCTCTGCTTCACCGCGTACCCAGCATTCCTTCCCCACCAGCGTTTCTGCTGCGCTTACAGCGGAGCTGCCATCAATTTCCCATTTTGGTCTCAGGCTCTCCCTCTGGCCACTTACAACTCTGCAAGAGGGCAGGGTGAACACTTAGGCTTTTTTTGTTTGTTTGTTTGGTTTTTTGTTTTTGTTTTTTCGAGACAGGGTTTCTCTGGAGCTTTGGAGTCCGTCCTGGAACTAGCTCTTGTAGACCAGGCTGACCTCGAACTCACAGAGATCCGCCTGCCTCTGCCTCCCGAGTGCTGGGATTAAAGGCATGCTTAATGCTGTGTGCTATAATAGACTATTTGAAATTAATTTTATTCAACATTTTTTCTGACTCACCCTTAAATTATCCTTTATATTTTCGTGTTATTTCCTGTCTTATGAAGCAAAAAACATTCCTTTTATTTCTTCCTTATTTTAAGTGCATGGGTTGGGGGTGCCTGATAATAATTACCGGTTTAAAAAAAAAAAAACTACCTATCACATGGGTTACTCATACTCAATGAAAAAATACTCATGTTAAAAGGACTTTAAAAAAAACAGGGTCATATTTACATAATAGCAGTGGCCTGAGAAGGGCACATGTTAAAGTCATTACTGTGAAAACCTAATATATTAGAACCTTTTTCATAAGTTACCCAAGAGGATAACTGCAGTGATATTTCATTGGTATCACACTAGTCAGCCACACAGACCAGGCAGTGGTGGCACACACCTTTAATCCCAGTGACCACACTAGTTAACCGCAGAGGCCAGGTGGTGGTGGTGCCTTTAATCCCAGCACTAGAGAGGAATATAGAGGGATGAGGCAGGAACTTGTTCTTTCAGTCTGAAGATTTTACAGAGATTAAGCTCTCTAGTGGCTGTCAGCTTTGCTTTCCTGATCTTCAGGTTGAAACCCCGTATGTATCTGTGTTTTTATTATTCGTGCTACAGATGGCTCTTCTGTAAGAAAAGGGACTTGGAGAAGATACATTCAGATCACAGAGAACCTGGGAAAGTCCATCTCAAGTGGCTCAGAGAAAAAGGTAAACTTAGAAAGTTAACTCTTATTCAATACATATAAAGCACAGCATAATAAAAAGTCAGTTAGGTCATTACCATGTAAATAAATGGGCTGTCAAAACATAAGAGCTGCATACATCTTGTGCAGTTTATTCATTCCTTCACAGTTTACACATATAATATACTGAATTAGTCTTTTAAAATTTTCACTTGAGCTGGGCAGTGGTAGCTCACACCTTTAATCGCAGCACTCAGGAAGAAGGGGCAGGTGGATCTCTGTGAGTTTGAGACCAGCCTGAGCTACAGAGCAAGTTTCAGAACAGGCTTCAAAGTGACAGAGAAACCCGGTCTTGAAAAAAAAAATTACTTGAATAAATCTATTGTAATCATAAAGTATTTCAAGAATTCTAAAAGTGACAGCCTCATTGTAGCTGTAAAGCATCAAAGAGAAGCATTTCAAAGTGAAAATAACCTTATAAAATGAAGGTTTTTCCCCCTTTTTGCTCTTTTACTCTTTGTTCTTTTAGAGTGCCCGCCACCCAGCTCCCAAATAAATCCACACTGAGTCTTATTACTACAAATTCCCAGTCTTAGCTGGGCTTGTTTCTTGCCAGCTTTTAACTTAAAATTATCCCACCCACCTTTTGTGTCTGGGTTTTTTCCTTTTCTTACTTTTGTATATCTTACCTACACTATTACTCTGTGGCTGGCCCCTTCTTTCCTCAACTGATCTCTTCCAGACATCTCTTTCTCTTTATTCTCTCTTCCTGTCAGCCCGCCTATCCTTTCTCCTGCCTTGCTACTGGCTGTTCAGCTCTTTATTAGACCAATCAGGTGTTTTAGACAGGCAAGTAGCACAGCTTCAGAGTTAAACAAATGCAACATAAAAAAAAATACAACACATCTTTGTATCATTAAACAAATGTAACACCTAAAAATATTCTACAACACACGTGAAATACCAGAATAGTCAAAATGCAGCAATATTTACATGAGTATTGTTTTTTTTAGAGAACATGCGTTTCTTCCCTACTGCAAGTTTGCAAAAGTCTTGGAGCACAAATAATATTCAGTGCTACAATCCCACCAGTTCAGGAGGATGAGCTGAAAGAGTAAGGACCAAGACCAAACTGGTTCAGGAGCGGATTCACGTTTATTTACCTCTCAGTTGCTGCTACTGTGTATAATACATGACAAATAATCACAGGTGTTTTTCACAGACCGACTGTCCTCACTCTAGGAAACGTCCAAGGTGAGCACATCTGGAACTCTTCTATAAAGTAATAGCCAGCATTTCCTATTTAAAATTTATGTGTTAAAGATAGAACTCCTAGAGATTAAATAAGGAAAACATACCAAACTCAAAACACTATTAAATCATAAAACAAACAGTATTTAAGATAAAGCCAAACAATATAATCCACACTTTATTCCCATCAATTGTCACACCTCTAGCAAGATCAATTTATTTTCAAGTCTCAAATTCTAAACAATTAACAACCCATTCGGTAAAACAGAATGAAAAACTATGACCAAAAGAAGACAAACGAACATTTAGCACATTATCAAAATGAATGGCCTTTTGTTAAAGCCGCAACGTGTCTGTCAGTAGTAACCATATGGAGGCCGCTGGTTGGGGCCATACTGTCCGTACTGTGGATGGTAGTAAGGCTCTTGTCTCTGCTGTGGGTAGTTGTTACCCCATGACCGTCCATGCCACTGATTTGATCGATTGTCACTTGGCCATCCTCGTCTGTTATCCCGACCTCTAAACTGTCTGTTATCTTGCAGCCTACCAAAAGAAAAACAAAACATTAACTTTCCTTTAAAAACAAAACCACAAAGACGTCAATCCCAGGGCATTTGAGTTCTCCCTGTAACACAGGGTAATGGAGGGTGGAGCCGTATTTCTGGGGCCCGGCACGGCACTTGTCCATCTCCTAAGACTTAAGCTACTCTTCCAACATCACACTGGCGCCTCTTACTGTCAGAGCGGGGAACAGGTCCAGGTGTCGTCACATTGACACCCACTAAAATGCTAAAACCAGGTCGCTTCTTTATTGAATTATTACATAATTTTCCATTTCCGTTTAGAAACTTTATAAATTAATCAAAAGACTACCTTTAAGAAATCAAGTACAAAACTAGTTTTATTAAGTATATTTGTAAATATTAGTTTGAGACAGGGTCTCATTGGACAGTCCAGGCTGGCCTAGAACTCATGCACCTATTATCTCAACCTCTCAAATGCTGACAGTGTGGCTTGCATTTATCCTCCGGAAATAACACATACCAGTTGCCTCTGTTTCTCTGGTTGCCGCCACCTCTGCTATTCCACTCCTCAACAATTGGAGGGGACTCAGGGGGACGTTTCAAGTATTCCTGGTACTCTTTGTCGTCTTGTGTGAATCTGTTTGCAAACATCTCTTCAAAATTTGGAGTCGCTTCAGAAGTATCGCTCATCTTGAAATTCTGTACAATTTTTAAGATCTGTAAGAATTAAAAAAAATTAGCACTATTTTATTAGCTTATGAAAAACCAGGAAGTGAACAATTTTGGACAGAGTGTTGTAGCACAAATTCTAGTATCTTAATAAAAACCTGGAATCAGATATTAGGGAGTGCAAGAAAGCTGAAGGAGCAGAGAAGCAGAGCAGCCAGCTGCTGGACTTTTTACCTCTATCTGAGTCTTCAAACCGAATGGGCAAGATCCCATCTCCACCTCCCTGGTGCTGGAATTAAAGGCATGAGCCTTCAAATGCTGGGATCGAAGGCGAGAACCTTCACCACCTGGTTCTGTTTCTCTTTTAGACTAGTTGTAGCCCAGTGTGGCCTTGAACTCCTAAATCTTCCTGCTTCCTCCTCCCAGTGCTGGGATTAAAGGTGTGTGCCACCATTGCCTGGCCTCTGTGGTTAACTAGTCCACCCTCGGATCTTCAGGCAAGCTTTATTTGTCAGAACACAAAATACCACACAACAGAGGTCAGAAGAGGGTATCAAAGTCCTCAGAACTAAGTTTCCAGAAGGATGTTTTCTTACACACTCTGTATAAGAAGAGTCAGCTCTCTCAACCACTGAGCCACTTCCCAGCCCCCAGTAGGAAATGAAACAGCACTGCAAATGACTGAGAATTAACTGTAAGATGAGAAATTAGAATTTTTAAGAAGCTCGAGTAATCAAATCAGTAGCTGTAATCTCAGCACTCAGGAGCCTGAAACAGGAGTTCGAGTTTGAGTCCAACTTGGTTACAAAGTAAAACTCTGTCTCTTGCCAGGTGGTGGTGGTGCACGCCTTTAATCCCAGCAGAGGCAGAGGCAGGCAGATCTCTAAATTGGAGGCCAGCCTGGTCTATACAATAGTCCTTCCAAGAGCTGAGCACACAAGCCGGTTATTCAATACAATATAAGATCAGCTCTGAAAAACATATACATATAAGCAACATTATGCAAACAGGTTTGAGCAGGTTGTGTATGTATATGTGTGTGTGTGTATATATATATATGATATATATCACATATATAGTATACATGTGCATAACAACTAAAGAGGCCATGAATTTGAAAGAGAGCAAGCAGGATACATGGGAAGGAAAAATGTAATTATAATTCAAAAAAATATAGATAATAAAGAAAATTAAGCAAATACGGCTTCAGGGTTTAAAGGAAACCTCAAAGGTTGGGGGAGCGGCTGGAGAGATAGCTCAGTAGTCAAGAGCACTCACTACTCATTCAAAGGATACAGATCAGATCCCAGTACCCACACCGGGCAGTTTACAACTGCCTGTAATTCTAGCTCCAGGGGATCCGACGCCCACTTCTGACCTCTTTGCGCGAGCGAGCGCGCGCGCATACACACACACCTGGCCTCTGTAAACACACATATACACATTTTTTTTAAAAAAAGATGTGGGCAGACGGGGTGAGCACGTACACGCGTCGGTTTAAGGGGACTGGATTATAAGGACTCTAGAACTCTGCGCTAACAGCCCAAAGAGGAAACTCGCTCTTCAACTGAGGGGGACAAGAGGCGACAAGGCTCATCGTCTGGGCCTTCAACTTCAAAAGCAACAGGCACAGAGGTCAGAACACGCGCGCGGCTCCTTCCAGAAGCGCCTTCAAGAGCCGCCCCGAGGGCAGAGAGGCTCAGACGTGGAGCGACCGCCGCGCCTCCCAGTCCTCCCGGCTGCAGCCTCCCCGGTCCCTCCGCCGCCCCGACCGGAAGCGCCACCCGCCGAGGGCGGTGCTCACCCTTCCG
Organism: Alexandromys fortis; assembly: GCF_014885135.2. Classification (NCBI taxonomy): domain Eukaryota; kingdom Metazoa; phylum Chordata; class Mammalia; order Rodentia; family Cricetidae; genus Alexandromys; species Alexandromys fortis. Next base: position 2,273,253 of record NW_026067965.1, read on the forward strand.
CGGGACGCCCTGGTGGGGCCTCGGTCGTCCACAGAGCAGCACCCAAAACGGCTCTCCAAGGTAACCAAACGCGCAGGGATCCCTCGCTACTCCATTTCCGGAGCGCAAAAGCCGAAGTCGCCTATCAAATCTCGCGACGTCTAGAGGTCGCCGGGTTTGGGGTTCCGTCCGGCCACGCCCCTCGCGTTCGAACCGCGGCGCGGCGGGAGGGTGGCGGCGCGTGGTCGAGCTGCGTCGGGGAGGTGGGCCGTGCTGACTCGTCGCTGCAGGACCGCCTGCCAGTCCTTCCGAAGGGTTAAAGGCGTCGCCGAGTATTAAAATCTCCTGGCCTGGCAGTCGCTGACGCACGGGGACCGGGCGGGAAGGCGGCTCGCGACCCCGGCGTCTGTGGAGACCGGAAGCGGAGCCGGGGTGGCGGGGGTGACGAGCGGACTCCACTGCACCGCTTGAGCGGCACCGACTCGCTCCTGAGCAAGCCTCGGCAGTAAGGTTCCTGCGGCCGCCCTCCACCTCTCCACTGTCGGCGCTCCGTTTCTCCCCCCACCATCTGGGCGGCTTCTTCTAAGAGAGTTCACCAGTGTGGAAACGCTCACTAGCCCGGGTGTAACTTGACCTTTTTTTCAGATTGCTTCCCGGGCAGTCCACTCTTCTCAGGAATACAGTTAACTTGCAAAAGTTCAGTGTTTGAATTGGAGACCTTTTCTTCCCACTCCTCTGTCAGACGTCGTAGTCTGTTGGTCCCTGCAGTGGCTCCCACATCCATCCATCCACTCCATGGGTACCCATGGCCCGCACCTCGTCAAAGTTCTCATCCCGTGAACAGTGTCAAGGCAGCATTGTTCTTGTTGATACCCCTCTTCCTAAAGCATTCCCCGCCCCGCCCCCAGCATATGTTCCTCATAACTGCTAGAGCTATATTCAAGCACAACTAGGGCGCGAGATATTCAACAGCCCCTTGCTGTCTCGGCCCAAAATACTAATTTGGTTTCAAAGTTCTATTTTCTGACGTTTCCCTTTCATTCTCTCGCCCATGGTAAACCAGACCATATGCAGTACTTAATAAGTTATTCATTCATTACATTTCTGTAGATTGCCAGTGCCCCCTTAACGCTTGGAATACTTACCATTCCCCTACAAATACAACACACACACACACACACACACACCTCTCCTGATGTTGACAATTTATATCCATTCTCTAAGACTTCACAGTGTGGCGTCACCATCTGGAAATAAGTTTTACCTCTACTGGGTTCCATAATACTTTCTGAACTTTATGTGTTATTGCCGCTTCCTGACTCTGGGCTACAGCTATGCATACATACCTTGAATTTGCTTGTACACCTGACAGTATATAACGTTGTGCTTCTCCTAAAGTAAGCACTGAGTACATACTTGTGATGAACAGTGGAGCTATGACTAATCCAGGCCAGGGTTTAGAAACATCATTGTAACAAAAATAGGATAGGATTGATTCATTCTCTCTCCCTCCCTCCCTCCCTCCCTCCCTCCCTCCCTCCCTCCCTCTCTCTGTGTGTGTGTGTAAATCTTGGTGTCCAGTAGGAAGAGATACCATAATCAAGGTGACAGAAATGGAATGTCCTTGCTAACTGAGTAGGTGACAGAAGAACACTAGGAAACAGAAAATTCCACTTCTTTGAGTCTGGGAAATTGGCATTGAGAAGGAATTTCAGTTTCGTTTCATCAAAGTGTAAAAGGAGCACAGATTTATGTGTGGTTATGCCCCCCCCCCCCCAGTAATCCCAGCCCTCGGGAGGTAGAGGAGAGAGGATGACGAGTTTAAGGCCATCCTCGCTACATGAGAATCTATTTTTTTAAAAAAATTAATTAGCCAGCCGGTGATTCATATGCCTTTAATTCCAACAGTTGGGAAGCCAGCCTGGTCTACAGGACAGCCATGGCTACACAAAGAAACCCTGTCTCAAAACCCCAAATATATATATTTTATGTGCAGTGGTGCTTTGCTTACATGTATGAGGGTGTCCAGTCCCCGGAGCTGGACTTACAGATGGTTGTGAGGTGCCACATGGTTGCTGGGAATTGAACCCAGGTCTTCTGGAAGAGCAGCTAGTGCTCTTGTTGAGACAGCCTGGAGACCCTCCCTGTCTTAGGAAAAAAAAATCCCTAGTTTAATAGTTCATTATAAAAATAACAATGTGTGGTAATCACTATATAAAAGAATCACTTGTTTATAAATAGAATCTTGTCTTTATCAATTTCTTGTACTGATTAACAGTTAAAGGCAAAGTCATCGGGGAAACCAACCCACTATACTCCCCTTTTCACAGCATTTAGTGCAGGGTTCCGAAAGCTCCCATAAAATGGGGGCACTTATAAAAATAAAAGGTAGATGCCACAGTGAATTCTCATACTGTCAATAAAATGAAAACTTTCCCTGGAAACAATCAGCCCAGACCTGGTGGCGAACTGTAATCCCAGTACTTGGGAGGTGGAGGTATCGTGGATCAGGAGTTCAAGGTCAGTTTCTGCTACACAGGAAGTTTAAGGACAGGCTGGGCTACAAGAAACCCTATCTTTAAAGAAAAAGGAAAAAAATCATTCCCGGGGTCAATGACATGGCACAGTGGATAAAGCATTTGCCACTCCATGCTCTGTGCATCATCATCCCAGCAGATATTCTGGGAACCAAGGTTTGGAAACGGTCCTTGTCCAAAGCGTCCTACTGAGGACAGAGCAGACGCAGGACTTGGGTCCAGGTCGGGTCCCTGCGGTCCCGCCAGTCATTTTGCTATTAAACTCTAATTTCTCTGTCAGGGATCTTTTCTGAATGCCTTGTCTCATCAAATCAAGGATGTTATGTCTTACAAGGCACAGTTAAAACACTGCCCATTAATGTTTTTGTAATACACTACAACATTAATGGAAGGTCTATCATTACAGTTTCAGGAATCCCAAAGTGTTTACACACACTTATACCCAAGTATACTCAGGTATAAATATGTACACATCTTCAATAAAATTGAGTAAACCACTAGACTTGAGGCAAAATATTTCTTATAAATGTTGTAAAATACAAATATCTCTGACTCCTTTAGAAGATTAACTTCATCATAAAATAAAAAGATAAATTTTAAATGTGAGTATTAGGGAACTACAAACATTTGTTAGCACAGAACTCTTTTTAAAAAATATCTCCGGGCTGGAAAGATGGTTCAGCAGTCAAGAATGCTGACTGCTTTTGCAGAGACCCTGGATTCAGTTCCCAGCACCTAACCCTGTGTGCCAAACATTCAAGCACATGAGTCTACAGGAGCCATTCCTGCTCAAACTACCACCATAAATAGTAAATGAAAATATAAAATATTTAAATTACTTCTTATCTGTTGTAGTAAGCCATATTATAAGAGTCCATTAAAAGCAGAGTTTAGCCAGGCATGGTAGCCCGTGCATGTAATCTCAGCATTTGGAGAATTGCCCCAAGTTTGAGGTCACCCTGGTTTGGCCTCGGCTACAAGTGAGGTGAGTTTTTTTGTTTGTTTGTTTGTTTGTTTGTTTGTTTGTTTTTGGTAAGTCTAGGCTATAGAGCAAAGCATTTTTCAAAAGACACATTTAAATTTTTAAAAATTATGTATGCGTCTGTGAGCCTGCATGTATACACTGTGCATGTGTGGGAAACTTGGAGGCCAGAAGAGGGTGTTGGAGTTACACGTGTGTGCAGCCTTGTGAGTGCTGGTAACCAAACCCAGTTCCTCTGAAATAGTGGTAACTATGTAGCATAGTTTAAATATCCCCCATTTTAAAATGCTTTTTTTCCTATAAAAATGATGGAAAGCAATAAAAATTCCTCCTCTGCATTATAGACAAATGTTCTCTGTTAGTGACAACACAGCCATCAGTCTCTGTAGACTCAAAGACCATCCACATCTCATCAGAGCACTCAGTGCAGCTTCTTTTTTTAAAGGGAACTGTAAAGTTTTTGAGATTGTAATTAAATCCTTTCCGCCATTCAACTCCTCCCATGCATCCCCCTTGCTCTTTTTCAAATTCATGGCCTTTTTCCTTCCTTTGTTGTTACACCTGTGTCTGAATATCTATATATTCCTACACGTAGAAATACAGCCTGCTAAGCTTGTGTAATGTTATGTATGTCTGTTTTCAGGGCTGACCAATTGGTTTTGGCTAACCAATTTGGTGTGTTATCAATGGAAGTTTCTGTCCCACCTGGTCCCACAGCCCATTCAGTCCCAAAGAAACACACAGAGGCTTACATTAATTACAACACTAGTTGGCCAGTGATTCAGGCATGTTCCTAACTAGCCCTTATATCTCAAATTAACCCATTTCTAGTAATCTGTGCATCACCATGGGGCTGTAGCTTACTGGTAATGTTCTGGCATCATTCTCCTTCGGCAGCTACATGGCATCTCTCTGACTGTGCCTTCTTCCTCCGAGCATTCATTTAGTTTTCCACCTACCTATATTCTTCCCTGCCATAGGACAAAGCGACTTCTCTATTAACCAATGGTAATAAAGCATATTTGTAGCATGCAGAAGGGAATCCCACTTTAGTGTGCTCTTCCCTGGAAGCAACGATTTCTGCTGCGCTCAGCATTCCTTCATTATCTGAAGCTCTTTGTCTGGGGTTGGAGCCTTGTGAGCTTTGTCCCTTCTGTGTTAGCATGCCTATTGGTGTCATCCTTGTTTGGGTCATGGTTAGGCAACCATGTTGACGAGGTGTCATGGTGATAGTGACTTCTTTGACATTTCCAAGAGACACAATCTCACAGCAAACTCACTGATCCTAAGACTTTAAAACTCCTTTCACCTGTTCCTCCCTGTTTCCCGATTTAGAAGCTGTGTTGTAGATGTACCAGTTGGGATGAAACTCCACAACTCTGCATTTTGATTGGTTGTGGGTTTCTGTAATGTTGCAAAGAACTCTCCTTGATGTGAAGCGAGAACATATTTATCTGTGGGTATAAGGATAAATATTTAGATTGTAGTTTAGATGTTGGTTTTGTAAAGTGATGGTGGTAGGCTCCCCTCTAAGATCTATGACTTCTCTAGCCCTGGAGAGTTGGCTAGGTTTCCAGGACCAAGCATGATTTCCCGCTTGTTGAGCAGGCCTTAAGTCCAACTAGAGAGCTATTCATTACCACCAGGGTATGTGTGCCACTATGGCACCTTTGCCAAGCTGGTTAATTGTTGTGGTTCATGGCATCATAGCTAGGTAGGGCTACTGGTCGCTTCCCTTCTTTGGAAGCTTGCATGGTAACTTGCGGTTCCATGAAAGCTGGTTTTCAGAGAGGAGGGTTTCAGGTCAGATTCGTTTCAGGTCCTCTGGCTTCTGTGCCCAAAGTGCATGGCATCTTCAGCAATAGGGACTTACCTTCCACCTCTGGGGGCTGCGGGGAATGAAGGGCAACAGGAGTAGCTTATGATTTGAGACTCTTGGAAAACCCTTACCAACAGCTCAAAAGAGGGCTGTTCATGCCTGGTGTTGGGATTTTTGTTTGATAGTCTATGGCTCTCGTGGAGAACATTGTCATTCCATATGGAAAATTTTAATGAAACTATGTATGTATACATAGATTTACATGTAATATAGGTATTTCAGCTAGATACTTAAAAGTATAATTCCTTATGATTTTCAGACATCCTTATTGTTATCGTCCCCCTCCTTCTGCATTTCTCTAATTATCCCGTTTCCCCATTCTCACTTCAGATCCCTTGTCCCCTGCTATTCCCCCTCTATTGCTCAGTCACCCCTACGATGCAATGCTCCCCTTTGCTTTCCTGGTTTCTGCAGTTCCTACAGGTTATGTACTCACATGTGAATATTTGGAGGTAGGAACCTCAGGTGAGAGAGAACATGTGGTACTTGTCCCTCTGGGTCTGGGTTACCTTACTCAGTGTAATTTTCTCTAGTTCTGCCCAACTCTCTGAGAATTCCATGATTTCATTTTTCTTTACAGCTGAATAATATTCCAGAGTGTCCGTGACCACATTTTCATTATCCATTCATCAGCTGAAGGACATGTAGGTTGTTTCCATTTCCTATGTATTGTGAACAGAGCAGCAATGAACATGGCTGAACAAGTATCTGTGAAATAGGATCAACATTCTCTTCTTTGGGTGTGTCTGAAGCGAATACCTCCAACTACCTCATGAGATTGTAATATTAACCATTTGACACAGAAACATTTTAGAATGCACGCAGCCTGCAGACTTCTCTGATTTACTTTGACGATACAGAGCAACCTCAGAATCACTCTTCTGAAACTGGATAATCCACTGCTTATGCTCCTAAAAGGCAAGCACCCTAAGTTATTATTTACGCCCCATCTTCTCCCCAACACATGTCTACACACAAGAGAAATGGGGAGTTGAAATACTGTTTTAAATTGTAGCTACGCAGCATAGCACCCCTCTGTCCTTCCTCCTTCAAGTTGATTATGTATGCATTACATCACAAGTGATGTGTGCATTACATCAACTTAGTTATTACTCTAGGGAAATTAATTAAAACTATCCACCAGAAAATAGCTTTCATTAGTTTTGGAGGTATTGGTTTGATGGTTATTAAAATTTCATCAAACTCATTTTGAGGGGTTCCTCTTGAGAGGGTATGCTTCAGGAGTGAGGAGAGAGTATGGAAGGACTGGGAGGTGAATGGAATTGGGGTGCATGATGTGAAATTCCAAAAGAATCAATAAAATTATGTTACTTAGAAAGATTTCACCAGAACTTAGTGCAGCGGTGTGAACGACAATGGCCTTCGTGGGCCCGCATGTTGGAATACTTGGTCCCTAGATGGGGCACTACGTGGGAGGGATTAGGAAGTCTTTCCTGTTGAAGGAAGTGTCTCCTTGGGGACTGGCTTTGACGTTTCAAAAGCCTACTTCATTCCCAGTGTGCTCTCTCTCGTTTTAAATTTATTTTTATTTTATTTGCATTGATGTTTTGCCTGCATGCATGTCTGTGTGAGGGCGTCAGATCTTGGAGTTACAGACAGTTGTTAACTGCCATGTGGGTGCCGGGAACTAAACTCGGGTCCTCTGGAGCGAGTTTCCGGACAGCTACAGCTGTGACACAGAGAAATCCTGTCTCAAAAAAACCAAAACCAACCAAACAAAAAAACAAAACGAAAAGAAGGGTGGAAATTGAGTTATCTCTTTAGCTCTATTGTTAAATACTTGAAACTTGAATTGTTTATGTCTGTTGGTAGCTATTACTTGGAAAAGATGTGAAGTACCAAGGAAACTACAGGACTAGCTTTCCCTTTCGTGTTAAGTCAATCTTGTCAGTAAAAAGAAGAGCAGCGGCGGAATGTTTCCTAGGGAGACGAGAGTATGGCAGTAGCTGGTGTGAGTCAGGACAAATGCGGTCAAGACATCTACAAATCCGGATGTGGTGGCACGTGCTTGAAGTCCCAGCACCAGGGGGCTGAGGCAGGAGGATGACCATGAGTCCTAGGACAGCTTAGGCTATAAAGTGAGTTAAAGGCCAGCCTTAGCTACAGAACAAGACCTTGTCTCAAACAAAACAGAACAGTTTTTTTTTTACTTATTTTTTGTTGTAAAACTGGTTTTGTCTTATTTAGATTTGTTAAAAGGACTTTCGATCTTTCTAGTTTCTTTTTTTTTTTTTTTTGCAGGAATACAAATATAGGAACACAGATATGCCTTCAAATTTTTATCACGTGGTTTCTTGATATTTTTAGTATTAGCGAGGTTTAAAAATAAAGAAAACCTTCTAGGCAGTGGAGGTGCATACCTTTAGTCCTAGTACAGGGGGAATCTCTGTGAGTTAGAGGCCTGGTCTGCAAGGTGAGTCCCAGGACAGCAAGGACTATTGCACAGAGAAACCCTGTCTCGAAAACAAACAAACGAACAAACAAATAAATAACATAAAGAAACCCAAGAGTCTGTAGCTGAGGGCACAGGAATGCAGTGTTTGTCTCTGCAGGCAAGGCTAGAGTGGGTTTGTAAACTCTACGTGTCTAATTTCCTTTTTACTTCATGCGTTGTTGAGAGAAGAACGTGTGCAATGTTACAGTGTCTGCCTCTAATAAATGTCAAATAGCCAAACCTGCCAGATGACATCCACCGAAGGTATTCAAGTACCTAATGGTTGTGGAGAAGACATTCCAAATACGCCACACAGTGTACAGAAACCAAGTCTTACAACTAAAACCGAAGCTTTAAAGCTGATAGACTTTCCAGGGTATTTTCAACTACATTTTATCTAACTCAGAAGTGTTCAGAGACATCTAAAAATTCTAGAACATTTTTGTAGTTTTGCTTTCTATATAATACTTCCCATTAGAAACAATCTAATTTCAACCCTGGTCATTTTACTATAACAATGTAAATCAACAGACTTAAAGTGTGTAAAACCAGTTTCACCCTAAAAACATTTATAATAAATCCATATCTTAGAATATATACCTCCAATTTATGTAACAGAATCTAACCAGTTAGCTTTTTCTATTCTGTCTTCTAAAATAACAAATAATTTGAAAGTTATACCAACTAGAAATATTATGATTTCTGTCTTAGTTTGGGTTTCTGTTGCTGTGACAACACCATGACCAAATGCAACTTGAGGAGGAAAGGGTTACTTTCAGCTCACAGCTACAGTCCATCACTTAGGACGTCACAGCTGGGACCTGGAGGCAGGAACTGAAGCCCCGGTCATGGAGGAGTGCCACTTTGATGGCTTGCTTCATGGCTTGCCACTTGATGGCTTGCTCTCAGCTTGCTTTCTTACAGCATCAGCACCATCTGCCAGGGATGGCACCAGCCACCATCATTGATCAAGGAGGTGCCCTACAGACTTGCCTACAGGCCAATACTATGGGGGCATTTTTCTCAAATAGGATTCCTACTTCCAAGACATGTCTAAATTTGTGTGGGAGTTGATGAAAACCAACCAGTATAGTAGCATATAGAAAATCATAATTTATAAAAAAATAATTTATAGTTTTAGTACATATATCATGCTGCTAATATAAGTGAATGAACTCATGCATTTGTTCCAAAGAATTAATATTGAGATTTATGAAGCATATAAAGAAGACTAAAAAAAAACCCCACCAGTTTGACATTGTAATTTTTTTCTTAAATGACTAAAAAATTCCTTTTATATGATGAATTTATTGGATGAAGAAACTGTCAGATTTGAGATTCCATCTTAACACCTGTCAGAATGACTAAGATCAGTAGCACAAGTGACAGCTCATGCTGGTGAGGAATATGGAGCAAGGAGAGCTCTCCTCCACTGCTGGTGGGAGTGCAAACCTGTACAGCTGCTATCAAAATCAATATGGTGGTCCTTCAGATAACTGGGACTCCATCTGCCTCAAGACCCACCATACCACTCTTGGGCATATACTCAAAGGATGCTCAATCATACCACAGGGACACTTGCTCAACTATGTTCACAGCGACTTAGTCATAATAGCCAGACATTGGAAAAGTAGAATAGATTTTGTGGGTGGGGACGTGAACAGGGGAGATCAGGTGGGGGGCTGGGGGACAGAGGAAGAGGGTATGAGGAGAGACGACTTGAATAGGGGGCAATGTAGAAACCCTGTACAGTGGAACCTGGATCCTAGGAGCGTGACCCTAGCAAGGACTCCTAGTAACGGAAGATACGGAACTGTATTAGGGTTCTCCAGAGTCACAGAGCTTTCAGAATGAGTGTGGGTGTGGGTGTGTGCGCGTGTGTGCACGCACGTGGGTGTGCATTTGAATGACTTACGGGCTGCAGTCCAACAATGGCTAGCAGTGAATGGAACGTCCAAGAATCTAGTAGCTGCTCAGTCCCGTGAGGCTGGGGGTCGCAGCTGGTCTTCTGTGTGTGCTGGAACCCCAAAGAAGTAGGCTCCAAAGAAGAAATGAACATGCTGACAAGGCGAGGGCAAACACACCCTTCCTTCTCCCACTGCCCTTACGCAGGCTTCCAGCAGAAGGTGTGGCCCAGATTAAAGGTGTGCCTCAAGATCGGGATCAAAAGCATACGTCATCTTCCTCAAGATCAGATCAAAAGCCTGTGTCTTCCACCCTCAAGATCTGTATCAAAAGAGTGAGTCTCCCAGCCTCGAGACCAAATTAAAGGCCTGTGTCATCCCACCTCAAGACTCAGATCAAAAGCCGGGGTCCACCTGCCTCACGATCCAGATCCCAGGTGTGCCCTCCATTTCTGGATTGTAGTCATTCCAGGTGTAGTCAAGCTGACAGCCAAGAAGAACCATCACAGAGCCTGTGCCAGTCAGCTTCCGTAACCAGGCAAGGTTCCCAGTGGTGGGCTGAGGACACTAAGCCGGCCACAAAAGTTTTGACCCACAGCCTGTGCTGCCTGTAAAATGTGCTGGAACAACTGGAGGCTCTGAGCTTGTGAGAGAGGCCAACCAAAGACTGGCCTAACTTGAGGCTAAACCACAAGAGGGAGCCTCTGCCTGGATGACGAGGAGCCAGAAGCTGGATGGTTCAGAGACCTAGGGTAGAACCAAACGTGACTGACCAAAAAAAATAAAGTCAGTGATAATTCTGCTCTACTCATAGATTGGTGGAAGCAGACGCAAAGCCCCACAGCCAAACCGGCTGAACCCTGGGAACCCCATGGAAGAGGAGGGAGGATTGTAAGGAGCCAGAGGGGACACCAGGAGAACACAGCCCACAGAATCAACTAAGCACGACTCATATTCAATCACTTGTTCCTAATGGGGAAAGTCTTTTGGGGACACATTCAGCAGATAGAATAGAACCGCATCCAGTGTCAAGGAGAAGGGTGGCTTTTGTTGTCTTCAGTGGTCTATAAGTAACTCTTAAAACCCTCGCAGACTGAGTGGCAATCACAGAGCCTACGTGGTCTGTGCTAGGTCCTCTGCAAACAGTCTGTGGTTGTTTAGCTTGGGATTTTTTTTTTGTGGGATTCCTAACAGTGGGATTGGGGATAAATCTGCCTCTGTTGCCTGCTCTTGGGACTCTTCCCCCCCTACTGGGGTGCCTCATTCAGCCTTGATATGAGGGTTTGTGCCTAGTTTTATTGCATCTTGTTATGCTATGTTCAGTTGATATACCTGGGAAGCCTGCCTAGAAACAGAGAAGCAGTAGATGTGGGGGGACGGGGAGCGAGCTGTGGGGTGGGGACTGGGAGGAGGAGGAGAGGGGAGGCTGCAGTCAGGATGTATTGCATGAGAGAAATAAACAGGAAACAAGAAGCTGTCAAATTTGTTCGAAAGTTATGATTAATTGATTTTTGAAGACATAAGAAAAGTATCAGTAGCAAAGAATGTTTCCAAGAGGGAAGCCCAGATTTTCTTGAAATTATTGTATGTATCAGTGATTGGAAGAGTCAATCAGTTGTTACCAACGGAGAAAGCCTTACTGAAGGACTGGGTCTAAACCCAGAAGGTAGAATAGACCTGCATCCAGTACGAAACAGAAGGATGACTTTTGTTGTCTTCCATGGTCTTTTAAAAGGCCCTAAGGCTTTAATATGTCTGACAGCATGTGTACTATAAAAAAATCACTAGATTTTTGCCGAGAGGATGTTATCAAATGTTTCTGGTTAAAGTTTTTAGACTCCGCTTAAAAGCCTAAAAAGTCACTTTGACTAATATTTCAAGCTAGACAGATATGTCTCTTTTATCAACATATATGCCTCAGTTAACGCTGCTGTAAGTTTTAGATAGCCAGTAAGTTCTAGGTAGTTTCTGAATTCATTTACTATCAAGTTTAAATCTGGCATATTTGTTGTAGCATTTGTCATGATTGTAATTGGTACCTTCAGTGTGCGAAGCACCATCTGCAATTGGTTGATTATTTTCTGATCCCCAAACAAGAGAGTTAAACACAATTTTAGCCAGACATGGAGGTGCATGCCTCCAGTTCCAGCAGGTGGAGAGTGAAGCAAGAGTGTCAGGGGTACCAGTCATCCTCTGCTGTATAGGAAATTTGAGGCCAGCCTTAACTGCATAAAACCCTGTCTCAAAAAAAAGAAAGAAAGGAAGAAAGAAAGAAAGAAAGAAAGAAAAGAGAGAGAGAGAAACCAAAACAAACAAAAAAAAACACAACAAAACCCAGAAACAAACCAGCCAACTAGCAAACAAATCAGGTAAATAATGATCGCCGTAAATCAGAGAAAGGTTAAGCATCCTGCCAGCTCCAGAGTAGAGCCTGTCTTTCAGAGCTTCAGATTTAGAGGCACGTTCTTTGGCAAGGACAAACAAGAGCTCTCAAGCTGTGGCATTAAAAGACTTAGAAATTCTCGCTCTGATAGTAGGTGCTTTCTTTCAGAATTACCATTTTCATTAACACAACCATTTCAACTTTATATGAATTAAGTTTTGTATTTCTAAATTCATCTAAAGTACGATTACAGATAATGACTTTGTTGCTAAGTTTTTTTTAGATTCTTTTGTGTGTGTGTGTGGGGGGGGTGTCTCTTACCAGCCTAGTGAAACATCTCTTCTAGACTTGTTGCCTCACCTCAGTAGGTTTTTATTGAACTCCAGGTGCTCAGGTGATTAAACGATGACCCTTCCAATAGTGGGTTGTGTGCCTAACACATTAGAGTTGGGTAGTGCATGGATTTTGGCTCTGTGGACATTGGGATTGTGGTTAATGTCCCTACCCTGCTTTTTGTGTTCTGATGATCTTACAGAGATGCAGATTGAATGTTCTGCTAGAGTTCTGCACTGGCAGCTCTCCATTCCCCGTTGCTGCCGGGCACATTATAGTCCTGCTCTGTAAATACGTCTTTGGACATCACAGCACTCAGAGCTACAGAGGTTCTTGATTTCCCTCTATTTCAAAAATTGCGTCTTTTTTAGGAGTATAAATTCCCATTTCCAGCACAGCTTTCTGAAAGATGTCCTTAACTGTAGAATGTATAAAGAATTAAAAATTCTTTGCATAAATGGTTTAAAAGATTAGTTGAATCCACCTCCAAAAGTGAGCATTCTAATAGCAAAGATCTTCTAACATATTAAGTGGATCAATAAATCCCAAGCCAATGGTGCAGGGCAAGGCCTTTCTTTACTCATTAGGTGTAATTACCCAAGCAGCTTGATGATTCCAACAAAGTGGCACACGTTACCAGTTACCTTGACAATAGATTCTCTCTGAAGTCCACATGGACAATGGCAGCTTCATTTCCTTGAGATGCAGCTCATCCAGCAGAAGCTCTGATTTTCTTGCAAACACAATGTTTCAATCTAGAAGCTGGATCTACTCCTCCTGGGGTCTTCTACTAGAAAACCAGAAACTCCTTCCCCTCTCTGCCCAGTCCATCCGACATTGACAAGCACTTGTATCTCCAGCAAGGACCCATTAGTTCCTTTGTCTCCGTGTTCATCATGACAGTGATCATTTCTGTGTGGGGGCAGAAACTAGGTTCGCTTTCCTTCATTTTTACAAGGCTTGCTAAGCAGAACATCCCAGAATGGCCTGTGACATTCCCCTAACATTGCACTGTCTCTTGCCGGCAATAAGCCGCCATAGCCTTGCTGCAGGAATTCCTACAGCCAGTAGCCTTTAAGTTACCCACCCACTTGGGCGTGGCCTCATATACTATATATGCTGATGTAAAGTGCGCATCTGGCCTCTCCCAGCTGCGGGATTCGGTTGCTGTTCCTTGTTTGGGCGGAGGATTGAAATCTGTGAGTCTACCCCTAAATAAATAACCCTCTGTTATACTCAATTCTGAGCTAGTGTGGGATTTCTTTTAAAAGTCTGTCTTCATCTGGTGCCCCACGTGGATCCGAACTCCACACCTAGTGGGTAGACCAGCTTAAAGGCCTAACCAGTCCACAACCCGGAAAGTTTCCCACCCCTGCCCACTTGGCTTGCTTTTACTACTAAGCATTTTTTTTCTTTTGTAACCCCCCCTCCCCGCCACAGTAAAGCTAACTGTGTGTGGTGACTTGGAAATTTCCCAAGATCGCGCACAACCCCTCCCACTGCCGCGTTCCCTGCCACATGGCAACTTGTGCAGCTTCCCGTTTGTGTTCCCTGCTCCTGAATTCTGGGCTTCTTGCTTCGTGTACAGAATTGATTTAATTTGCTTTTAATTTGTCAAGCAAAGCATATTTCTCAGTATTTAACCAGCACCAAAGTGAGGAAACCAAAGCGGCTCAGAACTGTTGTGCTGCAAGTTATGACTCTGTAACCACGACACCTCCTGGACAATAAAAATTATTACATCTAGGGCTGGAGAGATGGCTCAGAGGTTAAGAGCACTGCTCTTTCAGAGGTCCTGAGTTCAATTCCCAGCAACCACATGGTGGCTTACAGCCATCTATAATGAGACCTGGCACCCCCTTCTGGCTTGCAGGCACACGTGGAAGGAATGCTATACACATAATATAATAAATAAATAAATAAATAAATAAATAAATAAATAAATTAAAAAAATTATTACATCTAAAACAATTTACCGGACCTATAAACTTGAAAGTTATATAATTACAGACAATATTACCATCTAGAATTTTAGTAACTTTTTTGCTAATACTATAAATTGTATTCTGCAAGGCTTATATGGTTATTATGATACATCCATTTATTGGATGTTGGGACTCAGTCATTTTCTTCATAGTATATTCTTAAGAAAATGGTTGGATAACAGCCAAGAATGAGGCACTTTTAGAAATGATACAGTCTCTACAGACCAATAATAAACAGCTAGCTGACAGGATTAATATCATCGAAAATCAAAAGTTACCTGAAAAAAATTAATACTATTGAAAAGGGTAACAATAATTTAACAGACTAAATTAAATCCATGACAAAGGGTACTGAGAAACTGTCTGAAAGAATTCATACTGTTGAATTTAACAATCAAAATCTGTTAAAAAGTTATGGTAAGTTAGCAGATAGAATATCTCTCCAGGATGGCAATCTGCATGCTACCCAAGTAATGTCCAAGAATGAGGTGTTATCTTTAAAGGAGAAACTTCAGACCTTGGAATCACATGTGCAGAATGAGGAGCAGAGGCTAGGTGCCTCAATGAAATCACTAGAAATATACACAGGCCAGGAGATTCAGGCTTTACAAAAGACAGTAGTAAAAAGATTTTAAATGGTTGAGGAAATAATTGGAGCTGATGAGCAGGGAAAGAAGGTACAAGGATAGGGTTCAACATTGCCAGTAGCTGTCAGAGATGCAAAACAGACTAGCGCAGTTCCTCGGTAGTAATAACATGAAAAGGCCCAGTTTTCAGAAGCCATAAGTCATCTTAGGCAATGAACCTTATTGTTTGAGTGTCTTAATTATTTTTATCATGTATACGTGGTTTCCTTCATTGGATGAATGTTTTGGATAATTCATTCAAGGAAGATCACTTAACCCAGCCCTGCGAAACCTATATCCTTCACAGACCGATGGGGACACTAGTGGCAGATATTGAGGTCACCTTTCTGGATCAGCTACTGGTTTGAGTAGGCACTGCCAGAATGAGAACCCTGGTCAGATTTCACACAGATCTCCAGGAGAGCTGCTGGTGACCTATTTTGCAGATGCCACAAGGCAAAGGCTTACGAGGACTTTAAAGATAATGCTGAAGGCGGAGTAAGGGTTATATAATGCAGGCAAGGGTGCAGCTGGTAAGGGGGAGCATCCATCAGGTCTCCAGAACTTAAAAGCCTTGCTTGCATTCACTTTGATTACCCAGCTCAAAAACCTTAAAGCACTTTAAGCATCTTGTTACCCCTAGAAGACAGAGTAGAAAGATGGGAAAAGGTTAACAGGAAGTAGGAAGGTAAGCGTTCACCTTCACCCACTTCAGTCTGACCTCGCTCCTATTGACCGGAGATAGCCCTACTCAGAGGCTGAACACAGAGACTGTATTCCTTTCCTAAGATAACACAAACAACACCATAGGTTGACTAATAAGCCATGCTGAGGATAAACATATGTGCCTTAGCTTCTCTGAGTGACCTATGCATAGAAAAATTACTTTTTAAATATATTATTTTACTTATGTTTTTATCTTTGCTACATTTCTTCCTCATACTCAAGCCTGCTCAGGACTATCATAAGTCACCCTGTAATTTCATTTATAAAAAAAATTCCTGTGATAAGGAATGAGTGGGTCAACACATTCTCCTCTCTTTCCTCAAACTTAGTTATATATTAATCCTTCAAACAATACGACTCCCAGAGCTCCAGGGTTAGTGATCCAGCGGCTGCTGCAGCTCTTCAGCGTGCTCCTTTCTCACCTAACACCGGTGCTTGACTTCTCTTCAAACGCATCTGTCTCCTCCTCATCCACAGTCCACCATTTGCTTCATGCCGAGTCAACCCGGAACTCTTTTCTGTAGTCTGCAGCGTCCAGCCAAGAAGCCTGGCTGCACTTGAGAATGGATCCCTCGGCAGCAGCAAGGCAGCAGTGTTAAACTTTGGTCCCTCGTTGCCTGTACCACCTCTACCTAGGGATTATGGATCTTTCTCTTGTCTGTGCCCTGTAATCATTTCGTCTTCACGTGTTCACCTCTCTGTTAGCCCTCAACCCCCAAAGCTTCTGGTTATCTCGAGAGTCAGCTCTTCTGTCCTCTGTGGGCCTTCCAAATATCACCTAAACCCAAATCACACCTCGAGACTGTGCCGGCGGCGCCTTCCGTGCCACACCGTCCATTTAGAATCCTGGAAGGCAGGAACTCTGCTCCTGTAGCCTCCCTGCCAAAAAAAAAAACAAACCCACAAGCTGCTGCTGTCTTCCCACTGATTGCTTAGAAAATAAAATCTCCTGAAGGCTCATCTCATAGGCAGAACTCTCGTCGTATTGCTGTCCCTAGTGAGATGGAAAATGGGGTGGACTTGTCTCCTTATTGCATGGGCAGGACTCACGGCATCAACAGCCCTGCCCCTCGTCCCATCACAGAGGACACTGCGTTTTTGTCTCCAGGAGCATGCTCACAACCCTTCCAGTGTTTGTCTATGAGTGCACAGGCTTTATTGGTGCCCTATTCTGTCGTCAGTGGGCATATGTAAGTCCTGGCTTTACAGAGAACAAGTACACCATTCCCATTTGCTGAGAAAGCCAAGGCCTTCTTGGCTGGTCCATCTGCATTCTCAGCTGCTGCCTGGATAGCCATGGCTCTGATCTCTAGCATCCTTCGTTATTTTTTTTTTTCTTTTATTATTGTGTATATCCTTTGTGTATGTGTCTGACTTCTTTTACGTGTGTTGTTGGCTAGTTCTTGTCCTATGCATAAGTGCCTTGGTCCTATATACCTCCTCACTGAACGTGTGTGGTACTTAGAAGAGACATAGAGACTAAGCAGAGGCCATGAGACTTATCCAGAACTTTCTCTCAACCACTCCTTCCCCCACACCATATTCTGTCCTCTGGATAATTTTCCTTAATCTTGTCAGTGAAGTTGTAATCATAGTTTGGATTTTAGAAGCATTTTCTGAGAACTTACAGATGGAATATATGCAAATCAGGGTGCCTGTCTTGAACTGCTTGCTGTCTTCTCTCTTTTAAGAGTCAAGTGCCCTGGGTCCTTTTAAAATTTTTATTTTGTTTATGTATGAGCATTGTGAGGTCTAGTTTTTATGTTAGCTTAATACAAGCTAAGGTCATCTGGGAAGAAGTCACCTGCATAGAGAAAAATTCCCCGTGAGATTGGCCAGTGCTCTTAGCCATTGAGCCATCCCTCCAGCCCCTCCTTGGGTGTGAACTCAGGGGTCTTGGGAAACTTGCTGTACATGGTGACAGGTGGCTTGTCCTTCTGTGAAGCCAGCCTTTCCTAGTAACCTTTCAAAAAGAAAACGCAAAAAGCCTCATTTTAACAGAGGATATTTAAAGCGCAGGGGCTGCAGGTGGGAGCATGTGCGGACCTACTGGGCCAAATAAGAACAGGGGGCAAGAGTCGGGAGGCTTGAGTTCCCTCCCCCCCCCTCCGGGAGGCTGCCTGGACCAACCTCCGGGTACCAGTCTTCCTGTTCACCAGCTTTGCAATATTAGTTCCCCCTTGTTCCTCAGGCCCAGTTCCTCGGTTTTACTTCATTCTTTGTCTCCTGGGCCCTGCTGCAGCTGGTTTTTTAAATTAGTTAATTAATTATTTTTTGTCGGCCCCCCCCCTCTATTCCTCTGTCCGCTGCTCCTGCTGTTCGTCAGCCCCCTCTTCTGCCTTCCACTCTTCTTGCTCCCGCCGCAGACTTGCTCTGGTTTCTTCAGAGTCAAAGCTGAGCCCCTGCGCCCCATCCATCCCGTGCAGCCCTTTAACTACGGCCCTGAAGGGAGCCCCTTTCCAAGCGGCGCTTCTCCCCTGCAGTCCCGCAGGTCACACTTCCTCATGTTCTGAGTCACTACCAGGTCTACGTCCTCAGGCTCTCCACTGACGCAGTCTGGCAGAGCTCCCCGAGGCAGAACCTGAGGCTGTCTCCAGTCTCCTTCCTACCTGGCCAGCATGTGATGCTTTCGTCTCCTTCCTCCTCTTCACTCTTCCCTTATTCTTGTTACTTGTTTCTCATTGCTCTGCATTGTGATGTGACCTGTTGTCCTGCCCTGTGATAGCTGATGTGGCCGCTGGAGGCACAGCACAGCTAGAGAAGACAAAGTTTCTGTCACTCCTAGGTGCTAGTGACCCACTCAGGACCAGGAGATCAAGAGGCAGAAGACAGATAAAGTAACTGTGTGTGCCCAAGATGGTCTTTTGGCTGAACCCTTTCATCTTCAAAATTGGCTATCCCTGGGTGGGGAAGACCCTTGATCCCATCAAGTCAGAAATGTTTGTTTGTTTCTTCTTTAAAAATAAATTGTGATGCTTAGGCTGGGATTGTAGCTCGGTTGGTTTAAGTGCTCGCAGGTGAGGTCTATGAGGTCTTGGGTTCAATACCCAGTACTGCATGGGACCAGGTATGGTAGGACATGCCTGTAATCACATCCAGCCACACAAGGGCCTTAAATGCTGGTGTCTCCATGACCCCGAACACTCTCCTTGTGTTGACCATGCAGTCTGTCCTTAAGTGGCTTCGGCTTCCATCTCTGTGCTGATGACTCAGTGAAGGAGATCTTCGGTCATCCATCACATCTGAGCTCCAGACTCAGAAATACTCTCCTGCGTACTAGAAATTTCCATCTGGATCTCCAGGAGGCATCTGCACGATGTGTCTAAACGAGCAGTCATCTTTCTTCTGGAACCTGTTTATCTGCTTCTCTTCCACTTTACAGAGACGTCTTCCTTCCGGTTAGCAACGCCAGAAGCCCGGCAGGCTTCCTGATTCTTCTCTTTTTCTCACCTCGCACACGCACACCCAGTTCCTCCCCAAGTGCTGTAGACTTCAGCCCCTGGGCATCTGTTCTGTTGGTCCGTTCCTCTTCTCTGGGTCACTGTCCATTCTGGTCCTCATCATTTCTCATACACGATATGCTAGCATCTAACGGATCCTTGTATTCCGCTCTGCTCCCTCAGACCCTCCTCTACACTACACAAATAGTCTTTTTGTATGAAATATACAGACTTGGTAACAATACAGATGCTTCATGCATGTCTACCAGCCAGCTCAGAGTCGGGTTTTCTAAAATAAAAAATAACTCGATTACATCTACCCCTTGATTCTTTTAGTGACCCCTTCCCTCACCCCAGGACCAGACACCAAACCCAAGGCTAAGAGTTCTCTACCAACTGAGCTACATCTCTAGCCTGATTTATTGATAGATAATTGCTTCTCAGATACAGTTCAAACTCTTTGAAGTGTAATGCACAGCCTTTTAGGATCTGGCTAGGACTTGGGTACAGTTCAGTGGCAGAACACTAGCCTCGGGGGGGCACAAGGTCCTGTTCGGGATTTGGGGGGCGGGGCTCAGCCCTAAGCATTACAAATAAAGAAACTTACCTCTGTCCCATTCTTTCCCTCTCGTCCCCTACCACTTTCCCTTACAGAGCTCAGTGCACATCCATGTAAGGCTGTGTAAGTCTCCTGGCTGCACGCGGTGTGCTCTCCACACGCGGTTCCTTCTGTGTGCAATCTCTCCTCGCTCTCCTGTAAACTTCAGACGCATCATTTTTAGGTGTTCTGTAATCCCTACCTCCAGGTAGAAGTGATTGTTTCCTCTCTTGGACTATATTCATTTCACATATTTAGCTATGACTTTGTCACGGTGACTCGTGATTCATTTCCATCCACCTCTGCTATGAACTCTTCGAGTTGAGCCTATGTCTTTAGCATCTTTAGCAATTAGCATAGAGCCAGACATCCCGAGGCACAGCCGGCACTCGGTGATGCTTGTCAATCTGGCCCCTGCTTGCTTCTCTCTAGTTTTGCATTTGATAAACCTTTGCCCACTTCCTCCACCTACAGCAATCACCCAGCCACACATCTGAAACCTACCTCTTCTGAGCCCATTTGTCTTTATTCGAATCTGTTTTGGGGGTAGGAGTTAGATAGTAGTTAGTTAGAGGGATCATGAAGAAAAGGGGGTTCTCCCATCCTCCTGGTTCTGATCCCTAACTCCCACTGGCTGACACCCTGGAATTTCAACATTGCTAACCAGACTACCCATTAAAGCTGCACACTCTCCTTTCTGAGAAATCCCACCAATGAGGTTAAGGGGGCCAACGAGCCGAGTCCTGCTCTTCTGTTCAATCAGTACACTCACTGGTTTTGTTCCCTATGACCTGTCCTGAAATTCTTTCCTGAGTTGTGAGCCAAGATCCTGCCACACAGAGTTGGAGATCTCTGGGGCTTTGAAGGGGTCTCAGGCTGCTCTGCCAGCAACATCAAGTTGCATTCGCGGTTGCCAGTGACATTTTTCTAGCCATCTTCCCGGCCAGAACATCAGTTCCAGGAGTCCAGGGGCTGTGTGTGACGAAGTCCTGCGTCTCCAGCACCTAGTTCTGGGGCTGCCACACTGAGGAGGAGTGAGCAACGTTTGCGAGCATTAAGAATGAAAGGCGTAGACTTGCTGATTTCCAAGGTCTCGTCCAAATCCCAAACTGTATTATTTATGATTCCAAAACCTGTGTCATAATCTAGAAGTTCTCCCTCAGCAGATGGTCTGAGCAGATGAAGCGCCACTGCGAACGGTTGGCGGGTAGTGAGGTGAACACTGAAGAGAGTGAGTCAGGACGAAGGTGAAGCACCCAAAAGGCTCGGGAACATGAGCAAAGCTGAGACTGGAGTGTCACAGGCGGCCCCCTGCACCTGGTGGTGGCTCCCATATGTTCCCTCTGAAAATGCCTAGCTGTGAGAGCTTCTTGGGTAGTTGTTTAACAACCGTCCTGTGACTAAACCCTGCTGGCAAGAAATGAGCTGCAAGCATGCATTTCTCAGTAGGGGGACGGGGGAAAGGCTTTTTGAGTTTCACTCTGATTTGCTCACTTTTGTAAACTAAGCACAAAATTATGCCATTCACTTAAAATTTTGTTTCTAGTCTGATGGAACTCTAGGAAAAAGACTCCAATCTAATTTTTTTTTTCCCAGACAGGGTTTCTCTGTGTAGCCCTGGCTGTCCTGGAACTCACTTTGTCAATCAGGCTGGCCTTGAACTCAGAGATCTGCCTGCCTCTGCCTCCCAAGTGCTAGGATTAAAGGCAGGTGCCACTACCTGGCAATCTAAATATTTTTAAGAATATTTAGACCTCACCTAGGTTTAATTCTTCAAACATTTGTTGATATTCATTTTTATTTCTATGCCTAGCATCTTGGGGTGTGGAAAGAAAGCAAAGAAAATGTGTATGTAGCACAAACCTCAAGATTAATTGAAAACTCATCTATAAGATAGATATGGTGTAACATATGTATGTCTGCATTATTATAAAATAATGACAGCCTAATAGGGCTCAGAAAAAGGTATTTCCTACCAGATCCATGAAAATAGAGGGTCTTCATTCAGGATGAAGAAGAAACAGGAGCAAAGCAAAGTAGTTGGTCACTTGAACAAGTTTATAGACTCAGCACAACACATGCACACACGCTCACACATGTGTGTGTACATGCATACAAACACATGCACACACTCAGTGTGTGTACATGCATACACATAGACACATGCACACACTTATACACGTGTGTGTACACTCACACACGCACATATGCATGCTCACAAATACTCTCTCACACACATGCACACACAATCACACATGTACATACATGTACCACATGCACACAATTCTTTCTCACACATATGCACATGCACACACATGCACACAATTCTTTCTCACACATATGCACACACACATGTACTTATGTACATAATGCACACACATGCACACACATTCTCTCACACATGCACACTCACACACATACACATATGCATGTGCACAAATTCATACACATGCTCATGCACACACACTCATGCATGTACATGCATGCATACACACGTACACACATTCTCTCACACACATATGCACATGCACACACACGTACACACATGCACACACATATACATGCCTGCGCACGCACATACACACACACACACACACACAGCTGGAGATGGAATGCTGCAGGTGAGCACTGGCCATTCTGCTGACTATGGTTTACAGAAGGTCCCTGTCGCAGAGCTCCTGGCTAGTCCTTTCTCCCACGTCCCACCAGGAGCCCTTCCTTGTATAATCCTTCCCTGTCATATTTGGGATGTGAGCTGTGATCTAGGCTCACTTGGAGAAATGCACTTCTCAGATTTCACGGTGTTTCATCTGGCATTGTTGAGCACTGATTCCACCCCATCCCACCCCGTACCCTGACTCCTGTCGGCCTGGTGCAGAGCTCAGGCTCTGTGGAGATCTGCAGTGTTTTTCGGTGGAAAGGGGATTGACTCCAAACAGACAACCTGAGTGACTTAGAGAAACTTATCTTTTTCGGAGGCTTGGTTTCCCAAGTTGTGAAATGAGATTATTATTTTCTGTGGTCTAAATTACAAAAATCAACAAATGTTGATGGGCAATTTGCCTAAGGTCATACAAACCACCAGAAAGAATGGGATTTGAGCTTGCTCATCTCTCCAAAGCTTGTGTTCTACATAGGAAGATACCAAGGAGTCTACAGAACACGCTGGAGCTGTAGTTCTGGAACTGGGAGCTGCGTAGCAGGCTGGTCCAGATTGTTTGGAGGTAAGAGTTTAGAATGCAGATGTTCTATGACATTGGGTGAAGCAATGTAATGTCAGCTTTCATTTTAGACGACTTGAGCCAGCATGTGGCATCTATCTGGTAGCCAAGTGGCATGTTCATGGTTCCTTTTGCTTCATCCCTGAAGCAAGAGGAAAGCAAGTGAGACAAGAAGGCAAAAGACTCCTATTGTCTGCCTCTTTCCTACCTCGTGGCTGCATCCCAAAGACTGATGTGTCTTCACCACTCACACAGAGAGAGATGTCTGCTAGCTCCAGTGAGCATTGAACCGTCTTCATTTCTTTGTGCCCCAGAACAATTCATAGCATCATTTAAACCATCCACACCATCCAGGGCCCCGAATTCCATGGCAGCAGCCCCAGAGGCAGTCTCTGTTTCCCTGACACCCTGACTGGTGGGCTAAGGATTTCCCACCCTGTTCCACATTGTGCTTTCTGTGAGCAGCCCGCCCACACCTTCCTAAGGCGCTCAGGCATGAGACTGTAAGAACTGAGGGATGCATCTTCTTACATGCACAGCTAGGGACCCCTGCACCCTGAGGTTGGGGTATTGGAGTCCTTGGATAGTATCCTAGTGAGCTTTAGCTCTCAATTTGATACAGTTTGGAGTCTAAGAGGGGAAGCCCCGATGGAGGAATGCTGTGGGAATGTGTGTGAAGGATTCTCTTGATGCATGAGGGCCCAGATGATGGGGGTGGCACCATTCTTGAACAAATGGTCCTGGGATGTATAAAAAGGCGATCTAAGCATAAGCCAGACAGCAGCACCCTCCCAACGTCTCTGGTCCAGGTTTCTGTCTATGTTCCTGCCCTGACTCCTGGCAGTGAACGATGATGATCTGGGAAATAAGCCCCTCCTTCTCTTAAGTTGTTTTCGGTTGTTCTGTTTGTCACAGAAAAGAACCAGATTTCATTCACATAAGAAACCCAGAGAGGCAGAAAACAGACCCGTGATTGACAGGGGTAAGATGCAGGAAGGGGGCTGACGACACATGAGTAGGGGGATCTCTCAGGGAATGATGGGAATGTCCTAAAACACATCACACCGGTCCTCAAGTTCACTGCAACTCATTAACCCATGTGCAGTGAGTGAATTCTCTGGCCTGCAAATAACACCTGAGAGAGAGACAGAGAGAGAGACAGAGAGACAGAGAGACAGAGAGAGAGAGGAAAGAAACACAAGGGGAGAAAGGGCAGGAAAGGAAGAGCTCTGGATGAAGAGACCACGAGCTTGAACCCAGGGCAAAGCCCCAGGGTGATGGCCTCAGGACGCAGAGGAAGTCGGGACTTCAGATTGAAAACAAGGATGCAGACAGCTAACTCAAAGTTCACCCGATTCCCAGCGTACACTTTGGGAAGATGACAGCCATAACGTCAAAGATGGCGGTGGCAGACGTGGGTCGTTTCCATACCCATTTCTGTCCTCCACGAGGAGGATTTGAGGCACCGGTCCAGCCCTGGGCGGAATTCACAGTCAGAGATTGGTAGGAGTGCTGCTGCTCCTTGCTTCCAGGAATCCGCTAAACTCTGTTTGAATTTTAAAATTATTCCACAGCCAAAACTTCATCTACAGAGCAAGAGCAGGGCAAAGCTAGCTAGCCAGTCGGGCTATCCTTCTGTCCTACCTCAGTGCTATGACACCAAACTTTATTTAACGACGATGCCAGGCCTGTGTTTTTGTTTTCTCATAGGAGGATAGGGAATGAATGACAGCAACCAAGCCCGTGTTAATCACCACGTTTTATAGCTGCTCCTCACTCACTACCCCAAACACAAACAAAACCTATGGTAACAAGAGCGGTACGTGCCCATGCAATTATAAATGTTGCCATCTCTAATTATGTCCTTTTGGGACAACACAGATCACATACCGAAATGAGAAGGGACAAACTCGGAGGCAACTTTTAAATCAAGGACTTTTTAAATCAAGGAAAAAAGTCCATCTTGTTATATACGTTTTCTATATATCCTACAAGGAAACGGAAGATAGTAAGACGCATTTCATTTGTTTTCTAAAATTTTCTTTTGTTGCTAGTTTTAATTTCCTTTTTATTTCAATAAAATGTCACCTACATCATTTCCTCGCCATCTCTTCCCTTGTTACATATATTTGCACAAATAAATATGCAAAGTCAACCAGGAAAAAAAAAACCATGTCAGAAAGTGGTACCCTCCTACCTGGCACTTCCCAAGCAAGCCTCTGTCCTATTCTCTCTGTCTCTCCTTCTCTCTTCCCCTCTCTTTCCTGCTTCAGAATTCTTGAGAGAGACGAGACAGGACTTACTGATGTGTGTGAAACAAAATAATCCCAATACTCTGTGGGAGCTTCGAGCTCCGGGAGGGAGACATGGGCTTTTTTTATGCTCCCCGCTCCCACCCACAGCGGGCATGACCCAGCACCCAGGTGTGAGCTGAGAATTTCCAGAAACCCAGTGTCGCTCAGCATCAAGAACTGGCTTTTGTTAACCAAACTCACTCCGTGTTTGGTAAACCAGATGCCAGTTTGTTCATTTAAGACGAGTGACCTTCTTCTCACCAGGGATCCAGGGTGCATCCATCTTTCCTCCCAGCTGGGTGTCCTGGTGCTAACGGAGCCCATAGAGCAGATTTCCAGCAGGCTCTGGGAAACAGTTGGTGTTCAATAAATATTTGCCAGGTGGAATTTAATATTGCCAGGGTCAAGACATTTTCATGTAAATCACTTTTGACTGGACGAGAGCTGGGTGCGCTTTAATCCCCCACCGCGTACAAGGCCACTCTGCAAGACCTGGGATAAAGTCTGTTGTTTGGGTTTCTTCTCTTACAGCGCCTGTTTCTTTAGGAGAAGTCACCTGGCCAGGTGTCACGTGGGTTCATTTGTCCCCTCTATGTTTGAAGTGAAAGCTATAAAGGGTTGTACCGGGCCTGGGTAATAATAGCGCACGTAACTGCAGACCGTCCACTGCCTGGCCCTGAAATAGATGCTCAGGATGAAGAACAACAGTGCTGCCATTCACCGGGTGGTACGGGAAACAAGTATCGGAACTGAAGACAAAAAAAGAAGTATGAGTCAGGAGCTTCCAATTTAGCCTCGAGGGGAGTGCGAGGCATGCTATTAGGTCCATTTTTGTGAAAATTACATTGTTTGTAAAGGAAGTGTCTTGTCTGTTTGTCAGAGCCCTGGTGATGAGGTGCTTGGCTGCTAAGGAACCTCTTCGTAGGCTCCAAAGCCCAGGCTTCTCCTTGGACCCTCTCAAGTCATTTGCTGAACTGGATGCCTTACATTTTCCCCAAGCCTCCTGAGATCTCTGTCCTCCTGTCCTTCAGGCGGGAAGAATTCCTGCTCTGAGATTGGCCTCCACGGTGCTGTTCTTTCCAAGGTCAGGGTGCCTAGGATGCTACCCTGGGCCTCTTCTCATTCCACGTGTTCACCCACGTATCCTATAGCTTCAGCCAACACCTGTATTGCAGAGGTTGTGGGGGTTCTGCATGAATACCCCACGGCCCAGTCTTTCACTCCATTCAGACAGCTTAGGTTCCCCTTCATCGAGCTCCACGTTCAATTCAACAGACATCTATTTCATGGGCTTAGCAGGATCTTCTTGGGTTCAGAGGATATAGAGATTCTATTCTAGCTAGGTGTGGTGATTCCTGTCATCTGGGAGGCTGAAGCAGGAAGATTACCAGGAGTTTGAAGTCAATCCAAACAATACAAAAAATACATAGTGAGCTCCAGGCTAACATGGGCTACAGAGTGAGAGCCTGTCTCAAAACAAAACAAAATCCTTTAGCACCAAAGGTTCTGATGCACCTTCCTTTAGTTAATACGCACAGCTTTGAACTTTCACTGTCTATTACTTGGGAATCCGGAAGTTTTTGGTTGTCAGCCATGGTTCTTTCTCTTCCTGTGCCCTCCCTAGCTTGATAGTTGCTGTGGCTTCAATCTTATGCAGATAATTTTTGAATGAACATGTGGGGTCCCATGCCTCACCTGCCCTTCACCCTGTGCACTAGGATGTTTCTTTATTTCCTCACAATAGAATTTCCCATAGCCTCAGCCTCTGCGCTGCACTTCGAGGCGGGATGGGGGAGATCCTGCAGTATGTCACGCTGTGTCTGTAAAGGACAGATTAAGCAGCTCTTTAAAATGCTTACAGCCATGTATGGATTTTTTTTTTCTGCTTCTCTATGCACTTTCTCAATTTCCGCAGTAAGGAAGTCTTTCTATGATCTGGAAAAAAGTAAGAGAAGAAGCCAGTGATACAATCAGTCAAAGGCAGAGCAGATCGCAGGGTGGAGTGGATCGCAGGATCGCAGGGTGGAGTGGATCGCAGGGTGGAGTGGATCGCAGGGTGGAGTGGATCGCAGGGTGGAGTGAAATGGTATCAAGCCACGTGGCTAAACATAGACAAGAATTAGGGGTTAATTTAAGTTGTAAGGGCTAGTTAGTAATAAGCCTGAGCTAATAGATCAAACAGTTTATAATTAATACAAAACTCTGTGTGTTTCTTTGGAACCGAAAGGCTACAGGACTGGGTGGGACAGATTGTTCTATCTACATTATTCCTTAGAAATCATCAAAGCAGGGCATTACAGTTTCCAAGGCCACTTCACAGACATCCTTTCTAGACTTACTGCTCTGTGATCTGTAAAGAAAGCAAACCACTTTCGGCAGAGCAAACCACTAAATGCACTGTGAGCCATTGTGGGAGCTTGAGTCAAGTCTCTAATCTGACGGTGACTGCAGGGTGGGGCAAGTGCCGCCACTCAAACTTCTCCCAGAGTGTCCCCGAGGAACCCTTTTCCTGCAGTGGCCCTCAGTGCTGCGTGAATGTGGCTGCCCATAGTGACATGTCAGGGAGACCATCAAGATTCAAAAGGGAAGCTCCAGTTCATGCCTGGGGCTCTGCAGGAAGAACTAGCTCCTGCTATCTACTCTTCTCTCTTGGAGACTGTAGGGAAATCCACTTTGCATATTGTCCAGAATAGGACCACTGATTGCCAGCTTCCCAAGATGGTCAAGGAGCAACGGGCTTCATTTAAACACCACAGGTGACAGAAACTGTTGTCTAAAGGAAATTGTGGAATTCAAGTCGTCCACATTATCTTCTTCCTCTTCCTCTCCCTACTCCTCCTTCTCTCTCTCTCTCTCTCTCTCTCTCTCTCTCTCTCTCTCTCTCTCTCTCTCTCTCTCTTGTGTGTGTGTGCACCTGTGTGCATGTGTGTGTGTTCAGAAAGCATTTACTGACCCACATCCACATCTATTTATATTTTCCACCTGGTGTTGGATACGGAACCCATAGCCTGGTGCAGGCTACCCCGGCACTCTACTACTGAGCCCCTAAGTATGCATTTCTATACAACCTGTTCTGAGATGGACTTGATTTTTTTTTTTATTTTCTTCATTACACTTTAGGGAACGTTCTTCTTCACCATGTGCCTGTTGTCCTGGCCTCCACCAGATGCTATGTCCCCAGATGCTCCGAATATAATGGCCCCCTTCAGCGTATTCTTGCTATTCTATTTACTAAGCTGTGTCTGGTCACTGTTCACCATAGCAACCACTGGCTTATCTACCGGGAGAGGAAGCATTAGGAGATGGAGCTGCTTCGGCCTCACAATAACTCCGTGTGTGACTTTATCTGATCTTCTCCACAGCCTTTCACATACAGGCATCTCGAGGCCCAGAACAGACAGATAGCCTGTCTGGAGTTGATAAGTGGGAGACCCCAGGTAAAAATCCAGACGTCGTGCACACTTAGCCATTTAACCGCGGAGTACGCAGTTGAGGAGGAGAACTGTGAGGGAACAAAGGACAAGCGAAGTGGCAACTGCTTGTTTCTTCAGAGCCTTGATTCCAGCATTTCCTGAAGTGTCTTCTCTGGGAAATTACTTAGCACTTCATTGCTAATAAAGTCACTTCACTTAGGAAACATTGTACATTGTGTTCGTTTTGAGGGGCTTCTGAAATCACACTCATATGTCAAAGGTTTGCTGCAAATCGAGCAGTGACGAAGCCTGCGTGAAGCTTTCGGCCCTGTGTTTCTCACACCCAAGAAGCATGGGACCTTTCCTTGGCACAGAGCTGTCGCTGGTCCCCATGAAGACTTCCGCACTGGTCCACGGGTTTTTGCTAAGACAAAGCCTTCCTCATCTAGCGGAGGTATAAATGACATTCATTGCTCTCATTTTCTTTCTGACCACTGCACACTGAGGTGCTGGGGGGGATCAGGCGGTTGTCTTGGGGTTGTGCTGTGTGTGGCTGTAGGGAACCCTGGAGCCATCTGACCAGTGAACCTCCCAGGCCCACACCACTGACTTAATAGGTAACAGTGAAATTCAAGCTCCAGCCATTATTGTCGGTATCCAGTGTCTTCTGTAAACACTACATCAGATTCCAAAGAGATAAGCTTCCCAACATATTTCCAAGAAACGATCCAACTGGCTCCAAAGGTGGAATCTGATGTCAGCGGCCATCTGTAGCCATTCCCTAGTTAATACCTGGGCAAAGACTGCATGGCTCCTTTGTTCTAAATCAGGAGGACTTCTCATGGCCATTCCTCCACTGCAGGGAGCCCAGACAGGCATGGGCTGCCAGAACATGGGATCAGCCAAGGTCTTGGCAGCAGGGATGGAGTATTCAGGTATGACGTGGAAGATGTGGAAGGAGGATTACCAGAAGACACACAGATGTCTCGGGCCCCAAGGACCTGCAAGGGTTTGTGGCTACAGCACAATGGTCCAGGCAGCTCCCAGGGAGTCTGGCTAGGAGCCTTTACCTTGCAGCCCCAGGCGGCTTACTCAGCCCCTCCTTGCTAATGGAACATATCCACTCATTCTTTCCAAAACTCGCTTTTCCTAAGAATCACCCCAGGCCATTATGAAACATGCCGTTTCTCATAGTCTACTCCAACAGTACTGAATCTGCGCGTTTCATAAATGCCTACGTGACTCAGGTGTTGAGGCAAGCTTGGGAAACGCCGCTCTAGCTGTTCAGGAATCTTACTCAGCAGCAAGGGGCTCAGCCCCTTCCTCCCCCAAATTAACCTCGTAAACTGGCTTGGGATGCCGGGAAAGTCTGGTGGCAAGGCAGAAGAGATGATAGGCCTCATCTTCATCTTCTTAGGGTTTGGGGGAGCTCAGACCCTGTGGCCAAGGTTGGCGCTTAGTCTGATTCGGATTCAGCTAGAATAAGTTCATAAATGTTTTCCTCCTTCTCTGTAGACCTCACTTTCTCATTGTGGTAGCAGAACTGGTATTGGTGCTATTTCAGTATCTTTTCTACTTCTTGTCTACTCTGACTAGCCGGGAGTTTTATGTTTGTTTGTTTTGAGGTGGACTTTTGCTGTGTTGCTCAGGCTGCTCTCGAACCTGTGGCTTCAGAAGTCTCTCTGCTCCAGACTTCTGAGTAGCCGGGATTACAAATGTGCCCCATGATGTTAGCCTTAGTCAAGATTATTCATGGAACATGGTTGTGGTTTTGATAAAGCTAGACTTCATGCCCCAGAGGTCACGTGCTAGATGCCTGGGGAGGATGGCAGTGTTGAGATGTGGAACCTGACGGAGAGGGAGCCTAGCAGAAGGTGATTAGGTCATGGGGGATACCTCAGCGAGTCAGGTCTTCTGGGCACATTGTCATGAATCGACGCCACACAACCATCATGTACTATGTGCAAAAGTAAGAGGAGAAGGGGGGAAAAAGGAAGAGGAGAGAGGGAGAGAGGAAGAGGGTGTGTGTGCATGCTAGTCTCCTGGCCTCTTAAGACCTTCAGCTTCTCTTCTACTTCTCCTCAGAGCTGCAGTGCAAACGGGTAAGCGGCTGTAGCACAGAGAGAGGTCTGAGCAGCTGTGGGGACCCTGGCCATGCTTTTACACCTTTTCGCTCTTCTTGTTGTTGTTGTTTGAGACTGGGTCTCATTATGTAGGCCAAACTAGCCTTGCATTCAGAGTACTCTGAATTTAGTCAGTGCTCTGACTCTCAAGTCCTGGAATTAAATGCATGAGCCACTACATCTGGCCAACCTTCAATATTCTAAACTAAAGTCTTTATATATATA
>NW_026067965.1:2304724-2632830 GCF_014885135.2 Alexandromys fortis
AAAAAAAAAAAAAAAAAAAAACACCCAAAACTAAAACGTCTTGATTCAAAGCGGTGTTGTGTAGACTCTTCGGTTGTCATCCTTGAAGTGGCTGAGCGAGGACCGCAACAGACTCGGCTATGGGAGAGGTATGTGGCGTGGCCATCCTTGCTATCCTTCTATCCCAGCCAGCGGCAGGCTCATCTTGCCTCGTGCGGGAGGTAGGAAAGGGCCACAGGTGGGCCTTAAAACAGAAGCCAGGGCCGGGCGGTGGTGGCGCACGCCTTTAATCCCAGCACTCGGGAGGCAGAGGCAGGCGGATCTCTGTGAGTTCGAGACCAGCCTGGTCTACAAGAGCTAGTTCCAGGACAGGCTCCAAAACCATAGAGAAACCCTGTCTCGAAAAACAAACAAACAAACAACAAAAAAAAAAACAGAAGCCAGGGATTTGGGGGTCCCAGCATAGGCAAGGGTTTTGTGGGACATCCAGAGAGCCGTGAGGACGTAGATTTGCAAGAAGACTGTTTGGAACCCGTGACTTGGAGGCGGGTTCTAGGAACCAGAATCAGTGAGGTCTCCCAGATGGGGCTGGGAGTGTGGGCTCCCAGTGTGGGAGTGGGGCTGTGTGCCTGATAAACTAACCAAAGCCAGACAAACCATCTGTGGCCAATCTGGCACTTAGTAGGCGTTCAGTAAATATTTGCTACATTGAAATGGATGGTAAGCCTACATGCGTCTTATTTTGTATTATTTGGGTTTTGTTTTGTCTTATTTGTTTGTTTCTCTTATGTTTTCAATATACTGACAAAGGATCGTTTCATATTTTAACAGCTGATGTTCGGTGAAGATAAATTGGAGTGGAGGGGACTTGATCTACAACTAGAATAGGGTGGCCCGCCTGGGTGCTAAGACCACACTTTCATCTCTAGACTTGTGGTAATTACTTTAATTACTTTCTGGTAATTTCCACCCGTCTTCCTTCTCTCTGCTCGTGTTCACTTAACACAGTCTCCTGCATTCAGAAACCAGCTTGTGAATGGCTCCCGTCTTCCTTCTACACGGTTTACATATGATATCTAACTCCCTGTTGGCATCTCCTTTTTTTCCCTTAGGGCCTGGTGCATGCTGGGAAAGCGCCCTATCACGGAACTAGATGCCTAGTCCACGTATGGCTCCTCTCGTTTGTTCCTTAGATCCCCGCATCCCAGTACGTCCTGTTCCTCTTTCCCGCCTGGATTCCACATACATGTCCACATACGTGTGCCACCCTAGTATCGCCGGTGCTACACATGACTCCAGGGTGTCTTGTTGATGCTGCCTCACACATGGCTCTGGGGGTCAATCTCATGTGTTCGTTTTTTTCATTAATTTCCTTTTTTTTTAGTTAGTGACCTAGTAATTGTTGTTAGTGCACTGTTAAAGAAAAAACTGACCCAAACCAGTTTTCATTTTACAAGTTACCGTGCTTGCTTGAGGGAACTCAGGGCAGGACTTCAAAGCCGGAATCTGGAGGCAGGAACCGCGGCAGAGACCACAGAGAACCGCTGCTTACCGGCTTGGTCTCTGTGGCTTGCTCTGCTTGCTTTCTAACACAACCCTGCTCAGGGTGGAACCGCCTACAACGTCCCACAATCATCATTAAAAAATGTACTGTAGACAAGATCACAGGCCAGTCTGATGGAGGCAATTCACTCTTTCCGGGTGATTCTAGCTTGTGTCCAGTTGACAGAAACTCACCAGCAGTTAGCATGCATGGCAAAGGGTTCATGTAATATTATAGTTTGTTCTGTGTCTCTTGGCCACTCTCCTTCACTATTGCTGGTCCTCTTTGTCACCCCAAGTTGTCCCTGCTTCTGCTTTCATGCCCCATATGTTACATTACTGTCACATATGTCCCCTTTCCTTTCTCCCCTAAGACCTCTTCTTAGCTACATATTCATGTGTAGATATATGCACAACTATACAGTCTAAATATAAACTCCACACATGAGAAAGCACGTAGTATTTGTCTCAGTCTGATGTATTCTGCTCAACACAACGATCTTCAGTTCCATCCATTTCCCTGCAAATGTTGGGATTTCCTTTGTCTTTGCGGCTGGCTGAAACCCCCTCACGTATTGTATCTCATTGTGTTTGTTCATCATCTGCTGATGGACACCAAGGCTGGTTCCATAGCTTAGGCCTGGCTGGTTTCCTGATTTACAAACATGTGCCTATCTGTTCTGTTGCTGCCGATGGATACAAAGAGTCCCAACAGTGCTGGTGTCTCCTGAAGAGAACCACTGAATTTAGAATTCATTTTGTTTTCCAGCCCTGTGTCCACAGGAACTTGCTGTGGGACAATGGTCTTGTAGCCTGTAAGGATTTGTCACATGTATTGGTTTAATAAAATGCTGATTGGCCAGTACCCAGGCAGGAAGTATAGGTGGGGCGACCAGCCAGAAAGTATAGGCAGGGCAACCAGAATAGGAGAATTCTGGGAAGAGGAAAGGCTCAGTCTTCAGTCATCACCCAGACACAGAGGAAGCAAGATGAGAATGCCTCAGTGATAAAGGTACCAAGCCACGTGGCTAACACAGACAAGAATTATGGGTTAATGTAAGATATAACAGTTAATAAGAAACCTGAGCTAATAGGCCAATCAGTTTATAATTAATGCAAGCCTCTGTGTGTTTCTTTTGGGACTGAACGCCTGCAGGGCCAGGTGGGACAGAAACCTCTGTCAACAGGAAGTATTACACTTATTTGGCTTCACAGGGTCCTTGGATTTTTTGTTGTCTCTTCTTCTGCAGAGCCCTAACTCTCAGGATAACCCAGGCAGCGAGCTAGGGTATGTTCCTTTTCATCACCAGAAATTCCAAATGCCCGGTACTCTGGGGCTACCGTCTGCTTCTCTTTGAACGTCAGTAGGCTTCCAGGAGGCTATACTTTGAAATCCGCCGGGAAGTTTAAAGGGTAACTGGTGATGGACACCTCTTGGACCAATTGTGCTCTCTGGAGGTGGGGCCCTGGTGTGAGTAATTTGTCAAGGCTCCCCAGGTGATTTTAAGGTTTAGCCAAGGTTGAGAATAGCCTGTCTGAAGCATCTGTTTCTACACTCCGTCCACCTGAGAGGCTCAGCACTGCGTCCACTCTCCAGATTTCTCCTTGCAAGTCCTCCAGCAGTAGCTTGACCCCGTCTGCTGTCTTTCACCCAGGAATTTATCTGTCTACTCTGTAGCTAGGACTGGGAAATAAATGTAATTATGCACCTATGTGGGTATTGGATATGTTTTTGCCACTGCCCCAAATCTCTTATTCTTGATTTCCTTCTAGGTGTCTGCTTTCGTCTCAGTCTCAAGACAGTGGCTGTCTTGAGACGCTGCTTCCTTATCTTACCCCACCTTGCACGTTAAACAACCCATTTCCCTTAACCACAGTGATGGGTTGGGGGATGGATGGGTCTGTCCCCAAGGCAGGCCTGTCAATCACAGTGAGACCTAATACATTTTGGCTTGACCTGTATTTCTTGCTAGACTCGAACATAGGAATGGGACTCTCTGAGCATGGGGCCCAAAGAGAGAAAAACTAACCTAGTCCAGGGGAGGGACCCTGTTCTTGAAGACCACAGTCTAGCGGAGGAGATTCAGAAGGCGAAAGGAACGGAAGGAATAGGACAGGTAACAGTCTATAGGCAGCCCAGGTGTCGGGGCAGCACGACCTGGGTGTCCCTGTGCCCCTGTAGGCAAGTTCAGCTGGCTGGGTAGTTACAATCATTTCTATTTTTGCCTCAGAGGGTTGGATTCTGTTGGGAGTCAGCCAGTGAGGTCCAGCCTCTCAAGGTTGTGGGCTGCAGAGGACGGGCCCCTCCCCCAGCAGCAGCAACTTCCCAGCCCTCTTGAACTTCAAGCTCATTGGCACCCCTTCTCTCCTTTCCTTGTCTTGACTGAAGCTGTGTCTTACAGAGCTTTCTAACAAGTTTCTCTTGCCTCTGGTCTCTGCCCTTCTAGATCATTCTTTCTGCGGATGCTAAGAAGATCGAAGACACACACCTGAGTGTGCTGTCTCCCTACACCAACGCTTATGCTGGGTGTCCCCTGCAGCAGACAGAAACAAGTTCAAACCTCTCACGTGACTCCCTGGCACGTCACACCATCCATCACTGAGCCAGCCGCCTGGGCGTTTCTGTCACCAAAGTATGTTTGTGTTATTCCCAGTAATGCCCTTGTATCTCTCTGCTGGGTGTTGGCTTTCCCTCGCAAATTTCCTTTAACGCCATATATGCCTTTTCTGAGGCCTCATTTTGGCAGAGGAGTATCTCATGAAATTTATTAGTTCTCTTTTGCTGGCTAAGTCGTCTGAGGTCCTAGGCCTGCTCAGAATAGGTGCTCAGTAAAGATTCAATCAGTGGGTAAACCCTATCAACAACCTTGGGGATTTCTGGGGTGGGTGGATTTCGGAAAGATGCAGGCCAGCCAGTAGAACACAGAAGATTGTTTATAGCTCACTTTTCTTTTTCTAAAATTAACTACTTTATTATTTTAAAACAATCTTTTCATTTTACATACCAATCCCAGTTCCCACTCCCTCCCCTCTTTCCACTCCTTCAACCTTCTCCCCACCCCACAACCCATCATCTCCTCAGAGAGGATAAGGCGTCCCATGGAAGGTCAACCAAGTCTAGTATATCACTTTGAGGCAGGATCAAGGCCCTCCCCCACTATTTCTAGGCTGAGCAAGGTATCACTCCAAAGAGAACAGGTTCCAAAAAGCCAGTTCAAGCCCTAGGGATAAATCCTGGTCCCACTGTCAGTGGCACCACAGTCTGCCCCAGCCATACAACTGTCAGCCACATTCAGAGGGACTAGTTTGGTCCTATGTGGGTTGCCCTGCTGTTAGCCCGGAGTCAGTGAGCTTCCACTAGCTCAGGTCAAACAGCTCACTTTCTAAGGGAAAGCACTTAGCTAGTTGGGAAACTGAAAGGTCGGAGGCTGGTGGTCCAGTTTTATCTTAAAGAGACAGGTTATCCACTCCTCTCTGACCACCGTGGAAGGCTCTCCACATAGGTGAGCAAGACGTATGTGGCAGGAAGTGCATGAGCTGCTTCCGTTAAGGGAATAGCCTCCAGGGTCCTCTGACTGACTCTAATCAAATTTATTTTTTGAGATAGGGCCTCATAGGGCCCAGCAGGCCTCACACTCACTGTGTTGTGCAGAATGATATTGAATTCTTGATCCTCCTGGCTCTACTTCCCAGATGTGGAGATTGTGTACAAGGACCACTTCATCCAGCTTCTGGTTAAAATGTTGATTATTATGACCATACCAATTCAGGGAATGGAAATTTCACCCTAGTTCTGCCTCCAGAGTCAGTACGCTAACTCTGCTGTAGCAATGACGTAATACAACAGGCACTGACCTAGGCACGAACGGTTACCATCTCATCTCTCTTCCTAGTGTCCAGTGAAGCAGCCCACTTCAGAGATGGGAGCAGTGAGGTCGAGAGGGGGAAGACCTTGTCCAAGGTCTCAGGGACAGCCAGTGGCTGAGCCAGGACTCAGGGCTGTGTGATGCCCGTTATCCCCTGCAGTCTCCCTGTGATCCTACAGCCCTGTCCATAGGCACCGTACATAGAGAGCAGCTGTAACCCAGGTTATCTCGTGAGCTTGATGTCTTTTCACACATGGTGCACACAACTGAGTCCTGTTGAATCTCTCTCTGATCTATCCTTTGTCCTTCCATGGCGGTGGTGGGGCTGGGACCTGTTCTGGGGCTAGGTGGTCAATATTTGTGGAAGGAATAATTGTTTTTCTATCTTCACAAATGTGGCCTAGTAGCTTTATAACAATTAACAATTATCCATTAATTTATGACTTAAGGTATCTGCTTCATATGCAATTGAGAGAATTGGACAGTCACGCTTGGAAACCATGTCCAGTCTTTATCAGTAACAGCAGAAACCCAGCTCCCTAGTAATATCATGTCTATACACTCCAGCCTAATTTTGCTGTTGAAAGAAAAGCTATGCATAGATAGGATGCAGGTTTTGGAATCAGTTTAGTAGGCTGTGAGCAGGACTGCTTCCAGAGACAGCCCAGAAGGAAGTGTCAGCTTGCTCCGCAGGTGGGAGGAGAAGAATTATCTTGTGTTAACTTGTTTGCATTTGATGTAGATAAGACTGGAGAGAGGGCAAGGATCCAGCTGTAGCGTGAAATGTATTTCTAACTCGGTTTCAATGTAAAACATTGAAAGTTGTTGATTTCAATGGCTTGATGTAGGAGGCATGCAAACATCATTAAATCATCAGGCTTTGCCTTACTGACACGGAGACCGAACATTGTTCTGATCACTTGTTCTGCGTGCTCACCTTTCTGGTCCTGCAGCTGGCTAACATATGCAGGGCTGAACGTGTGGGAAGGTCTCAAGAATGTCCCTTTTCTTTGTACAGTTATTGATTGTTGTGTGTGTGTGTGTGTGTGCACGCACACTCGTGGGCACAGGCGGATATGTCAGAGGACAATTTACCAGTCACTTCTCTTCTTCACTGTGTTCAAGGGATTGCACTCATGTCCTCAGAGCTCAGAAAGTGCCCTCACCTGCTGAGCTATCACCTCCATCCGTTTATTTTTTAATTCGTTAATATTCTACTTTAGTTGATTTTAGACTCTGGGAAATGTTTCAAAACTAGTATAGAAAAGTCAGTTGTGGTGGTGCACACCCTTAATCTCAGCATTTGTGAAGCAGAGGCCAGCCTGGTCTACAAATCAAGTTTCTGTTCAGCCAGGGCAAACAAACAAACAAAATAGCGTAGCACTTTTCCATGGTCCCTCTGCCAGATACCCCCTCTTTTGTTTGTTTGTTTTTAAGGCTAGGTCTTAGTACGTAGCTCTGGCTGTCCTGGAACTCACTTTAGGGTTTAATTTTTTTGTCTTTAAATTTTCATTTATTATTTGTGGGGGCAGGGAGGGCTTGCATGCCATGTGTACGTGCATGTGGAGGTCAGAGTACATTTGTGCCGTGGGTTCTCTCTTATTTACGTGTTTCTGGGGATTGAACCCGTTTGTTGCCAGGCCTGTTTGACAAGCACCTTTACCCAATGAGCCATCTGGTCAGCCCAAGATTTAACCAGTTTTTCTCCTGTTTCAAGATCTACTCTAGCCCCACATTGTAAGTCGCTGTGTTCCGCAGTCTCCTCTGGTCTTGGCAGCTCTTTCATCTCCTCTTGTGTGTGATGATGTGACAGCTTTGAGGATTGGTCGGGTGTCTCGAGGACGGTTCTCACGCTCTGTCTGTAGTATTTCTCTCTAGTGGACGGGTGTTATGGGAATATCTGAGGGAATATCACCTAAGTGAAGGCCCTCCTTGTCATACCCTCCCGGAAGAAGGATGTAACATCCATGAGACATCATTGGTAATACTAACTCTAGCCTTGTGTTAAGACAGCAGCTCTGAGGGGCTTTCACTATAAGGGAACTGTTCCATTTTCTATAGCCTGTCATTTGGAGTCATGTCATGAAGCCCTGCTGTGCTTAAGTGGAGC
This sequence comes from Alexandromys fortis, assembly GCF_014885135.2. NCBI lineage: Eukaryota > Metazoa > Chordata > Mammalia > Rodentia > Cricetidae > Alexandromys > Alexandromys fortis. The sequence goes on from NW_026067965.1 coordinate 2,312,222, forward strand.
AGGGGTGCGGTGATGGTGATGATGATGGTGATGATGATGATGGTGATGACGATGATGGTGGTGAGGGTGATGGCTATAGCTTGCTGATGAGCAAGGTTATGTGACATGGTCCAGTTAGGAAGCAGACTCCTCGGCCCAACATCTGTACCTAGTGGTCCTTTCTGGAAGCCCTTGATACTTGCACAGAGCTTGTGGTGGTCAAAGCCTGGCTTCCAGGCTTCTAAAGCATGGCTTGCCCTGCTTATTTTCAAATACGGCTGTATCCTAATGCTTGTTTTCATTTTCCCAACTCCTCTGCTTCTCTTCTGACTTCTCCCCTGTCTGTTCTCACCGGCTTGCTCGCTACATCCTTGCTTCCATAGAGGCCCTCCAGGTAAACATTCCCTCCACCCTCCCTGCCTGCTGAGGTGGTACCTCTTCCCCTCTCCAGGACAAGCTCTTACTAGGCCTAGATCCCATCCTCCCGGCTTTCTCCAAGACCACGCCCCTTTCTCACATTTTCAGCTGTCCCCAGCACTGTCCCCTCTTGTACCCAGTTGATTGACCTACATAGGCTCTCTTTGGCCAGGCCTCAACCACCGGCCAGCACAGAATCTCTCTCTTCATTTTGGCCTTCTTGAAATAGTAGGTTTCAGTCTCTCTCTCTCCATTGTCAGCTTGGGCCACTGAGATAACAGGGAGAGATGTTTCACAATGCAGTTTGCCTGCGCAGGCTCCCACGGAGAGCCTCTCTAATAGGGAAATGAAATGTCCATCTCTTGGGAAGGGTCCAAGATGATGAATGAGCGCCCGTAAAGACTGCTCCAGAGGATGAAACAGAGTGCAGAGCCATCAGAGAGAGTTCTCCAGAGAAGCCCCCAGCCTTAGTTGAAGGAGAGGGGTCGAGAAGCAGAGGCTGCTCTCCCCATGCCTCACCTCTGGGAGTAGCTTGGAGAAGGTGGAGGAAAGACAGCAAGTCCCTTCCCAAACCTGGAGTCTGAGCCACCTTTCCTGCCCTCCCTCCCCCAAAGCTGTCTACCCAGAGGACAGCCAATTTAATCACAGAGCATTCAACCTCCAAGATGGTTCTGCCTTCCGCTGACCGAAGCAGCTGGTGTGATTCACCACCCCACGGGCTCAGCCTCACTGCATCTTGCCAAGCTGATGGGGGTGTGGGTGTGCCCTCTCCATCAGTGGAGCAGAAGGGAACTCCCAGCCAGGCCTTGGGGCACTCCTTGGCTCCTTCACTCAGAAACTCTGTCTTCCATACCCCAGTACACAGGAGCTGGCTTCTGTTTGCTATTCCCCATCTGCTGGCTTCTTTCTTGGATCCTATAGTGACACCGTACCCATAGGCACCTTGGCACAGGCCTGGGCTTTGGAAGTTAGCTTGTGTTAGATGGGTTTTCTCGAGGACTGAGTGGCAATTAGTCTTGGCTCTCAGCAGGCTCACCTGTGTGCACAGACCTTGACCAATTCTACGTAGAGGGGGTTGGGTCTATTTGCCTGCATAGTCAACAACTATTTGTGGAAGTCTTTGAATTCCCATGATAGGGAGTGGGGCTACAATGATGGGCAAAATGCCACACTTTCTAAGAGTTTGCAGGTGTGTCTGGAATAATAAACCAATAACTTTACATCGGAGACTACCAACAATGAGTGCAAGGAAGAAAAATGCACAGGTACCATGCCATCCATAGCCTTGGGTAGCGTCTCAGAGGAAGTGACAGTTTAGCCGGGATCTGAGGTACAAGTAGGAATTAGGAGGAGAAAAATCTTCCCAGCAGAGAATAAATAGTACGTGGGAAGGCTGAGAGGATGGCCAGCTGGCTGGAGAGCAGAGAGCAAGGGCAAGTGAGATGAGAAAAGGCTGAGGTGGTAGTACCATCCCAAGGGCAGTGGAAGGGAAGCCACGGATCAAATTGTATTCGAGAAACTTCTGACTGCAGTTTAGACAGGGGGCTGGTGCTCTTGTGGGGTGAAGAAGTTAGCTAGCAGGTAACAGCTGCCCAAAGGGGTATGAGGGCAGGGGCATGTTCCAGTTGCTTGTCCTTGTCTTCCCTGTCCAGAGATGGCCCGTCTTATGTGGGCAATGTTCGCGCGGCAGCAGACAAGCCCGTGGAAGGCCCAGGTGTGGCGGGGGTTTGATAGTTAGGTTGGCGCCAGGGCTGGTCTTTGGTAAGGAATCAGGACCTGGTGTGTTGAAGGGGGCTGAGGAGACCGCCTTTAGCCAAGCTTAAGGAAGCCTCTTAAATTTTGCTAACCCGCTATGTCGGAGATGTGCAAGTCTTTCTTTACCCAGGGAAGAGTCAAGGCAGCAGCTTTGGATGTAGGAACCTCCCTGCTATGTTAGCCTCCAGGATTTTAACGGGGTTGTTACTCTAAGGCCACCAAGCCACACAGTAGGCAGAAGACGAAGGTGGGCTTTTAAGGGGGAAGGGGGAGCAAGACGTGTTCCTACCGTCTCAAACTCTGGGGACCTGAGCTCTAATCTGAGTATGTGACCTTGGTCATATCATTTACCCCTTCTGAGGGGCTTGGGTTCCCCCATCTGCAAACTAGAGGTGGCCAAAAAAGTCCCTGCCAGCTGCCACTTCAAGTCCAGCAGGCGGGACATCCCGCCCGAGGCGCAGCGCCAAGCCTGGCAGGGCGCGCGGGTGCGGGGTCGACCCAGGAGAGGAGGGGGCTGCGGGAAGAAGCGGCGACTGCGCGGCAGCGCGCGCACGGTGGTGGGGGCCGGGAGGGGGGGCGCTGCACGCGTTGCCGCTCCCCCGGCTCCAGGCGGGCGGTGGCGGCGGCGGCCCGGGGGCCACGAGGTTACGTAAGGAGCGGGCGGGAGGCACCGGCGGCTCCGCCCGTGCACGGCCGCCCAGCCCCCGGCCGCCCAGCCCCCGCCCTCCCGGCCGCCTGCGCCTGGCGGCGGCCCCGATACCGGCAGAAGAGCCGTGCAGCCGGCCGAATGGAGCGGCGCCGGGGCTGAGCCGGGCGCACTCGGGCCGCCGCATGTGCCGCGCGGGGAGCAGCTGCCGAGCGGCCGGAGAGCGAACGCCAGGGGCCCCGTCGGAGCGGCCGCAGGAGCAGCGCCGGAGATGGGGTGAGTGAGCTCGCGGGGAGCCCGCGAGGGGCTCCGGGCCGCCGGTGGCGTGCTGCGGCGGGAGCTCGGGGGTGTCCCCCGGCCTGGGCGCGGACTTTGCGCCGGGAACCCACGGACCTTCCCCTCTCAGCCAGCCGGGCGCGGGGACACCTGGCGGGGACCCGCACCCGGGCTGGGCTCGGCGCTTCAGCCGTTCTGTGGTCTCCTTGCCCCTGGAGCGACCAACTCCAGGGCCTGGGTCTGGGACTGTGAAAAGCAGCTTGCGGTCTTCATGGCTGCATTTAATGCCAGCGACAGGGAAATCGAAGTTTTCCTGGAAAGGAAACACACCCAATAATAACCCTTCGGCGTAGGGAGAGTGGACTTGCAGGCAGCACTGAGATGGCTGAGGATGGTGAAAATCTCGAAGGAACCTAGGTGAGGCTCCAGATGTTTGGGAGGGAAGTTGGAATACTCGGTTGAAGTGACTAATGTTTCTGAGTATATAAAGTAATTTTTAAAAGCACGATTGATTTCTCTTCGGCGTCTCTCCGAGCAGCAGGCGCTGTGAGTCAGGAGCCACGGTGCTAATAACACAGTAACTGCTTACCTCTGCTCACCGGTGTGAGCGCACGCTCACGGTGTTTCTCCGTGCAGGGAATGATTAGCGTGCTTGCTCTCCACCTGAGGAAACTGAGGCCCGAGTAGTTGGGCGACTTCTTCCAGCTTGCACAGCTGTTGGCTTTGTAAAAGGGGAGAAACTAGTGCGTGGTGGTTGTTCATCGGCAGAGGCCAGGCCACGCTGCCTGACGGGCCATGAGGATGGCGGAGTGAACCAGAGGTCTTGAATCTCTGTCCCCTGCTGCTGGGCACAGAGTTCTTCAAACAGCCCTTCGTGGGACCCAGTTGCTTCTGCTGTATATGTCTAGAGAACTTGCTTCCCTTTGGGGATGGGAAGGCATGGGTACAGTGGAAAGAGGCAAGATTGCCCTGGTGGCCTGACCAGTCCCTATAGGTCAGCGGCTTTCCAATGCCTTGCTCCAGGCAAGTCTCTGGAGTCGCTATCTCCAGGGGCAGGTAGAGTTTCGGAGGGAGTGGGGGCAAGCAAGAGAGAGCTTGACTGTGGCCAATAGGAACACGGGGGACCGAGGGGCCCAGCGGAACTTTGCTTAGGAATATTGATGCCTATCCAAGAGATTTAACATGTTGAGCAACTGGGGTGGGTGTGGGGGGGCGGTGATAGACAGAGTCTACCCTAGCTGGGAGGCAGGTTTTTGTAACATTTTTCAGCCGTCTCTCAGCAGATATGAAAGAGCTGATCTCTGAGCAGTGGGGAACCTTTGAGGCTCTCAGATTTCATACTTAAAAACTAAATCTTTGGGAGGGAGTTAGCAATGTAGGTCTCAAGATGGAAGATAAAAGGACCTGGTAATTTTAACTCTTCTCCCGCCCCTCCCCGTCAGATGACAAAAAAAACCCAGCCGAGCACACTTGCATATCAAAAACAAATATTGAAACTCTGTGGTTAAAAATATGTCTGTGGAAATGAAAATGTTTACTCACAAAAGCTTAAAGAAAATACCAGAAAATATTTTTGTGTGTGTGTGTGTTGTTTTTGGAAAAAACAGGGAGGAGTAGCTTGGGCATTTTGTTTAAACGCCGAACATGTCTTTCATGTAATTTTAACATCACTCAATAAATATGTATTACTCATCCTTGTAGCTAATAGCTGATGTGTAGCTCTTACCTCTCCCTGCCATTTTAAAATAGATTTTCCTCTGTAGTTTATGAGACTGTACAAGCCATAATGGTAAATTGAGATGGCGCTAAAGGCTGGATAAAGGGTTCAGACAGAGGAGGTGGATGGAGGGAGCCATTTTAATAAAAAAAAAAAAAAACCAGGACTACTGCCATCCTTTCTGAGAGTTGTGTGGGATGGAAAGGAAGAGCCAATAAGAGCAGCCTGTAGCAGACCTGGCTGTGGTCCTTGTCAGAGCCTTGTTGGGGCTCTATAGGAGAGACCTGGCAAAGACAGAAGGAAACAAGAAAACCAGCCCGCCACCCAACTTCACTTTCTCCGCTGAGACTGCATTTCCGCTCAGGTGTCTACCGCCCTTTCTCTTCCGCGAAGTGTTCTGCGTTCAGTATCTGATATCTCCAGGGTTGGTGCTAGCATCCCCTGAGGCGACTACTTTGTACAGGCTCCTTACCAACATCCGCTTCCTTGTGTACTCCTTGTCTCCCCTTTCACAGACCAAGGCTATAGATAGACCTCCGTCTTCCTGCCGGGCCAACAGCAAGAACGAAACAGCCAGGCTTCTCCTGCCTGTTTGCGGAAAGGACAGTCTTTCTTGCTGTCCAGTGGCTCTCTACTGGTGTAGACTCCGCCCATCCCCTTCCACCTTTCCGAGGACTGCCTTCTTAATGTCCCCCAGCATCAGTATAGGAGCGTGGTCCAGTTCAGCACTGTCCGATAGAACTCTCTGCAGTGCTGGAATGTGCTAATCTCTAGGGTCAGTTATGGCAGCCTGCTGGGAATGTGCTAATCTATGGTCAGTTACAGCCGCCATCAGCCACTTGAGGCTCCTGGGCACTTGAGATAAGCCTAGTGTGTTTCAGGACCTGGCTTTACATAGCCGCATGGAGCTAGCGGCTGCCATATTGGGCAGCACAGTTTGGCCTTACTCTCCATCCCTGTCCCGTCCCCATCCTGCATACCCATCCTGCTTCTGTTCCACTTCCTTGTCCTTCTGAGGATATAGATCGGGCAAACCCTTAGTCTCCGTTCATTTTCCCTTCCTACCGTTTGCTTGACTTCTATGCTCTAGCCTGGCTTCTGCCTCTACCTCAGCGTAGACCCTGCCCTGTCTCTTCCCACCCCTCAGCCCCCTTGATTCAGCTCCCTCCCAGCTCCTCTGAGGCCACACCCTCACAGCCTGTCTTTGCTCTCCCTTGTCCTGGTTCCTGACTCTGCCGATCGATTCTCTCTTCCCTGGTCTTCTTATCCCATTCCTCGGTTTACCGTCACTGCCCACATGACTTGAAGTATGACTGCCTGTCTGCCGTCAGCCCTACGTTTTATTTCCACCACAGGCCTTTCTCGGTGCTTCTAATTCATCCATCCTTGGAGCCCTTGCCGTTGCCTCGAGTTCCCAGCTTCCCTTGGTCCTCCCACCGCAATCGGTGGCCCCATTGCCTTTCTGATAATTTGCTGACACCCTTGGTTCACCCCATCCCATATCCTATGAGTTGCTGTTGGCCCTGTGAGTTCTACTTCCCAGGTTCATCTGGAGCATGCCCACTCTCCAGTAACCATAGCGCCAACTCTTATCCTGGCCACCATCGCCTCCTCCTTGGATGGATAAGCTTTTCAGCCCACCACCATCTTCTGCACTGGGTTACTGTCAATCCATTCTTTGCCTGGGAGCTGAGGGACCGGCTTTTAGGATTGCAAATCAGATCTTTTCACTCTCTTGTCTAAACACCCTCCAGCAGAGAAAGGCAGGGGGGCTCTGCCTTATCTCCAGCGTCACTAGTCACTCCTGAGGCACTTCATACATTCTAAAGATTCCTGGCCCCCTTTGGGGAGAACCCCACCATCCTTCTCCTCCCAGTCCCCCCCCCAGGACCTCTTTCTTTCTTAACCTCCCCTCAGCATCAGTGTAAGAGCTCAACATTGTCCTGGAGGACTCTCGCAGTGCTGGGAATGTGGGTACCTGAAATCCCCCCACCCTGACTTCGCAGACATCCTCTCCCCTTCCTTCACACTTGGACCCAGGATGAGCGTTTTCAGCCACCACAACCAGAACTCTGGTTCCCATAACTCACACAGCCCCACCTGTGTAGCCCACAGTGCCTCGCCATCGCACACCTGTCGTCATTCAGGTCTCGTTGACCAGTTTGTACCCCATCATCCTCTAGTCATTGCACAATGGTAGGACTCATCTTTTCACCAATGTGCGTACAGTGACCGACCTCGCAGGCCTGCCGTAAACACTTTACGGCCGAGTCACCGTTTGCATGGTGGGAGCCTTGCTTGGATGTCAGCCTGAAAGTTACGATGCTTTTTTTTTTTCCTTTGGATTGCCTTCTATATTTTCTTGAGTGGGGAGTCACAGGACCAAGAGAGAAAGGGATCTCATTTGGATCCAGTTTTGTTTTAACGCCCAAGCGGGCATTCTGCTTTTATTGTGATGCAGGTTCATTTTAGGCTGTGTGTTGGCACCCAAGCACTAGAGCCGTGAATTAGCCTCTTTACTGTTTATAAGAGGCCAGCAGAAAAGGCTGCTTGTCAGCTGTGTGACTCCTAGCTGAGTTTGTCAGTGTTTACCATAAGATCCACTGTGTTCCTGGCCCGCCTGCGGTTTGCGCTTGTTCTCTTGAGCCTCAATTACTTGCAGCGGATGAAGGTCACAGCCTTGGTGATCTGATACAGCTGGCTGCCTTCCCGTGCTCTATACTGCCTAACTTCTGGTATTCTTTCCCACCTCGGAGCCACCCTGTGTTCTCTCACAAGTCACAGGGCTTTCCTTTGGGCTTTTAGTTAACTGAAACATCAGTCTTCCAGGGACTGGAAACTTGGCTCAGTGGTTGAGAGCACTGGCTGCTCTTCCAGGATACAAGCTTAATTCCTAGTGCCCACAGGATGGCTCACAACCATCAGTCCAGCACCCTCTTCTGGCCTCCTCGGGTACCAGGCCCACACGTGGTGCATAGACACGCGTGCAGATAAAGCACCCATCACATGAAGTAAATATTTACACATTTAAAAATGAGTTTGCCTTCTCCTGGTCCAGTTTTTGTTGTTATTCAACTACATTAAGGTTAATTCGAATCCTTCATCTGTGAGGCGGTGCTATTGGGGACCCAGGGATGAACAGGCCCATGGTTAATTCCTGCCTCTGGGGTTTTATGTCTTTTAAAAGGGGAGAGAAGCCGCATGTGTGGGTACTTGCTTTGTCTTTAATGCTGTGCTGGAAACAAAACGTTCCCTTCTGAAGGGTATAAAAGGAGATGGTGGGATGGCCGTACATTTGGGGAGTCTAGGGAAGATGTCTTGCGGAAGAGGTACCCAAAGGCTGTTGTCAGGTAGGATCACGCTGGTTCAGTTAAAAAGCGGTCCCCTTCAGTGTCTGCACTGGAAAAAGTCACAAAATTGGGAAGGGACTAGATACCAGATACATAGATATCAGCCGAACCAGTATGCAGGTATGAAAAAACATTCTCTTTGGATTGTTTTTGTTTTGTTTTATAAAATTCAACTTATTCGACAACCTTAAAAAGGTAAGGGAATGGGCTCCAAGGTGCTGAGAGAGTGGATCTTAGGTAACCAGTTGGAAGGCCTCTCTATAAAGGTGGCTCCCAGGCCTAAAGGAAGAAAAACACGCCACAGAAGATATTTGAGGGGAGAGTGTTCTTGGCAGAGTCAACAGCAAGCACAAAGGTCCTGAGGCAGGAGCATGCCCAGCATGTTAGTGAGCAGTGAAGGAGGCCAAGTGGTGTGGAGGTCGAGGGTAGCAGGGGCTGGGCACAGTGTCTAGGGTCATTTCTATTTGGGGAGATGTCCTCATTCCTATTGGAAGCCTCTTGCCATTCTTAACCTTGCTGGTTGTTAGGACTGGCCAAGGTCCCGTGAGTAGCCTGTGCACAGTCCCCTGAAGAAGGACTTGGAGCAGAGTAGGTGGTTTGCCTTTCTTAATGGACTCTGGTTTGTAGACATTACCATCTCTTTTTTCTGTAATGCCTCTGGGGGAACTTGGCGTCAAGTGTGTGGTCACCCTTGGCACACTCATTAGAGCTCATTTTTAATTGTTCTTCCTAGCTCCTAGAGCGTGTGTGTATGCACACGTGTGCGCACATGTGTGTGCGCTTTTCAGTATCTACACACGTGTGAAGGGAGACAAAAGATTGGCATTGAATGTCTCTGTGTATGTGTCTGTCTCTGTGTGTGTGTGTGTGTGTGTGTGTGTGTGTGTGTGTCTGTCTGTCTGTCTCTCTCTCTCTCTGTGTATGCCTGTCTGTCTCTGTGTCTGTCTGTCTCTGTGTGTGTCTGTCTCTCTCTCTGCATATGCCTGTCTGTCTCTGTGTGACTGTAACTGTCTCTGCGTGTGTCTGTCTGTCTGTCTATCTGTCTGTCTCTGTCTCTGTCTCTCTCTCTCTCTCTGTCTCTCTCTCTCTCTCTGTGTCTGTCACTGACTTTCTCTTTTGTGTTTTGAGAAAGGATCTCTCACTGAATCCAGAACTCACCGTGCCAGTGAGCCCCTGGTTTCCACATTGTACTGTAACACCACACCCAGCTTTTATGTGGGTGTTGGAATCTGAACTAGGGTTCTTATTGCTTCTGCAACAAGCACTTTTTACCCTCTGGGCCGAGCCCACAACCCTCTAAGAACACTCTGGCGTAGTTTACGGCCCCATCCTTACGTTGCCTCTACCCTTTCTCGTCTCCTGTTTGGTTTGTTGTTGTTGTTTTTAAACAAAGTGAAAATAGCTTTTCTTTTTTTTTCTAATTATAAAAACATTGCCCGCTCATACTGAAGAACAGTGTGAGGAAGGAAGTGAAAGTGATTTTGCATCCCACGTCTTGGGAAGAACCTTCTTCAGCACTTGGGTGTCTATCTTTGCAGACTCTCTTCCCTGTGTGTATGACTGAGTGTCTAGATGTATGTCTACAAAGGGAAACATATTTTTAACAAGATGAAATCACTCTATATGTCTGTTTTGTAGCACAAATTTTTACAACAACAAAAAATGTCTTGAATGGCCGTCTCTCCTGCTAGTAATTATAAGAACACAGCATTATTTAAATCTACGCCTAATTCTAAGTGGTCATTTTGCCAAATCTGATACATTTTTGTAAACCTGCTAGGAACAAGGCAGAGTATTTTTTTTTTTAAAGGACTTTTCGAGAATTCCTAAAGGCAGTTCTTGGCTTTAAGTGAATTACTGAAGGAAAAAAAAAACCGGCAGAGGAGACCAAGATCACAATTAGCACCGGGTGATTTGGGAGCCTGTGCGGTTCTGGGTGAGTCACTGCTCCGGAGTGAACCGTGGTGAGGACGTTAAGGACTTCTCGTCGTTGCTAAGGTTGGGTGGTGGACTGAGACCCAGCACACCTCCCTGTTTAAAAATACGAGGCAGAGTAATTCTGCCCTGAGTCTCCTCACGAGCAAGAGCACCATGTCCCACTTAGGAACCGTTCTGTGTTTCAGAGGACCGTGTCCTATCTCTTCAGAGGAAATTCCCGTAAGGAAAGGGTTGGCAGGGATGTGCATGCAGGAAGGACAGTATATTCCTTTCTTAATTTTAAGACCCTTTTTTTTTTCATAAAAAAAAAAAAAAAAACACCAAGCACCAGGACTGGGGCGGTAGCTCAGTGATAGAATACTTGCCTAGCATGCGCAAGGCCCCTGGTACGATTTCCAGCACGTCAGAATACACTCAAGAGTGAACACCCGTGTAAACTCAGCAAGTCTCTTCGGCCTGAAGCTTCTAAAACTTCTCTGGCCAGTGGGGGTAGACACAGAGACCTTTCATTTGAGAAGACAAGAGCGTCCCTCAGCTTTGTCTAATGCGAAGCAAACAGCACCCACACGGCGTATTTACAATAGAGAGAAGGGACTCGGGGAACAAGTCCCTGGTTTACAGGCCCTGACCTTATGGATGTTGAGAGTTACATTTTCTTAACGAATCGAGCGAAGAGCTGCATGGCGAGGCGCTGGGGTGGAAAGATCGGGGTGCTGGTTTCAATTCCCTGGCCCCTCAAGCCCTGCTGTGCTGTGTTCCCACATCTTCTAGGTATTGGGTGTGCGGGCGGCCCCCAGTGTATTTATAGGTTTGGAGGTGAGAGCTGGCGTCATGCACCGGGCTCCTAGCAGGGTGTGTTCCGTGTGGGAGGAGGCAGGATGGGAGCCTCTTTGAAAGCGCGACGAAGTCTCCGGTACTTCTGCCACCAAGGTGCCGTTAGTCATATGGTATCATCCTGGTAGAAATTATTTAAATTATATTTCAAATTAGCTTGTGGGGAACACATTTAGACATTTGTCAAAGACTAAAGAGATTTTTTTTCAACATTTTTATTCATAAACTTGCTAGTCTCAGTATTCCTCAGAGAAATTAGAGATCATGGACTCTCTGCCTTAAGAAACCATTTGGTACGTGGGTGCCTCCTGGCCAAGGAGGACTATTGATCCTGGCTTCTTCCCACTGTGCTGGCGTGGGGGACAGAAGCAGCCTCTGCTGTTTGCCCTGCCTGGGGAAGCCTGGGTCTGGATCCCTCCCGAGAATAGCTGAGGCCAGCCAAGCCTTCGGTAGCCTGGGGTATCCTGTCTGGGTCACGGGGCAGGGCTGTCCACAGGGACCTAATTAGGGAGGAACATTGCAGACTCGCTGCTTGTGCTTTGGAGCCCTTCTGAGATCTTTAATTGGGAAAGTGCTTAATTGGAGTTGTTCAGATAAGTGGAGTAGAAAGGGTTGCTTTGGCTTCTGCCGTCCTGGGAGAGAAGGGTAACTGAGAAGGGCCTCATGGGAAAGGGGATGCCGCCTGTGCTAGCCGGGATGTTCCAAGGGGCAGGGCGAGTGGCTGTTGGTGATGGTGGCACTGAGACATACTTTAGCTCGGATGATGTGAAGACGTGGCCTCTGCCTCCTCCAGGTGGACTCAAGATGGGCGTGGCTGTTTCACCCGCCGATAAGCGTGTCCTCATGCCGGGCTGTCTGTCAGTGGAGCTAGGATGGGTATGAGTGAACAGATCAGACCCCAGGCTCCCGGCTGCTGTGTGAGCATGACCAGTCGTCTCGTCTCTGTAAGAAGCCCTCCTCTCTCTCCTCCCATCTCATCCCGCTGAGCTACACCAGAGTCTCAAACCCACTGTCCTTCACCTGATAACTGGTGGGGATGTCAGGGAGCAGTTAATCCTGCTACCAGAGTGAGGCCATTCCGAAGGGAAGAAATTATTTTGGGGAAATTATTCTAGAGATGGTAATGAAGGGTGGCAAGGAGAGCTAGGAGATTAGAAAAAGAGACCTTACAGCAATGGTTCTCAACCTTCCTAATGCTGGTGACCCTTTAGTACGGTTCCTCGTGTTGTGGTGACCCCCCCCAACCGTACAGTTATTTTCGTTGCTACTTCATAACTGTAGTTTTGTTAGTGTTGCTATGGGTTGTCATGTAAATACCTGTGTTTTCCAATGATCTTGGGCCACCCCCTGTGAAAGGGTCATTTGACCCCAAAGGGGTCGTGGCCCACAGGTTGAGGGCCACTGCCTTACAGAAAAGAGCCACGGTCCAGGCAGGAGGAGGTGAGAACAGAACAAGACAAGAGCAGACACCGCACAGGGCACTGTGCGAGCCTTGGGATGGAGTCCACACGGGCCAATAGACACGCGTGTGGGGATCTCACGGGGATTGGGGGCTCTTATGTACTTGTTTAATCTGGACTCTCCATACACGTTCTTGAGAGAGGCCTCGCTTTCGTAGTTGAAACTGGGTTTGGGAGGTTCGATAGCCTGTCCAAGCTCTTAGCCAGGAAGTGGCTGAGTTGGGAATCAAGCATGATCTTGTTAGAGAATAAAGTTCACGTTCTCTGGGTACAGTTTCTGGAGGCCAGCATCCTCGTGATGGAATTGCTGGAATGAGGGATGTAGATTGAGTTGTCAGCAGTGCGGCTCTTTCTAGGGTTTGTGGCTGATGGTGGTGACCCTGGCTCGGGCTAGGCCCAGAAGAGGGGGAAAAGGCGGCTTTCCCGGAGGAGTTTCGTGTCAGGGCGGGGGGGGGGGGGGAATTTCCACGTATGGCCCTCTAGAAGTGCAAACTCAGCAGCTGGGATAGAGTCACACACAGTCTAGGGAGCCGCACACAGTCTTGGGAGCCATCGCCTGAGATGGATTGACCACCCATCTAGAGGTAGAGATAACACTTGAAGAATCACAGGGGGTGAAGGGAATGAGACTGAGACGCTGAGGCTAAGATGAAAGGCTGGTTGGAGAAGCATGGGAGATAAGGCTCTTTTGTGGATCGTCCTCAACAAGACCAGGGACTTCCTTAAGCGCAGAGGATGGCGGGACCCAGAAGATGGCTACTGCAAATATTGTGGTGGTGGGAGTATCAGGGCCATGATGGATTTGAGAGCAGGTTCAGCTCCGTGGGATAGCACAGATCCAATCACAGCAGAAACTCACTTAAGGGGTGACTGTTGGGAAGGGAGAGGAAGGTAAATGCAGATGGAGGTGCAAGTGAGGATGACTTGGGGTCCAAGGAAGGGTGAGTTTTGTTCTACAAGAGGCAGAGAGCAAAGCAAAGGGGCTACTGGAGACATCAGAGAACAAGGCAGTGAGGATGGAGGCAGGCAGAAGCAGGATGTAGGAGGAGTGGAGCCTCCAGAAGAGATTCAGGAAGAACTTCAGAGCAGGTGTATACTGCAGCCCTCTGGTTTATCCACTTGCTTGTTTTGCAGTGCTGGAGATGGAAGTCTGGGCCTCACACGTGTTGGTAAGGGCTCCGCTGTGGAGCTGCACGTCCATCCCTAGGATTATTTCACTGGCGGAAGGAGAAGGAGGGGGCCTGATCTGCTGATTGTTCCCTTTCAGTGCAAATTTAGGATTATCTAGGAGCCAGGGGCTAGATCAAGGAGAAAGGGAATGAATTGATCGCGTGCTGTAATGGATTGGGGCAGGGAGTTAGCTAAAGCAAATACAGATTTATCACCAGCCTTCAGGGAACTCTTGAAGAGTCAAGATTATTTTAAAGGTGGCCACAGCTAGGCAACTTGCCAACGCACTGAGAGATCTCGGTGTAGGAGCAGAGGCAGCCCTAGGTCCCATGGTCAGCGACAGCGGCTACTCTGACCAGATTCTGAGTGCTTTGCCATCCATAGGTGGGGGACTCGTGAGGAAGGAGCACCTGCTCCGTCCTCTGGGTGACCCCTCTGCCCTTGCATCTTACAGTAGCATTGTTCTGTTGTTAATATCCTTCCAGACTTTCTCTTTAAAAAATGCATTAAAATTCTCACCAGTGTGACCCCTGTGAGTAATGAGATCTCTAAGTTTATTAACCTCTGGGAGAAGTGGATTTTCTTGCTCCATGGGAGCGGATAATCTCCGGGAGGGAGCCGAACGTTAATGTACATACTTGAAGGGTTTGCTGAGAGCATGGTCAGTGTGGGCGTGGCTGTGGGGTTCTGCTCTCCCACACTGTGTAATTTGGCGCCCGTCCCACGGGAGATGGATGGGTGATCTCCCCACACTGCTGTCCCTCAGCCCCCTCAGAAGCCCCTGGTTGTGATGGATGGAGAAACAGAACAAGAAGCTCTTGTTTCTTCAGGTAATTCCGGTTGTCTGGGTATGGGGACGAGAACGCGGAGACGGGAGTACTGAGCCATGAGCAGACGGGACTGTCTAGACAGCAGGCCCTTCACGTGGTCCTGTGTGACCGTGCTGACACATTTTCTCCTCTGTCACCCCAATGATGGCCTTAGATCGCACATGTGTGGATACTTGACATAAGCTACTGAGGAGGCGTTTGCTGAGTAGTGATGACGCAGGATTTCAGCCTCATTAGTTTGACATTTCCAGGGTTGTCACCTAGCCCAGCCTACCTGTCCTCTCTGTACCCTGCAGCATCTGTGCCCCTCTATGTTGTTTACCACATAAAACATGTCATGTTCATTTGAAGCCATGCCACCAGTGCCATAATCTAACCAGTACTCTGTACTGGAAACAATTATAGCCACATTGGTAATTAAATATTTTCTAATATTACATTAAAAAAAGAAGAGACAGATGAAGCTAAAATTTTAATATGTATTTTAATCCACCAAGTCCAAAATACTATTCCACATGGAATCGTTGGTGAGTAAAATGTCTACCCACCCCATCCCCTGCCATTTGCATCTTAGTGAGTGAGACAGACTCTGCTTGCTCCTATGAGCACACCCTTCCGCCTCCAAGAAATCAACCCTATAAATGAACCCACCAGTAAAAGTCTCTGCAAGTTGTCCTTGGAGGGAAAGGCATGGTGGCTGAGACTGACTTCAGAACGGCGGTGCATGGGAGATGCGCCTCTGACGTTGCCTTGCATGCAAAGCAGGGAACCAGCGTCTGGGTGGAAGGAGAAGCCAGGGCACAGACCAGGAGTGGAGAGAGTGGTCCTGAGTGCTTGAAAGCCTGGAAGCAGATCATCCTGGAAGGAACTCAGCAAGGGAGGGAGGGGACCCAGGCAGGGGGTGGAGGAAGAAGCAGTCCAGGCCCAAGTCAGATGTGACTGTGGGAAGTGGCAGGGACACGGGTCTGAGGAGACTGAACAAGCCTGAGCAAGGCTGGCAAGATGGCTCAGTAGGTAAAGGCACTTGCTGTCAAGCCTGACGACCGGAGTTCAATCCTCGAAACCCACTTGAGGGAAGGAGAGAACTGACTTGTCTAATCATCTATTAGTCAGCTAATATTTTGTGTGTGTGTGTGTGTGTGTGTGTGTGTGAAAAGCTGAGTAGGTCTGAAAGGCTGTGACAAGATCATTATTAGGCTCCAGGGCAGTGGCACTCTATGGAAAATGAGTTGGAAGGGGCAAAAATTAAAGCAGGGTGACTCTGTAGGTCAGAGTGAATGCCGAGGCTAGCAGGCCACGTCGCAGTGGTTTCCATACGTGGTCTGTTAGAAGTTAGAATGTCACAGGAGGGCATGACGTACAGGGTCAAGAAGAGGGAGGAAGAAAGGACTTTGGCATAAGCTGCTGGTAGAGGTGGAGGATCCTGGAAGAGGAACCATTAGGAGGGAGGCAAGGAGGCCCAGTCACATACCAGCGTGCTCTCTTTGAGAAGGAAGCAGTTGGTTATGAGACCCAGCTCAGCAGGGATGTTGACTGAAAAGCCTGGGCAGTGTCACTGAAGGAGCGGGCAGGGATGAGCCTGGAGCACTCACCCTTTATTGGGTGGCCAGACAGAAAGAGCTAGCAAAGAGGATGGAGGAGGGGTGGCTGGCTGGCTGGGGAGGGAAACGAGCTCCCGGGAGGTGGTGTGGTGGCTGCTGGTGTCCTGGCATAAGTCAGTGTCAAGGCAGGGCAAGGAGCCAGGCGGGTTGGAAGGCCCACGGGAAGCAGGAAGGACCGTATGGGAGGACCAGGAGTGAGCATAGCTGTGGAATTGAATGGCTGCTGCAGGAGAAGGCAGGCAACAGAGAAGTCTCATCCTTGACAAGACGAGAAGCTCGGTTCAGAGCCACAGGGGAAGGGCTGTCCCTCAGAGAAGCAAGGGGGACGACTTTCTTTGAAACAGGAGGCCATTGTGAGGCTTGGGTGTGATGGGAAGGTACAGGAGTCCCAGGTCTCTGCCTTTGACGAGTGGTAGGCTGGGTCATCAGCTGAGCAGGGTGAGGGTGGAGAAGGGGAGGATGAGAAGGTTTTGACTGGGATGGACGGCACGCCCACCAAAGAAACACAAGCCTCTGAGCCGTTGGAGAGTGACAGTTTGAGGTCAGAGAACATGAATTTGAAGTGAGACTCATCCACCCAGTTTGCCCAGTGGCTTGGGTGTGGGTTGCCTACATTAGGTCCGGGTGCCACCGCCGTATTGGGAGGCAGGGTTTCTCCTAGGACTCTTCACAGTGATGGACCACAGGTGGGTGTGGGCTGTCCAGCTAGGTCATGGCTGATGGAGAGGGCTTAAGTCTGGATTGGAGAGTCTTGTGAGGTGGGAAAATTTGAACGGGTTAGAAGGATGGAGGGGCCACGAGGAGTCCATGGTGGGTCCCGTGTGTGGCTGTGGGCAAAGGTCACTGAGGGAGCATGAGGAAGGAGGCCTGCCGTGGAGGGACCAAGGGACCTGGCACAGTGTAGTTGGGTCTTCTATGAGGGGGACATGACAAGATTGTGGGGAGAAGCTGGAGCTCTTGATCAGTGACAAAGTGACATGGAAGCTGGTACCTGGGATGGCCTGGCCTCCCAGGGCTTGGAGTGAGCTACAAGGGGACCAGCTGCCTCCATTTGTGTTCTGTGTGCTTGTGTAGAAGGGACAGAGCAGCTTGTGATTTTGGTGGGGATTGTCCTCTGGGTTTAGTTAAGGGGTGAAGGGGAGGGCAGGTATTTGAGCAGGGACAGCTGGTGTTGACCGAATTCTGGTGTTTTCACAGAGCCCAGGTAGTCTTTGGAGAGTAAATGAAGATCCACCCAGACTTGGAATACATAGAGCTGGGGGATCTTGGGTGATGGGTGACCAGTAGCCCCACTGGGTTCTCCCTGGGGTGGTGTGTGGACCCGAGACAGGGCTTTTGTGAGTGAGAGAGACCAGGGGATATCCAGAGATGATGAGTTTGCCCTGATTCAGCTTAGGAAGGTGGTCGCCCCCAAAGGTGAGTAAGGCTTTAGCTAAAGTATGAAGGAATTCTAAGGGAGGGAACAAGCATCGTTACATTTTAGCTCTGGGCGGGTGCCCAAGAGCAGCCATCCAAATGCAGATGGTGGAAGGGTTGTTTTGAGAAGCAGAATGAGAGGGTCTGGGCGAATGTTCTACAGGAATGCTTCAAGAGAAGGGTTCTATTAAGTGACTTTTCCAGGGGAAACATCCGTCCATCCTAGATCATCAGTGATGGACTAAAGAAACAGTTCCACCAAAGTCTAGCTTGGGGAGCCAGTGAACTTAGTCGGGGTTACCTACAGGAGGGTGGGTGGGGGCTACCTACAGGAAGTGGGTAACTTACTGGCAGCTCCATCGCTGAAGAGAACACGTTCCACTTCACTTAGAGATCCATTTGTATGTTCTCTAGGAGGGCCAGGCCCAGGGCCCTTCCTTCTTCCAGGAGGGAATGTTAGTGGGCCCATCTCGGCAGGGTCTTGTTGAGTAGTCCTACCAACTCTGGTTTAAAGTGGCAACAGCTTTGTTGGGCCTGGATGAGAGTGTTCCATAAAAGCCCCCCACCACTTTATAATTCTGATTTCTTCTACGATAGTCTTTCCCTTGTCTACTCGGATAAATATGTGTGAATAGGTTTCTTTTTTAACTGCTAGCATATATTACTTGTACAAAATCATGGGTTCTGCTGTGACATTTTCACGTATGTGTGTGAGACGCTTTGATCGTATTCAGCCCCCTTCACCCTCCTGTCCCCCGGCTCCTCTTGTTTCCCACTCTATCCAAATAGGTCCCCTTCTATTTTCATGTCTTCAAAAATCTATTTTGTATATGAGAAGGGCTCTTTTTCAACATTTTAATATATTTTATTAATTCTTTGAAAATTTCATACACTATATTTCAGTCATGTTAGTCCAGGCCCTGTTCCTCTCTCACACTCTCCCCAGATCCACCCCAGCCTCATGCCTTTTGCTGTTTTTATTAAATCACTCATCAAGTTCAATTTGTGCTGCCCGCGTGCTCCTGGGTGTGGGGCCAAACTCCCAGGGGTCACACCCTTAAAGAAAACTGATGCTCCGTCTCCCAGAAGCTCTCAGCTGACAGTGGCTTGCGCCTCAGTTAAGGGTGGGGGACTTGAGAACCCCTTCCCCCTCCGCGCTAGAATACTGACCGGCTTGATGGCGTGCAGTCTTGTGTAGGCACCCACGGCTGCTAGGAGTTCATGAACACAGCGGCTCATACTTTGGCTCTTTCAGTCTTTCTGTGGCCTCTTCTATGAAGTTCCTGAACTTAGTGGGGGTGTTGAGAAAAGGGGTTCTCAGTGTGGAGTCTGGGGCTCCCCCTCTAACAGAAGTCATAGATATGCCAGAGTTTTTCCCTAAATCCAAAGGGTCCGTGACCCCAAAGAGATTGACCCTGCTTAAAGAACTTGGGTGTATATGACTTAACGAAAGGAACCTCACCCCTTGGACCCAGGAGTGAGGATAGGGGCAGGAGAGGGCTTTCTCCTCATAGCTACCAAGGGACAAGGGCCTGGCTCTGTGCTTAGCCAGCTGGTGGGATGTAGGTCAGCAGGGAAGAGTACCTGTTTGGTTCCCTGCGATCAGTCAAGGAGCCCGAGAGCATCTGTTACCATGGGTCTGCCCAGGGCAGATGGCAGAAGTAGGCGGCCCGTGATGCTGGCAGAGGCTCTGTCTACAGGTTCTTGTGGGGAGGAATAAGCAAGCTTGAGTGTGGCCAGTTGTTCCTGGTCCCCAGGAGACGGAGGGCTGAGCCCGCCAGCAGCTACAGAGCCCTTAGACTCCCAGGCGTGCAGCTAAGACGCAGTAGTCCCTGACTCCAGCCCATTTCCTTCCCGGAGACAGCTGTTAAATCCTGCCTTAGCCAGTGTTTAGGACTCAGGACCCCAGTGCCCATGGCCCTCAGCTTCCTCCTCTGCAGTGGGAAGTGTTTTATATATCGCCGTTAGGGGTTAGAGGCCACCCTCAGTTACCCAGCTACCAGGCTTTCTCCTGTGATCTGGAGTCAGCACACTACCCCACCCTCCCTAAAACATGGCACTCTGTATTCCCAGTGACGGGGAGGGAGCAAACTCCCTTACTTTGGCACCAACAGAATCTGTTTTGCTAAATTTAAAGGTGGCTCCTCTGGGACCAAACTGCTTAATACATTGGCTTTCTCATGCCGCCTCCTCAGCTCTTCCACCATTTGCACCCTCCCCCTCAATTTTTGGTAGTTTTTTTTTGTTCTGTTTTGCTTTTTGTTTGTTTGTTTGTTTGCTTGCTTTTGACACAGGGTTTTTGCTGTGCGTCTCAGGCTGGCCTTGAACTTGCTGTAGTCCTTCTGCCCCTGCTCAAGTGCTGGGATCACAGGCCTGCTCAGCTACCCGGTACCTGGCTTGGTTTTCGTTGCCTTTCTTTTTCCTTCCTTCCTTTTTTTTTTTTTTTTTCCTCTTTAAGTAGGAGTGCTTTATCAAAGGAAGAATATTCTGGAAAACTGGAATTGAGGCCTGACTGAAAGACATATCATTTACTTCAAGGGAGGGATCTAAAAAAAGCTACTCCTTGGCTTCCCCCATGAATTTTAAATGCTCTACGAGCTCTACCCCATGAAGAAAACAATGCCTCGTGGTCTTAAATAATTAAACGGAGAACACTGAGCGTGGCGGCATCTGGCCAGGCTGGTCACACCGTGAGCCCCAGGAGCTTCTCTCTCAAGGGTAAAACCAACTGGGGGACCTGTGGAGGTCGCAAAAAAAAAAAAAAAAATCAGCTTCTAATGCTGCCTGCTAGGCATTTGGCAAAATTGATACAAGTGCAGAAATGTCACAGAAGATGGGGAGGTGGCACGTGTTACCACAAGAGCGTCCTCCGAGCGGGATCAGCTGTGTCAGCCCAGTGACCCCCTTGTCTGGTCTCATCTGCTTCTCTACTGCCTAGGGCTGGCCATGCGAGATGACTGTGGCCTGAGACAAGGTCTTTGTCTTCCCTACCACTGCTCTATGGGCACTGGTTTTCCCCACATACATAGAAATTTCTGGAGAATCTTTGAGGAAAGGAGAAGGCTACTTTTTTCCCCTCCCTTCATTTCTTGGCTGCCTGCCCATTCTGTGACTTCACGGGCTTTGCCTTTTGGGCCACAGAATGATATAGTATACAGACATAGGGGTGGCCACAAGGTCATTGTGGGACCTCACTTGCCGTCTGTGGAAGAGGGAGTTCTGCCGGGCCAAGGGATCTAGTCTTTCTTGATCACTCCTTATTTCATCCAAGCTTCACGTTTCAAAAATAAAGAAATTGGAGCTGAGAGAAGCCAAGCCATTTGATTCAAGTCCCACAGCCGAGGCACAGGATGGAAGTGGTGGTTTATATGTTGTCCTCAGAGGCACGCCACTCTACAGTTCATATTGTGTAAGACTTTACGGTCCCACAAGAAAAGGAAAGCAGGCTTTCAAGAGTCCAGCCAGGGATCTGAAGGATAAGGCTGGGGCGTACCTTCAGGGAGTTGTGGCCACAGCACTTTAAGGAAGCAGGGGGGGAAGGTACAGATTTGCCCCGATGTGAGTCAGTCGCCTGACTCCATCCGCCCAGATCAGGTGATGACACAGCTCTCTTCCCTTCTGCATCTCTGTCTCCCATCTTTTTCCTGGTCCTTCCCGCAGATTTCGGTAGAGATTCTCGGAATGACTGGACGTCTGTCCTTTTGTGTTGCTCCTCACAGTCACACTTCTTAAAAGTGTTAATCCAGATTCTGTAATAGAAATCCAAATGTCAGAGAAGTAAACCTGCTGGGCTGGATCCGTGGATCCATTGAGTCGATCTTGACCTTAAGCAGAGCTTGGTTATAAACCCTCCGGAGCCCACACCACTTGCTTGCTTTTGGCTCTGACTGAGAATCCTTCCTCTGCTCCTCCGTCCAGCCGTACTCGGTGGTTACCTTCGTTATTCATGTCTGAGATGCTCAAAAGCTGGTCTTTCCTCCACTGTTAAACTGGAAGGAACCTGTAGCCATGTAGGTTTCAGGATTTCGTCCTCAACCCTTCATGGAAGTTGGGATTTTTGCTGTGTGGTGGTGGTGCATGTCTTTAATCCCAGCACTCGGGAGGCAGAGACCGCTGATCTCTGTGAGTTTGAGGCCAGCCTGGTCTCCAGAGCTAGTTTCAGGTCAACTAGGGCTGTTACACAGAGAAACCCTGTCTCAATTAAAAGAGAGAGAGAGAGAGAGAGAGAGAGAGAGAGAGAGAGAGAGAGAGAGAGAGAGAGAGAGAGAGAGAGAGAATAAAAAGATGGAAGTTTCAAGCCTTGGTGGTCACACTGGCTTCTCTTTGCACGTGTTACAAAAATGATTTGTCTGTAGGCTCTTTCTCCTGGAGCATGTCTTTTATCCACTAAAGGGTAAATTAGCCTAGTGAATCACAAATGCAGCTGATGAGGAACCCAAACCCTGGACTCATTGATGGGAAGCTTACCCCGGGACTCTCCAAGTGCTTGTTCCTGGGAGGAACTCCCTACTGAGGCCCTCTGAGTAGTCTGTTTTGGGAGCAAAGTTTTAGGTGGCCTCTAGAATTTTTCTCGGCAAAATTAGTTTCCTCTGCCTCCTTGGGATCAAATACTTGGATGGCTGAGGTAGATGTGTGTTTGAAACTCTGCTGTGCTGAAGGCCGTTTATGGTTTGTACTTGGGCTCTGAGGTAGGTATATGCTCAAAACCCTCTTGCTCTGAAGGCTACCAGTGGTTCGTGCTTCGGCTCCTCAGAGCCTGTAGCTTCATTAGGTTGCCTGCATTCAAGTGGCAGCCAGTCAGAGCAGCTGCCCTCGAGACACCCAGGTGGAGGTTAGCCTTGCAAAGACAGCAGATTGGGCCCAGCAATGGCCTTCTTAGATCCTCCAGCTACCTGTGTAGTCGGTTGATATTTACTGTGTGCCAGACACAGCCGTGGCCTGTCTTTGTAGAGCCGGGAAGATGGATTGAGAGTAATTATGAAATAAATACTCAATTATAATTAATTCCTTCACTGAGTTTTGTTCTCGGTGTTGCTTGTGGTATCAGGAAGACAGACATATAAGAACTCTTAGTTTCATGGGGCTGACATTCTAATGAAGTACACAGTAAATGGAAACACAGGGAATAAATCTTACGATGAATGTGTTAGAGCAGCGGCCCTCAACCTTTGGGTCACAACCCTTTTTGGAGATCAAAGGACACTTTCACAGAGGTCACCTACGACCATCAGAAAAACACAGCTATTTACATTATGATTCATAACAGGAGCAAAATTACAGTTATGAAGTGGCAGTGAAAACAATTTCATGGTTGGAGCTCACCACAACGTGAGGGAGTATGTTAAGTGTTAGGAAGAAGGTTGGGAGCCCCTGTGCTAGAAGGAACAAGAGGCAGGGGAAGTGGCTGGGAGAACGGCTAAGCCGGCAGCCTGACTGTGTCCGCTAAGTTCTGAGCCATTTGCTGCATCTCTGCGAGACTCTTGTTTGCAAACCTAATCGCCAATGTGACGGTGTCAGGAGGTGGAGCGTTTGAGAAAGGATTAGGTCATGAACACAGAACCGTCAGGAGTGGAATTCATGAGAAGTCGTCTCAAAGATCTTCCTTGCCCCTTTCACCATAAGGGAACAAAGCTAGAAAATGCCATCTAGGACTGGAAAGTAGACCCTCCTTAGACACCAAGTCTGATGCAACCTCCATCTTGAACTTTTGAAATTACGGAACTGTAAGAAATAAATTTCTATTCTTTATAAACCACCAGACCTAATTGTATATTGTGATAGCCCTGGGATGGACGAGGATGAGATACATCAGTTGCAGAGAGACGGGTCTCTGAAGTGGACACTGTAGAAGGGTTGGAGTTACTGGTCATGACAGGTGAAGACAGAGAGTTGAGAGAGGACGTTCAAATCTAAATGGCTGGTTGGAAGGGCCATCTAGAGATGCACAGAAGTCACCAAGAATCGAAACAAAGGTGCTGGAGGAGAGAAGGAGGGTGATTCAGGAGCCCTAGTCGCCAAGAAACAAGGGGAGCGACAGGGTTGTTCGCAGTAGAGGTGGCAATGAGGGCTTCTGGTTGACGGTCTCTGGATGAGTCAGGACGTGAGGATCATTTCATTTGGCCTGGAATGATGCCCAGGGATGGACCTGGTTACTTAGAAACCAGCCAGACCCCCCCCAGAGCACTTCATCCTGACCATGGGAGAGAGGCAAAGGGCTGAGGGAGTCTGGAAGGAAGGTAAGTGGGACAAAGGTGTGGGCCAAGCGGAATGCACACAGGGGAGCGGATGTAAAGGAAGGGCTGCAGCATCCCAGGGACCAGGTGACACAGGGACCATTATCTAGTGAATGTGGATGAACTTGGGCAAGCTCCTTCATCTTTTCTCTTTGCTAGTTTCCTCTGCCAAATAAACAGTGGTGCTAATCTCAAGGTTGTTGGGGAGATCAGGAGAGGTCAAGCGCATGCCGGTGGCCAGCGTGATGCCCGCATAGGAAATGATTGGTAAACACTGTAATCTCCAGAAGCTACCTCTTCCAAAGCACTGCTGAGACCTTGGTAGGATGTGTCTCAGCCTTGCACGGGTCCATGGCGGGGGGGCTTTTCTGTCTAGAAAACAGATTCCTTGTGAAAGGAATATGAACTACCTTGAAGCCAAGATAAAGTATGCTCGGAAACAGGCAAACAGAAGTTTGAAGTGTGCTCTGAGAAGGTGACGATGAAGTGGGAACGTGTTGGCACACACAGAGCATCTGGCCCCGAGGAGGAGCCGGGTGACAAGCCCTCAGTTCGTGGAAACAAGCACGGGCTGTTCTGAGCCAGGCTGGAGCTAGGACATAGGAGCCCCAGCTGTCTGGACCCTTCTGCTGGCAGTCAAACCCTCCAGCCTCTTCCAGAATTGAAAAGGGGCTCTAGAAGACCCTGAATGGAGGCCCAGCCCGATTGGTCACAACCTGTTATCCACACAGCGTGAAGGGAAACCACGTGAATTCTCTGCTTTTGGATCACTTAGATCTCCCAGAGACATCTGAACAGAGCCTTACGAGGTGTTTGTGCCATCTCCTCCCATTCCCCCTCTCTCTGTGTGTCCTTCCCTCTTGCCTCTCTGTTGGCACAAGCTTTGGGGGTCCGACTGTCTTGAATCTGGCTGTGAGGCGGCCTGTATGACATCATGATAGCCTGTGAGTTCACCCAGTAAGCTGTGCTTTCCACTTCCTTTAGGCCGGGTAGGGCACACTGGGAAAGGTCACTAATGAAGAACACAGGGAACAGATTGCCAGTGGGGAAGAACAAGCTGGGGTTCCAGATCCATGGAACCGAGAGGGCGAGGACACTTGGGCATGCCCACGTATGTACGTGTGAGTGCTTACGTGATTGCACAGCCAGGGTTCGCAGGTCCTGATGTCATCCAACAATGCTCTGCTTGCTTGACTTTTGGAATTATGTTGGGTCCTGGTAACTTGGTACTGGTTTCTCTATGCTACGTAAGTCTTGGGTTTAGTCAAGGCTTTCAGCTTCAAGCCCTGTCTAAGATTTATTTTTGTTTAAATTGTGTGCATTTGTGTGTGTGTGTGTGTGTGCATGTATGTGTGTTTATGTGTAAGTATGTGCACGTGAGTGCAGGTGCCAGTGGAGGCCAGGATTGTTAGATTCCCCCCTGGAGCTGGAGTTGTAGGTGGTTGTGAGCTGCCTTATGTGGGTGCTGGGAACTTGGGTCCTCTGCTAGAGCAGTAAATATGCTTATCTGATGAACCATCTCTCCAGCCTGACACTTCCTCTCCTGCGGGACTTCAGGGTCCAGAGAAGAGCACATCTGAGCCCTGCCTAAGGGAGTCAGAGACTCATCGACCCCAGAGGCACCTCAGGCTACTCTGGGGCGAGTCAGAAGGCTGCACAAAGGTCGCAGAAGCAGCACAGAGAAAGCCGAGCTTCAGTGAGAGGACTCGGACTGGTGATTCTGATGGAGGATTGACTAACTTGTACCGGCCTTGGAGGGTGGGGAGTAGGCTGGGTTGGGGGGCTATGAGAGAGGCATTTCTGGGGAAGGCATAGCTCATGGAAAGTCAGGTCTAGCCTGCCAGGAGCTTCCATCGTGTTATGCCTGTTGTCTGAGTACAGAAATTGAAGAGGGGGGGGGGGAGGCGACATCAGATGCAGGTGGAGACCATGTTGGGTGGTGACTGGGTTTCGGGTCAGGAACCATCTTTACAACTGGCTTATGAATAGCACGGCAGGGTGGACGCCTGCGGCTGGAGAGAATTGGGCACGGATGGCCCTGGGTAACAAAGTGAGCCTAACACACATCAAAGGCTCTTCCCTGGTTTCTCGCTTGTTTGAGGTCCGTGAGGGCTTTGTGTTGAATTTGGCCTCTCTGGGTATCCTCCAAGCCAGCATACACCTAGTGCCACTGGGCTCTGGAGAGCCGAGGGCACAAACTATTTTTGTGTTCCCTCTAATGCCTGTGTTTATTTTTAAACCCGAGCCTTTGTAAAGCGGGATGTATCATGCAATCTTCACTTTTGAGTAAAAAGGTTCTCCGAGGCCGATGGGACCCGCAGAAGGTGTTCCTGAGTCGTGCCGTGGCAAATGCCTGTCTCTGGCATTAGAAGGAAGAACTCATTTGCTTGAAAACAAATCCTGGAAAGAGGAAGCCCTTGTGTGGTTGGCCAGTTCTTAATGTGTGCCGACTGATCTGTGGCAGGCAGCAGTGCACATCCATGAAGGACTCTGTGTTGGTGACAGGGCCAGTTGGCAAGCTGGGGTGCACATCTGAACCTGCCAGTCTCCGTGATCACCCACTGACAGGAGCCTGCGCATTTAGACCAGAATGTCTGGTATCTTTTAAGCGCACGCACGTTGTAACTGAAAATTGGAGATTAAGTTGGAGTTCAAGATGGAGGAGTTCATCTTGGGTGTATTTATACCTTCTCTGCCCAGAACCCATTAAATGATAATCAAGAGATTAGGAAAGTATAATCCCAGGGCGCCCCAATGAATAAGAGGGAATTACCGGCGATCGAAAGATTTCCACAAATTTCTGGATGGCATAGAGCAAGGGGAGGAAAGGCAATGTCAGAGAAAAGAAGAGGAAGCCAGCCCGGCCTGCAGATCCCCAGAGGGTCTCGGCTGAGCCCACCACGCATCAGAAGACAGGAGTGAGAATTGGGGCCCCTGGAAGTGTTTGGAAATAAATTTATTTAAAGCCAGTAAATTTGTGATAATGTGGTATAGGGGCTTACAAAATTAGTACATCCAGTTACAGCAACCAAGTGTGAGGGCCAAGCAGAGAGAGACACGATTTCCAGTTGACTTCTCGCCCATCCTGAGGATCAAGACCAACAGAACAGGGCGGAGGCTGTGGAAGGGGCAGTTAGCGGGGAAGGAGAATTAGTGGCTCCTGGGAGGAGAATGAGAAGAACTCCAGACGGAAGGCTGTGGATGGTGCCTCGAAGCGCTCAGTCCAAGTTAGAACAGGAAGTCACGGGCTCCATGACTACTGTCTCAGGGCAGAGACTGGGCTGGATTCTAGACAGTGGTTGGCGTGGGGTAGGAACATGGGCTGTGTGTTTTTGTTTTTGTTTTTGTTTTTTTTCTTAAAAGGGGGCGATAGAACTGTTGCGGCGACCCAGATAACCCACGAAGGCACTGCATGTTTGGGACAGTTGGGAGAGTCTGAGAAGGGGGTGTTTCCCTCCACCCTCCAGACTTGGCTCTTCCCCCACGTGCACTCAGGTCGTGGCACTGGGACCACACAGAATTCCACTCCCAGCACGTGCCTTGCCTCCCCAGGGGACAGATCTAGTCCAGTGCTGCTCTCTTTCTCAGATGGTCACGTCATGCTCATTTGTGTTTCTAGACTGACCGGACTCTTCCTGAACTTAGCAGTTAATATCTGGTTGGCCTTTTATGCACAGTGCAGGATTTTTTTTGAGTTCATTTTGATCACAAAGCTTCTTTATTGGAACCGTGGGAGAACCGAATTATTGTATTAGTAATGTATAATTATGTGTAGTGGGGGGGGCCCCAAGGGCACAGGTGCCAGCTGAAGTCTGGAAGGAGGTGGTTGACTGGCGTGGCTAATGATTGGTCCCTTTCCCGGGCAGAGCCATTTGTGCTGGGCATCTGGCCAGTAGAGACCAGCCCGTCCCTGGTCTTGCGTTGACGAGCGGCCTATAGTGACTCTGCCAAGGAGGATGTTGGGTGGAGCATATAGGCTGAGGTACGAAAGGGAGAGAGAGACTCAAGCTTGCTTATCTGCCAGCAGAGAAGATCAAGGAACAGAGAGGCTATTGTGATCTAGCTAGCCAGCGTTTCCCAATCTTCCAGTGTCATGGACACACGGGAAATATTTGTAGAGCACCTAGGCGAGTAGACAAGACCGTCCCCAGCATGCAGCCACGGGACTCCTATTGCCTGGGCCCTGCCCTTCCCGCTCAGGGTTAGGGCATACCCTCCCAACAGGCCACTTCCAGCCTAAACGGCATCTTTCTACAGATCAGACAAAGCCATTTAACTTCTTTCTCTGGCCCCCTTCCAGATACCCATTACTTCCCAGGCAGTTGGCTAATGTAAAAGGTGTGTCCATCTCTTACTCTTAGACTATGCTCGGCAGCCATTAGCATTATTTTTAACACACCAGTGACTCACGGCAGGCAACTGCTGGGAAGGACAGACACGGCTGGGGGACGTTCCTCTTCCTTGGTGGGAAGCTCCCAGGATTCTGCCATGGGGACAGATCACATGGTGGGTCACCATGCAGGGAGATGAGGTGCATACTCAGGGTTCAGGAGGGATGTGTGAGCAGGAGACACATACCCAGGCCTTATCAGGGAGAGATGATGCTTAAAGCGTAAAAGCAGACATGGTAAAGAAAGTCCAGTGGGTGGTCCTTGGACTTCCCACAGGGCAGGGAACCCTGATTGCTCTTTGGGTTGACGAGGGAGGGGGACTTGATTGGGGGAGGGGAAGGAAAAGGGGAGGCAGCGGTGGGGAAGAGACAGAAACCTTAAATAAATAAATAAATAAATAAATAAATAAATAAATAAATAAATAAATAAATAGAAAGTCCACAGTCAAGAATTTGGGGAACAAGTGCCCAGCAGCCCAGCAAGTCTTGTCTGCTAAGGTAGGGTCTAATAATCAGGGGGAGGAGAGAATCAGAGCCCCAGCTCAAGGGCAGTCTGAACTCAGGGATACCCTGTGATTTCCCACTGTCCTTAGAGCAGCATCTGCTTGGGATCCTTCTACACCTGTCCCCCTCTGTCTGTGGGAGATAGAAGGACATCTGGTCTGGGGCCACCACAGCTTGTCCTGGTAGGCAAGATGGGGCTGTTTATGCTCCTGGCCTTGACAGTATGGGAAGTGACAGAATGGAGTCTTGCCTTCTCAGACACCTGTGATACAATCTCCACACTATGTTAAAACCAAATAACTAGGTTTGTTTGGCTTTGGGTTTTGAACGCATGGCAGTCCTCCTGCCTCAACCTCCCAAGTTGCTGGGGTTACAGGAATGCACCACTATGCCTGGCCATGTTATTAGCTCGGTAGATATTTTGGACCTACTGTGTGCTTAGGGCTCCAGCAAATGAAGGGCTGGTGGGTGGCATACTGTCTCCACATCACAGTAAACATGCACCGGCTTTAGAACAGTTTGTTCTTACTGACCAGGCCTCCTTCCCGGAAGATGTCCCCTAACACTTCCACCTTCTGTGATACCAAGTTCTCAGCACGTCCCTTCTTTGTTGTATCCTAGAACTTGCTGTTGTCCCCACGAGCAGATCTGCCTTGCGTCACATTTTTACGTGTGCCTTCAGTGCCAGGTACTGTGTCCTTGGGTGGGATGGGAAAAGCTGGCTGTTGGAGCATGCCTCACCCAGCAGCCTGGGAGAGGGCACAGGGTGCCCACAGGACTCTGTTTTACCCAGCAGACAGAAGGCGGCGGCTGCACGTCCAGGTGGCTTGAGCTGGAAACCAGCGCACATGCATTCTTGAGGCTACATTGTTGGTGTATCCTGCAGATTAGCAAGCTGTCTGGCAGTCACATGTGACTCGGACCAATACATATGAAAACAAATTCTCTTTTATAAATATTGCCTGAAAGACAAAAGTCTTTCAATAATGGGAACCCCAGGGGACGGACAGGTGATCAATGGATTCTTCTTAGTCAGTAGGTTGGAAACCAGTACCTTCACCGTGAGCTAGAAACTAAACAGATGAGAACTGAACGCACAGACCCTGACCCTGTCCAGGGTGGTGTGTGGCTTGGGCCTACTGAATATAGTCCCTGGGCTCTTGGGGACTCAGCTCCTCGGGTGCCAAGTCCCCATCCAGCTCCCGCCATCTACAGTTCTATCTAGCTTCTCCCTCTACCACCCTTAGCTGTGCTCACTCCTGCTCTCTTCCGTCCAGATGGTTCTATACTCAGTCTTTAGCTTGGGGAGCAAGAGATACGCCGCTCTCTTACCTGGACACAGTGTTTACATTGCAGCAAAGCCCAAGCTCCTTGTCTGGACCTTGCATGCGTTCAACAAACCAAGTCTTGGTCTTTTCAGGGAAAACCCCAGTGCTGTGGTCAGCATTCGGTGTGACTTCCCATGCACACGGGTGCTCACATGGGCAGTTGTGAGCAGCCTGGGCTCTCAAGCAGAAGTGATGACTGTCTCTGTTCTTTACTCCATAGCCTAAGTATTTCTTTATTAGTAAGCGTATTTATGAGGATTGTCATAGAGTAATAACTGTTTTGTAACCTGCCCCTTTCACTTCACAATCTGAGTCCTAGTGTTGACTGGTTATTGTTGGAATTCTGGAATCTCTGAGTTCTGATTTGGGGTGTGTGTGTTGTGTGTATGTGTGTGTGTGGGGGGGTTAGTTCTTTGAGGCATGAGATACCAAGTGATCAAGTGATATTCAAATCCTTCAAGGTCTGGTGAAGATCCCGAGGAATGGGGAGATGGCTCAGCGGGTAAAGTGCTTGCCAAACGCATGAGGATCAGAGTTCAGACCCCCAGAGCCCTCATAAAAATCGAGCGGGCATGCCGGGTGCCTGTAATCCCAACATTTTGAGGCAGACAGGATGGCCAGGGCCAGGTGGCTAGCTAGACTAGCTGGTGATCTCTGAGTTCAACTGAGAGACCGTGTCACAAGAAAATAAAACAAAATGAGAGAAGTCAAGGAAGGTACCCAATGTCACTTTGGGGCCTCTACATGAAGGCACATGTATGTGTGCGCATTCACATGTGTCCCCACATATGCAAACACATACACATACACACACACACAAGAGGAAGAGACAGAGAAAGGTGCACCTAGTCTTAGACTCAGCAGTAGTCGGGGACCTTATTGTGTGACAGTGAGGTAGAGAATACAGCACAATGGACTGGGGTCGGTGGCATAAGCCTGTAACCTCAGCGCTTTGGGGGTGGAGGCAGGAGGACCAGAGTTCAAGAACAACCTGTTATAGATTGAGTTCAAGAGCAGCCTGAGCTATATGAGGCTTTGTATTTAAAAAGACTAAAACTAACAGCTGAAACTCTAACAAGCCCCAGAGTGGGTGAGGATGGAAAGAACATGTTGCCATGGGGGAAATACTCATTAGAATACATCATCGTTATGGAAGATGAACATTGTTTTGTGCACGAACACGTACAAGGTGTATTGTACATTTGCCATTGCAAGGCATTATTGGTTATTTGGGGTTTATTTTCCCTTATTCTTGTTTCTAAAGATTTACCTTCATTATTTTTAATTATGCGCGTGTATGTGTTGGGGGTGTGCACACACTTGTGTTTTGTATGCCCCTGGAGCTGGGGTTACAGTTAGTTGTGAGCTGAGGCATGTCCCTGGGGACCCAACTCTGGCCCTCTGCACTCTTACCTGCTAAGTCGTCTCTCCAGCCTCCAGTTTTGTTTTTAATAAGCAGCTCTTTAGTGATATTCATTCTGCAGGAGATTTCTGCAGTATCCTTTTTTTATTGCTGTTGAACTCTTAGCGATAGGGCTGCTTGGTTCGGGAGCACACAGCTTTTTAAGGCTGTGGACATGTGACAACCACAGATCCTACAGAGAGCTACCCCATAGCCCTTAAACAACAGTGGCAGGGCAGGGGCAAAGAGAAGAGCAAACAGCAGGGTTTCCAATCTTATTTTTTTTTAACTGTGGTAAAATGTGCCCAATACAGAACCATCTTAGCGCGGAGGGTACAGCTCGGAGCACTGCCCATGTTCACATGTTCACACTGCTATACCGCGCTAACTACCAGCTCCAGAATGTCTGGTAATTTTGTTTCTTTTCAACTCCTGCAATTTGATGCTAAAAAGGACCTCATTATCTTACCTCACACTTCTTTTTCTCCTGAGGTGTAATTTCTTTTTTTCGGTTCGGGGGAATGGAACCCGGTGCCTTGCGTGTGCCAGGCAGGCTGTCCACCGCCGAGCCCCTTCCCGAGAGCCTGAGCATGTGTGACTTTCCCTCAAGCGCCTGTAGCCAGTTTTGTTTCTTGAGAACTCTCCAGTCCTCACCCCTCCTGCCTCTCCTAAGTCCTCCCACCGTGCAGGCCATTCGCTCTTGAAAACCAAGCTTCCCCAACTCCTGGCTCTGCTCACATTGTTCCGTGTTCTTGTTCCCCTCGTTTTCACTACTCTAGTCTTCCTCTGGTAGCAATGGGCTGTTCGGGGTCACTCCTCCCCTTGTTCTCCTCCGGAGGATGCATGCCATCCCCAGTCTCACTCATCAGGATTCAGCGACCGACCAGACATTGTTCTGGTAAATGTGCCCCCTGTAAAGTTACTGTTTTGTCATTTCCGGTCAGTGTCAGTGGCATTCAGTACCTTCACAGCATGGCTGTCACCTCCTTCAGGCCCAAAACTTCTTCATCCCCAGGAGAAACTTTGTGTCTACCAAGCAGTTATTCCCACCACCCCCAGCCCTGCAGTAATCAAGGTTCTTTCTGTCCCTGTGAATTTGGACAGTTTACTTAAAAGTGGGCTCACAACCTTTATCCTTCCGTGGTTGTTAGCATCCCTGAACACAATCTCTGTGAGGCTTGCCCGTGTTTATAGACTGTATCAGATGTTCATTTTTAAAGAACATTATACCATGGTTTTGGTTATCCGTTTATCTCTTGATGGCCATTTGGGTCCTTTCTACCTCTTGGCTCTCGCTCATAGTGCCCACTTTAAGCTTGGGTATAGAAGTTGCCTTTTAGTATATCCACCTTCCATTCTGTGGTTCTGGATTGGAAGCGGAACGGCAGGACCATGTGGTGTTTCTGTATTTATTTTTTTCAGGTTCCACCAAACTGTTTGCCGTGGTCTTAAGCACACGGTTTGGACAAGCAGCCTGAGGAGAGTGACAGAGGAGGGAGTTCCCAGTCAGCCAGAGTGGGACTCTGCCCTGTAGAGAGTGTAGGGCCTTGGAGGAGCTGCCGCAGGAAGGCCTCCTAAGGGAGCAAAGGTCCTTCCTGAGCACTGCTTTCTGTTGTTTTAAGGCAAGGGACCGACAGACAGCCTTGCTGCTGGGACGAATTCACAGAAGCGAGGTGTGGTGGGAATCAGGACAGGAGAGGGCTGTTGCTGTGGGCGCCTCGTGAGGAGCCATATGAGGGGTCTAGCCTGCACTAAGGAAGCTCCAGAGGCTCTGAAGCTCGCTTCTCCACACAGCTCAGGCCTTCTTGGAAGTAATTAGCATGCAAAGTAAGAAAAGTGGTGGTTGTTCTCGGCCCTCAGGCTTCTACAGTCACCCTTCCATAGGGCCAACCCTCACAAGCAGAGAGTGCAAACCCTAGGGCTGTGTCTTCCTGGTCTTTGAACTGTGGACTGTGGCACCTGCAACCATATCTTTCAAGGCCGCACTGCAGATGAATCATTTATGACGCTAATTCCTGACCCCCTTCCGTCCTCTCCATCCCCAGTTCTCTTTGAGTTTTCAGTATCTTTTAAGGCGTTAAAATCTTTCCTTCTGTTAATAAGAGACCCTGCCGTGAGCAGCCCAGTGTGAGGTGAGCTCACTCCTCCTGCAGGAGCTGCCCCAGAGTGGCCGTGAGGATGCGGGATAGACAGACACTAAGGGCCTCGCTGGGCTACAGATTGCCTTCAGGCATGTGGCTTCCCTCAGAGGTATGCTCCGAATCCTTTTCTCACCCACACGCAGCAGGAGGGCTGAATCTACAGGACAGACAATAACAAGTGTTGACAAGAAGGTGGACAAATTAGAATCCCGATGTATTGCTGGTGGGAAGACAAATTGGTGCAGCTGCTTTGGGGCCTCCGAAAGTTAAGGAGAGAGTTACTAAATCGCCCACAGATAGATATGTATCCATCAGCCAAGAAAGCATTTGTCTTGGTAAACTTTGTACATGGACAATCATAACCTCATTATTTGTAATAGCCGAAGTACCTATCAGCTGCAGAAGGCATTAGCAAAGTAGAGTATACCCATGCAGTGGAATATTATTCAGCCATAAAAAGGATAAAGTGCTTGGGTTAGAGAGCGTGCTCAGCAGTTCGGAGTGCCTGCCGCTCTGTAGGGGGCCCAAGTTGGGTTCCCAGCTCCGATGCAGAGTGGCGCTGCAACCATCTGTAATTTCAGCTCCAAGAAGCAGACTCAATGCCTCTGACTTCTATGAGCACCTGCACACACACAGACACAGAGGCACACACACATATACTTTAAAAATTAATAATATTTTTAGAGAACAAAGCTCTGTTGCATGCTATATTATTGATGAGCTTTGCAAATATGCTCAGTGGGGGAAAAAACCCAAAACCAAACAACAAAGAGAGTCACATGGTATGTGGTTTCCTTTTTTTTTTTTCTGTGTAATTCAGAGAATGAGCTATGATAGCCACACTCTGGTTTTTGAATGAGTGGGTTTTTTAAGTATATAGCAATCCAGAGTAAAATAGTGAATAGCAAGAGACAGATGATGGGATAAAAATCCTCTAATTGAGCATTTAAAACATCCAGGAGAAAAACCCCAAAAAGGTAGTCAGCTAGAGTTCCTGATAAAGTCCTGGGTAAAACAATGTCTCCTGACGTGGGGCTTCCAAATAAAAGAACAAACAGCAGCAGACATGACCAGCATCACCTAATGGAGGGCTTTAGAACACCCAGCAAAAACCAGCGAGGGAGCAGAGGCATCAGCTGACGTCCCCAGATGAGCGTTCTCTCCATCAGTGACTTTACCTGGCCAAGCTCTTTCCCTCTGTAGGCATTTTCATCTCCTGGGATAAACAATAGGAACGTCCTTTGGAGGCGGTGGACGCGTTTCACCTTCCAACTGTTCCCAAGGACTTGAGTTTTACTCTCGGGCTATTTTGTTGTTCCCTCCCTTCCCCAGCAGGGTCACAGAACTGGGAGTTTGGCAGCCTGTCCCCAGACAAGGAACCTTGGAGGACACTTTGAGACCATTTTGCTTGGGGCTGAAGAGCACAGGCAGGGGAGAGGACCCCACAGGCAGAGACAGCTCCCCGGGGGGCTCTAATAGCACACGACAGTTTTCCAATGTAATGGACTTCACACCGTTTATAGGAAATGTCCACAGTAGGCGGTTCATAGTCAGGAAGCAAAGCAGAGCTGTCCCGGCGGGACTGCTGGTGAAGATGGGCTTAGATTTGCTCTGAGGTCACAAGAGATGCTGGCCGGCTCCTGCAAAAGCCAGCAGAGTCTGGACTTCAAAACAGTGCATTTAACAGTATCCAAATTATACCTCAATAAAACGTTTCAAAAATATTCCTTGTTTATCTAAAATGTAAATGTAGCCAGAAATCCTGTATTTTTAATCTACCAAGTGTGCCAACTCTATTCTTGCCATTATTTAATGAGTAAAGCCTTATTGGAGCACTTGCACGTGCACACACACACACACACACACACACACATACAAAACAAGCATTTGCTGGAGAGACCAAGTGGTAGTGGAAATAAAACCGTCCTAGGCGTTCTTGAAGCATGTCTGCACCTTTGCTTCTGTGTTTTACACTTTGTGTAATCGACTGGCGAGTTGCCAGCTTCTTCCCACCTTACATTCTCATTTTAAACAAGTTTGGTTCCTCGGAAAACAAAAATAGCATTTTTCCCCCAAACCGGAAGTCAGGGTGGTAGCCACTCCCGACAAGAGTAGTCTTCTAGAGCTGGGTCTAGGCTGTGCTCTGCCCCTTACCCAGGATCCTTCAGGTATAGAGGACTTGTTCAAACAGCTAAAACTAGCCTTGCTGATTTGCCAGTTGAAGAAAAAAGCTCCAGAATTCTGCATGTTTAACTTAGAAAAAAAAGTTATGAAAATTGTGAAAGCACACTGATATGCCTTTTGAAGATGTCTTTGTTTACCTTGTGATGACCACAGGGAGAAGGGCTCACACAGGTTCTTCGGGCGGGTTCAACTGTCTAAGGGGAGAAGGGGTTTTGTGCAGCTGCAACATCTGGCTGAAATTAATGAATTACAGTATTCCTTCAGCAAGTTGCCCTTCATGGCAAAAAGGGATTTTAATACACGCTGTCAAGTCTAATCCTTTCTTATTTCTAAATTTGACTTTACATTAGCCTTTGATAGCTTCATACAAGTATGCAAGGTGTTTTTTGTTTTCACAGACAGTCCTAGGCCTACATCATACTGCAGAAAAGCATACCATTTATTGCTACCTGCATGCGCATGGGTGTTAGACCATCTACTGGGGCATTCGTCACCCCGAAGAAAGCATTGCCATTCTTCCAGCAGCCACCAAGTGCCAACATCTCCTGATATATAAGGATGGGACTTCGTGAGCCCCACCCCATCCATGGTAGGATTTTGGTTGGCTTGGTCTTGTGATAGTCTTGTGCCTGTAACCATAGCTACTGTTAGTTCATGTTCACAGCTGCATACACTGGCCTATCCACAAATACTGTTTTCCTACAGACTTCTACCCCCTCTGGCTCTTACTGCCCTTCTTGCCCCCCTTTCTGTTATGGCTTTTGAGCCTTGTGTGGGGTGAAACAGGATATAGATATCTCATTTAGATCTGAGCGGACCACACTATTATTCTCTGCACACTTACTCGTTACGGGTCTGTGTATCAGTCACCATCTACTGCGAGAAGAAGCTTCTCTTTTTGAGGGTTGGGAGATGCACTAATCTATAGATATGAGATATGAACTTAGGGGGCAGTTTATTACTGTGTCCACTTAGCAGAATTATAGTACTAGGTTTTCCCTCAGGAACTGTGTCCTAGCCAGTTACAAGTTTTGGCTCAGTTATTGATACCAGACATAGATTCCATCTTATGGAGTGGGCTTAACACCACCACCTCCTAGGCCCCACTTTCTAGAGTTTCTAATTCCCAAAAGCACCACCTGGGTATGAACAACCCTTTAACACATAGACTTCTGGGGATAATCATCACCCATGAGTTAACATCCATTTTCTCAGCCAAACTGAGCAAACACCAACAACAAAGCAAAGAAAAAAAAAAAAGCCTTTAAAAAAAAAACGGAACAAAAGACTCCAGAGTTTTCTCACGTTACCGCCCATTTAATCTGTGTTGTCATCTCCAAGGGACTCAAGAGTTTAACTGAGGAGGGAAAACCCACCCAGTGTTGGTGGTAGCCATGTTTCCCCCGCCATGATGGACGATCTCCTCACCCCATGAGCCAACGTAGACCTGTCCTTTCCAAAGAAAGACAGACAGCCTACACACTGCTGGCTTCCTGTGCCACAGCGTGTGTGTGTCTGCTACAGTCGGTGAAGCTACGCTGGCATGTCATTGTCATCCCATGTCTGCAGTGTACAGGCTCACTCCTGGAGTTGTGTATTCCGTAGGTGTGAATGAAGGAGGAACGGCGGGAATCCGCTGTTACTGTAGAATCATAGATAGTAGTTTCGCTGCTGGAGATCTCCTGTCCCCTGCCTCAGCATCCCTGTCTCCTCCTGCACACCGGCAGTCTCTGATCTTTCTAGAAGGCCTCTGTAGAGCTCTACAGGTTTGAGTTTTATAGACTGTTGGACAGTTAGTCTCACGCAGTCTCTGGCCTTTCCAGACTGGCCCTGGGTCTTTTCAGGGTTTGTCCTCATTCGCTCTCATTTCAGTTGTCCCTACAGTTATTTATCCACCCGCTAGGAAGGATATCCCAGCTGCCTCCACATCTTGATAATTTGAAGTGGAACAGCAGTAAACATCCACGTTCAAATTTAAACGTGGCTGGCTTTCCATCCATTTGGGTAGGTACCCAGAAGTACGGTTACTGGATCATAGGCTACAATGTTCAGCAAAGCTGTTTTTCAGATTAGCTGCCTTTTTACCAGCAATGGATGATGGTTTCCTGTGGTCCACATCCTTGCCGAAATTTGATGTTATTAGTGTTTGGGTTTTGGCCCATCCTAGTAAGTATGTCATGGGATATCGTTCTCCTTTGCGAGTCTCTGATGACATGTGATGTTGACTGCCCTTTTCTAGGCTTATTTGCTGGCTGCTGTGGTTTGAATATTTATGCCTTGTTGAAATTTTACCCTAATGCATCAGTGTTGAGGGTGGGGTTTGGCTTTCAGAAACGATTGGGTCATGAAGGCTGTGCTTTCGTAAGTGGGATTAGCAGCCCTTAGGAGAGGAATTTCCCCGCTCTCTCTCTTTCCATTGGTATTCCGTGCACCTTGGGCTCACCAGACAGTAAACCTGCCTTGGACCTTGACTTCCCTGACCTTTAAAGCTGTGAACAATAATTTTCTGGATTTTTTTTGTCATTTAAATACACGGAACGCTCCACAAATTTGCATGCCATGCTTGCGCGGGGGCCAGGCTAATCTTCTCTGTATTGTTCCAGTTAGCTGCGGAAGTGAGCACAATTTTATGTTGTTTTTTTAAATTGTTCAGTCTATGGTATTTTGTTATGCAGAACAGAATAGTTGAGATGCATCAACTAAATGTCCTCACCCATATGTTCCTGGGCATCCTCAAATATCAGGTATTCTGTATTAGGTGTGTGCGTCTGTCCTGGAACTGTATCGCTGAATTGTAGGCATTCTCTGTGTATTTCTTGTTATCGCTGAGTTGTGGGCGTTCTCTGTGTATTTTTGAGCCTTTCTCACTTGTGCCTTTTGGAAGTATTTTCTCATTGTCTTTTCATTTTGCTAAACATAGTCTTTCACATAGCAAAGCTTTTAAATTTTTAAAGGTTTTTCTGTAGTACAGGTTTTGAATTCATGACTCTCCTGCCCAGCCCTCCATGTGTTAAAATTACACATGTACCACCATGTCTGGCTAAAAGTTTTACATTGTATTGAAACCCAGCTCATCATTTATTTATTTTGTAAATCGTGGCTGTGGTGTTGTATTTTGCATAGATACCTATAGCTATCTACATTTTCTTCTATGCTATCTTAATCCAGGGGATTTTATAATTCTGTGTTTTGCATTTAAGCCCGTGATCACTCTTGGTTCATTTCTGGGACTGGTGTAAGATGTGTGTCTGGATTATTTTCCACATCTGGGTGTGAGTTCTGGTACATTTGTTGAAAAGGTTATCTTGGTACCGTCTTAATGCCTTTTGCTCCTTACCAAAGATCTGTTGGTATTTGCGTGGACTTTATGTAGGACTATTTCTGGGATTCTGTTTTATTGATGTCTTTTATTTACTTTTTTTTTTCAAATTTCACATAGTCCTGATTATTCTGTGTAATAAGTCCCTCCTTCCCTCCCTCCCTCCCTTGCCCCTCTTACATGATTCTTGGGGCGGGGTGGACATTGAACTAGGAGCCTCCTGAATGCTAGGCAATACTCCACTACCGAACAGTACCCCCAGCCTCTAGTAGTTCTCAAAGATGCTAAGAGTCTTTCTCCTCCCTTTGTTTCAGTATCTGTTCAATTCCTTAATATCTACAAAATGACTTGGTGCCATCTTGACTGAGTTGCATTGAATCTATTGATGTGTTGTGATGAGCTGACATATTGACAATGTTAACTCTTCCTGTCCATGAATATGGGATATGTCTCTGCAGTAGTTTGGATATGGTCCATGTTGTGATATAGGAAGCGGTAGAACCTTCTAGGAGGTGAGACATTGGAGGGGACATGGCCATTGGAAAGGACGTGGCCATTGGAGGCACTTCATCAGAAAGGATGTTAGTTATAAGAGAGACGGTCTGTCTCCTAAAACCCTGCCCAGCTTCCTTCCTCGTGGTCCTTCTCACCTGTGTCCCCACGATGATGCTGACACTGTGTGACCCAGACACTGCGTTCTCCTCAGGACCAAGCAGGTGCTGGTGGCATCTCAACAGGAAAACCAGTACAGGGTCTCTTCACCCAGCCCTTTGCTGTTTCTTACCAGGATGTTGGGGATTACCTACTTAATTGGTTCAGTTTAGACCCGCATACTGTCTTTACTTACTTGTTCCGGAAGGACTACGGTGCTATCTGTGAACAGAGGAACTTTTATCTGTCCCTTCCTTCCCAACTTGCATGCCTTCATGTCCTTTTCTTGTCTTACTGCATTAGGTAGGACTTTCATCATGGTGCTGAAAAAGAAAAACAGTAAAGCTTTTGAGGTTCTCACCACTAATTGTTCTGCCGTTGCCAAGTTTTCTGTAAACTGTCTCTTGGGAAGTTTAGAAAGTCCTCGCTGGTCATAGCTGATTGACAGATTTTTTTTTTATCCTACATGAATGAGCGTTAAATTTTGTCACACTCCTTTTCTTTACTGATGTGATAACGTGATTTTCCTTCACTATCTTATTGATGTGATGGATTCCAGTAATTGATTTTTCAATAGTGAATCTGCCTTATATACCTAGGGTTATTCACTTGGTTGTCATGAGTAATCCTTTTTATACATTGCTGAATTATATTTGATAATATTTTATTGGTGAATTTTCCTTTTGTGTTCCTGAGGGGTGTTAATCACACTTTAATATTTTTGTCTGGGTAGGTTTTAGGCTGATGTCCTCTTCGGATGAGCTAGGAAGGAGAATGAGCTAGGAAACTCTCCCTCCACTTTGGTCTGTGAAAGAGATTGTAAAGAATTGGTATAAGTTCTTCTATAAATATTTGACAGAATTCACCAGTGAGCCTCCCTGAACTTGGAGCTTCCTGTTACTACCTACTGACTGTATTGCTTCAAGGGATCCTATCTGCATATTGTCTGCTTCTTGGTACATTTTAATCTAGCTTATATACATCCGTAGGTAAAGAGTTCACAATTTTTCTCTGTCTTCTTAATACTATTGCATATGTAGTGGAGTTCCTTTCTGCATTTATAAGATTGGTATTTTTTCCTCTCTTTTCCAGTTATCCTGGACAACAGTTACTGGTAAAGCTGATCTCTTGGAAAGAACAAGCCTTTGTCCTGTTGACTTTCTCTCTCTGTTGACTGCCTGCATTCTTCGTCACTAATTTCTGATCTAATGGCCGTTAGTTATTTTCTTACACTTACTCTATATTTGATTTCCTTTTCCAGTTTTCTAAGATGGATGCAGAGGTGATTGTCTAGTTTTTTCTTCCCGTCTTTCTTTTTTTCCTTTATGACAGATCTCTTTACAGATTCCAGGCTGGCCTTGACCAAATATTGAGATTATTAGGCTGGCTATGAATGAAAAATTTGCATGCGCACTTGTGTGTGTGTGTGTGTGTGTGTGGTGTATATGCATGCCATGCATGTGCGTGTGTGTGTGTGTGTGTGTGTGTGTGTGTGTTTGTATGTGCCGGTGCATGTGATCATCGTCAGCCAGAGGTCAGTATTGAGCATCTCCTTTGGTCATTCTCCACCTTGGTTTTTGAGACAGTGTGCATTGAATCTAGAGCTCACCAGTGACTAGACTGGCTGGCTAGTGAGTCTCGGGAACCCACCTGCCTCTGTCCCCACAGCCTGTGGGATTCCCCTCTGTACCATTTGTTAATAAAGAAGCTGCTTTGGACTATTGCAGGGCAGAATATAGCAAGGCAAGAAATCCAAGCAGACATAGGGGAGGGAAGAAGGCAGAATCAGGAAGACGCCATGTAGCCACCCAAGAAGCAAGAGGTAACAAACTGCAAACCTCGTGGTAAAATATAAAATAATAGAAATGGTTTAATTTAAGATATAAGAGTGAGTTAAATAAGAACCCTGAGCTAATGGGCAAAGAGTATGTAATATTAATATTAAGCCTCAGAATGGTGATTTCATCAGCGGCTGTAGGAGCTAGTGAGCAGGACCCAGCAGGTGGAGACCCCCCCCCCCGGTCTTGGGGGACCAGCGGGATGGAGGATACTTACAGTTACAGCATGCATAGTTATGGGTCTGTGCTGCCATGCCGGCTCTTTCACTGAGGACCGGGGATCCAGACTCAGGCCCTCATGCGTACAAGTCCAGCCTTGACTAACTGAGCCGTCTCACCCTGACCTTCCGTCTCTTCTCATTCTGTACTTCCCCTTCTGCTTTTGCGTCATCCTTTCCGTTCTGATAAGTTACATTCTTATTTTCGTGTAGTTATGAATTTTTAAAATCCTTTGTGTTATTTCTTCGTTGACCCTTGTACTATTTGGAAGTCTGTTATTGAATATCTCAAAAGATTTTGTAGTTTCCAGCTCCTTTTGTTAGTGATTTATCCAGCCCCCCTCTCCCCCCCATCTTTTTCTCCCTGCTGTGGCATGGAACCCATGGTCTCCGGCATGCTACCATTCAGACTCCAGCACCTCTGTGCTTGTTAGCTCAGTCAGCTCAACACAATCGTAGACATACCTGGGAAGAGGAATTCTCTGAGAAAATGCCTTTGTCACATTGGCCCGTGGGCATGTCTGTGAGACAGTTCCTTGATTAATGGTTGATGTGAGAGGGCCCAGTCCGCTGTGGGTGGTGCTACCCCAGGCCGGTGGTCCTTAGTTCTATAAGAAAGCAGGCTAAGCAATCCATGGTGGTAAAACCAGTAAGCAGCATTCTTTGACCGCCTCTTCCTGTTCCAATTCCTGCCCTGATTTCCCTCAGTGGTGGTGGGCTGTGGTGTGGAAGTGTGAGCCAAACAGACCCTTTCCTTCCCAAGTTGGTTTTGGTCAGTGTTTCAACTCCGCAAGGAAAGCAAGCTGATGCATCTCGCTTGTTATTAATGTCAGGTCCAAAGGAGATGCTGATTCCCCAGACTCCAAGAGGCAGTCCAGGTGGCCAGAAGTGGACCACAGGAGGACTTCTGGCGGTTAGATAGCCAGTATCCCTCAGGAACTTGCAAAGCTGGTTCTCCTCCACCGAAAGGAGCATGTCCCTTGTCACCTAAAGAAGGGACAAGTGACTACCTGTCCCCATTAGTGCATCAAAGCTCATGCTGGCCCCCAGGCTCCTTCGGTATCCCAAGTACCTGCTATGCATTTCAAAGTCCCTGCTAGCACCCTACCCTTTCTCCCCTGAACTTCCCTCTGCAGGTACTCATTCTCTTTATAACCCTGCTATTTTATAGTCATTCCTGTTCTCCCTCTCCCTCCCTCCTTTTCTCCCTTTCTCTGCCCCCCCTTCTCTTACCATCTTTTCTCTATTCTCTGCCTCCTGTTATTCTCCCCGGTCTTGCAGACGGCCCTGGCCACGCCCAGTCTGTCGGCCATGTTCTTCTTTCTCCCTCTGCCATGAACTCTTAACTGCCTCTGGCCATTCTCATATCGACAATAAAAAATAATAATTAAAAAAAAAACCTTCCCCCTAGCCATACCACGAAATGGTCGTGTCATCAGTTTATACAATTAATTTCTAATTTAATTATGCTCCAAGAACAGACACTATGTGACTTTTACTCTTTTAAATTTGTGAAGATACGTTTTGTGGCCCAGAATGCAGTCTTGTCTTGGCGACTGCTCCCTGTGAGCTGAGCTGTGCGTGTCAGCTTGTTCTCTCAC
This sequence comes from Alexandromys fortis, assembly GCF_014885135.2. NCBI lineage: Eukaryota > Metazoa > Chordata > Mammalia > Rodentia > Cricetidae > Alexandromys > Alexandromys fortis. The sequence continues at coordinate 2,355,420 of NW_026067965.1, forward strand.
GAAGCGAGCTGTGGCTCTCAGTCTTTTCCAGCTGACGGATGGTGACACCGGGTTCAGCGGTGTCCTTCCTGACACCTTTGCCTTCTGGATCTGTTCGTTGGTCCTGCGGAGGTTGTTGGAGTCTCCAGCACTAGTGGGTTTATTTGCTCTTGCTCTCAGTTCTGCCGATTTGTACACCGTTGAGAGGTGCATGCCCTTCAGGCCTCCCCAGGCTTCTCTGAGCAGTGACCCTCAAGAGTAAGGCCCCTTCAGCCTTGGTAACTTTCAGCGCTTCTAAATGCGCTCTGTGTGAACTTAGTCTAGCTGTCTTCTCTCTCTTGTTGATGAGTTAGTGTGATGTATCTTCCTGTGTTCCTGTGTTTTAATCTATTTTTAACTTTTATATTTAAAGTGGAGTTCTTGTTGATAACATATATTAAGACTATTTCTTAATCTAGTCTGATCTTTCAAGTGATGAATTTAAAACACTGGCATGTAAGGTGATTGGTGATATAACTGGATTTATGTCTACTGGATATATTAATTTTTATTTGCTTCTTCATGCTGGTCTCGTTCTCCACCCTCTCCTCTGGTTTTATACTTTTATGTGTTGTGGTTTGAGGAACGCAAGGCCTTTACCACCGAGCTGCATTCTCAGCCCAAACCCACTTTCAAATAACAGCATCGTGCTTCACACAGAGAAGTGTCTTACAGCAGTGGAATGTTCTTGATTCCTTCCTCCAGCCTGTGCACAGTAAGGCACACTGTCTGTCTTTACACTTCCATCCAAGAGTGTGTGCACACACAGCAAGGTACACTGTCTGCTTTCACACTTACATCTAAGAGTGTGTGCCCATATAGCAAGGTATGCTGTCTGCCTTCACACTTACAACTAAGAGTGTGTGCACGCATAGCCAGATACACTGCTTTCACACTTACATCTAAGAGTGTGACACACACAGGGGCAGAGTCTTACTAGATGGTTCTGGCTGGCTTGAAACTTGCTGTGTAGACAAGGCTGGTCTCCAATTGGAGGCGCTTGTCTTGCTTTGCTGCCAGTGCTGGGGTTACAGGCAAGTGTCACTATGCCTGACCCATCTTGGTTTATTAACAGGAGAGCAACGGATCATAAAACTTGACACACTCCAAGGTAAAGTGGGGGGGGAGGCAGCAAGATATGATCTCACAGATAAATCCATTGCTACTGATTAATCACACATATATGTAAATACTTCTGAACAGTATCAGATGAAACGACAAAGAAAATTCTAGTTTATTAAGACAGAGTACTTAGTCAGACATCTAATTTATTTTTTATTGCAGGTGAATGTAAGATCCCTCAACATTTAAAACCGAGAACATCATTTCCTCGTCTTTAAAAAAAAAAACCCTCTTTAGTTAAGATTAGAAATCGCGTTGCCAAGTCACAGCCTTGTGTAGCATAGAGTCGGCTACACTGCGTCTCACTGTGGTCTAATATGAAGATCTGTGTGCACAGATGTGTTGTAGCAGGAGGAGGAACACAAACTGTTCCTTCAGCGGCGTTTTTCACGCTCTCGAATTAGGGTGTCCCAGAGATCATTAATCGTCGTGAGGCTGGCAATTCACCACCTGCTTTTCCAGAAATCATTACTTGGATGTTTTCCAATTCTTGGCTGTGGGGTTCATGTTTTGTGAACTGTGAAATTCTGATTTTTGTATTCCGAGCGTTCTCTACTCACCCTGATTGTTTTTTAAGACAGGTAGCCCTGATTGGCCTCAGATTCCCTGTGTAGCCAAAGGATGACCTAGAATTTCCTGATCCTCCTGCCTCCCTTGCCCAAATACTGTGATCACAGGCATGCACCGATCATGCCTGTCATATTCAGTGCTAGGGACTGATCCCAGGACTTCACAGATGCCAGGCAAGCACTCCTTCCATTCAGTCTCATCCTCAGCTCTGGGGTGAGTTCTTTTTAATATAGTGGTTTAGATATTCAATATGCTTTCTACAGAATAAAATGATATGTCTACTATAATCCTAAGATACAGCATCTAGTGAACAGAATGGCCATGCACGCCTAAGGTGGACTATGAGTGCAGGTTACACACCTATGTGAAACTCGTGTGACAGATAAAGTGTGTATCATGTAGCTTCTATGTTATTTTCTAGCAGTATTTGGTTAAGAATGCCGTTTCTTAAAAGCGTAATTACATACTTATGGGAACAGAAATCTAAATGCATTTAACGTTTTTCCTACATATGTATTTTTTTGGAACGCATTTGGAAGAGAAAGTTGCTTTGATATAAATTTTTCGTGGTACCCAGTCAACAAATGCTGGCCCTGAGATAAAGACTGGTTTCCTTACCGTGGTGTTCAGGATCCATGACTGGCCGTGTCCTGCCCTTGCCTCCGTCTTCTGATGTCCCTTTCCGTAAATGCCCTGCAGTCCTAGTGACTGAGATGCTGACCTCTGGCTAGGAGGAAGGGAGTGCGTGTGGAGGTGGGATGTCTGTGCCGGTGTGGAGAAGGGGCCATTTGGACATGGAATGGCGTTGCAGCCTTGCCTCACCCTTCTCTCCTGCCTTCTCACACCCCCCCCCCCCCCCCCCCCCCCCCCCCCCCCCCCCCCCCCCCCCCCCGCCCCACCAAGCTCTAGGGTCTCCTCCCATTCTCAGAGGGAGGAAGTTTCCCCGTCCACCAATGGAAACACTTGCTTTCTTGCTTGTTTCTCTTCTACTGGCTATCCACATCCAAAGGCGTGAGAAGGGATCAGATGTCCTCCCCGGGGCAAACTATGGCCTATGGAACTTAATTAGACCCACATCACAACAGGAGAAGGTGTGCCGAATGCTCTTTAGAAGTGGCCAGACACTCCAAGGAGTGAGTAGCATCATTAATCAAGCCTGTCATCGTCCATGCACCCCCCTCTGCCTCTTCTACTCTCTGTAACCGGGACCTGAAGGGGAAATCCCCTGTCCGTGGACTAGGAGGATTGATAGCAAATGCTTTTACTCTGAGGTCTCTGATTTATCGGGTGTGACAATTAGCATCTGGTGCTGTGTGACCTTAACACAGTGAGGGAGCTGTGGTCCCCTGGAAGGGGCTCAGCCCGGGCAGGGAGGTGGGCTTCGGGTTCAAGCCTGACCGGTTCAAGTTCCCTGCGTAGTTGTGTGTCCTTGGAACAGGATGTATGGAACAATTCTGTCCCAGAAAACGGTCAGAACCGCCTGTGCCCTGCACACAGTTCCCGGGGCTTCTATTTATAGATTTGTTCTCGTCCATGAACGTCTGCATATTTAATGGCACGTCCCTTTTTGTTTGCTGTTAACTTTGTAATAATATATTTCAATATCTGATATAGCTAAATATCTCCCATTGTTCTTCATTTTAAGATTTTTTTTTTGTATTTTTGAACTTTGTTCACAAAATGAGTTTGCTATATGATTGACCTTGTCTGGTTCTAAAATAATCCTCTAATATCTTCACTATATACTTACATATTAATTTAGAGGGAAAGACATCTTCATATTGACTTTTTTATGTAAGAATGGGGTATGTCCTGTTTATGAGTGTTTTCTTCCATGCACCCTGGAAATATTTATTTTTTAATACAGATTTTTGCATACTTCTTAAATAGATTCCAAGACACTGTACTCCTTTTATTGCATTTGTGAATGGAATTTTTGAAATTTCATTATAATTTCTGTCTGGATGTTTGTACACATCGGATTATTTTTTAATCAGTGATCTTATCCTCACCACCTTATGAAAGTTTTCTATTGATGTGTGCAGTCATTTCTGCCAAGAGTGGTAACCTTACTATTTGGGTTTTCTATGAGAGTAGAACCCCAGTGTGCTTGTAAATTAGATGTTCTGCTTGAGAGAATATGTGAGACTCTCTGTCTGCATCCCCACCTTCTCCTCTTGTATCTCTCTGTCTGTGCTCTGGGTATTTGGCCTCACAGGCAAGGGGCCTGTTAGCCATCTGGAATGCTGGCCAGGGGCCAGGTAAGCAATGCTTCTGGTCCTTGCTTGTATCCCGAGAGAGAGTGTAACGTGGTAATGGAGGGCTGGCCAGCATTGACAAGGTCCTAGGCACTAAGAAAACAAAACAAACAAAATGAGAAGGAATCACACGTCAGACCTCATGAGATGCTACGGTAGGACTTGACTCTCTGGCCAGCAGAGAGAGGAGATCTGAGGTCCAGAGATGGCCCTGGGTGTTGGAGCAGACATAGAAAGCACAGCTTTCAGAGCTGCCGGAAGAGGGCTGGGGTAGTTTAATTGTGGAACACTTGCCTAGCATGTGTGAGGCCCTGGCTGCGATCCCCGGTGCTCCCAAACAACAGAAGACCTAAAGGAAATAGCCGAAGGTCCAGGGAGATGGCGCTCTTGCTCATTGGCACAAGGGCCTGAGTTGAGATTCCCCAGAACCAATGTAAAAAGACAGGCTTGGCAGCATGCTCCTAAGCTCAGCAATGGTGTGATGGGAGGCAGACAGAGACAGGCGGAGCCCTAGGGCTTGCTGGCTAGCTAGTCTGGCCTATGGGGTGAAAAGTTCCAGGCCAATGAGAGACTGTTGGGTCAGATTAAAGGTGAGAGGTGCCAGGTGGGAGGTACCAGAGGAATGACCTCTGAGGTTGTCCTTCAAAGCAACACACACACACACACACACACACACAAACACACACACACACACACACACACACAGGGCAGAGCAGGGCAGGTAGCCTGGAGCCTGTGAATATTCCCAGAGCTTGGAGCTGGCCCTGTGAGGGATGGAACAAAGAAGCCCGTGGTCCTGGCTAGTAGGAACTTACCATTGAGCCTGGGGAGACTCTCCTCTAGGTACTACATGGAAGCTTATTTGGAGGAGTGTAAGAGTCAAGACTAAGTAGGGAACCTTATGAGACTCTGAAACGTTTAAATAGCTGCAGAAATAATTTTTGAATTGTTTTTTTTTTGCAATGCAAATCAAACAGAAGTTGGAAAATAAGAATCACGAGGCTTTATGGATTTATGTCAGAAAACAGCCTGGCACTGAGCAAGTGAAAGATTATGACAAGTTAAAACCTCATTTTTCTTTCTTTTCTGCAAAAGAAAAAAAAAGTAATTGTGCCGGTCTTTTGCAGAATCACTTCGCGCGGAGCCAGAGACCGTTCAGAGCTGAAGCGGTGGCTCTGCCGAGCGGTTTCGTGTTCCAAACGTGCATATGTTGCACAGAGTGTCTAATTATTCTTAGGGACAATTACTGTCAGGTTCCAAAATGTGCTCAATGAGCAGCAATTGGTGTTTATTCAGCTTTTAAAAGCCTGTGCAAGGGAACAGTGGGTTATATTGTCTGCCTGAAGAAGCACTTCGCCACCCGGAAACATCTGCCTTCTATTTAAAGCCGCAGTGAAGGAATGGGAGTGTATTTCAGATATACTCCCTGAGCGTCGCACACCAAAGAAAGGAGGACGGAATTGGAGCTGAAGGTGGTTTCTGGGACCCACCCTGCTCTGCTGGTCCCTGCTGGGAGGGGCCTGTGGCCCCCGGTGGGTAGGGAAGTCCCAATTCTGTTGACTTTGCTTACTCTGATGTGGGCACACATTGAACCTGACAGCCATGCCCTAGATACAGCGCTTGAACTTGCTCAGGTGAGGCCAAATGAGCTGTCAAAGTTGGGGTCTGTTTCTCTGAATTTCTCCGCTTCTTGTTGCTTGGCATCAGTGCGTGACCCTGAGTTCTCTATGCGGTAACCGTGTCCACTCCCGGCTGTCAGGAGGATACAGTGAGGCCATTGCTATCCGTGTGGTGTGTTGTAAACTTTCTGTGAGGGACAGTGTCTTAGCTATCTATCTCGCTGAGTGAACACGCAGCAGCTTAAACAGACCAAATTCCTGTAGGGCAGAAATCTGGGTGTCCTTAGCTGGGTGCCATCCTGTGCCAGGGACCGCAATCAGGGATGGGCTGAAGTCTCACGGGAAGGCTTCATTGCTGAAAGATCTGGTTTGGAGCTCACATGGTTGTTGGCAGAATTCTGTCCTTTGGGGATATTGGACCAAGGGCCTCAGTTCTCCTCTGGTTGCTGGCTAGAATCTTCTCGGTGTCTTACAGTGTGGGACTCCTAATATTCGGGACAGCCAGCAAGGGTGAGTTAGTTGAAAACAAATTACAATCCTCTATAACTTAATCACACAGGTGACAACCTACCACCTTTGCTATATTCTGTTGGTTAACAGAAAGAGTCAGACTAAAATTCCAACCTGAAGTTTGAGGTAAGAGGATCGTTCACAAGTTGGAGGACCGTGGGGGACTAACAGAGACCCTGCCTAAAATCCCTGGGCCCCAGCAAGCAAGCAAAGGCGGAAACAAATGACGTCCCACCTTCCTGTGAGGGGAGGCCATTACACTGGGAACCACACCAGAGACTGTCTATTGCCCGCTGCTACTGTTTTAACTATTCTTACAGGACATGGTTAAGAGGGTGTTAAAGTTCCCAGGTCTGCCGCTTACTGTGTGACCCAGGCAGGTCTCCTGGCCATTCTGAGTCAGTCTCCCCACCTGGACCTGCTGTCTCCACAGGACTATTGTGATCCTAAATGAGAAAGCCCATATGCAGAATGCTAAGCAGTTGGGAAATGTCAACGCCTGGCTGTTCTTTTCATCCTGGCCTCTTTTTTTTCCCCTCTTGAAATAACATTAGACTTTTTGAATATCAGAATAGCTCAGAGCTCCCCAGTACGCTCAGATTGGGTTATTCATGTGGAAATCCCAGTCCTGTGGGTGGCTTCCTGGGTATAGAACTTCAGTTCGACTGGATGTGGAGCTCCAGGTCCCCCCCCCCACTACATATACCCCCACCCACATTTGCTGAGACCTCAGGGCCAAGGAATGCAGCTCTAGGACCTCAGTAGAACCCAGTTTCTTGGTACAGCGAACCCTCTCAGAACGGGCCTGGTGAAGGTCCCAACAGTGTCCCTCCTGGGCCTCTTCCTGTAGAAGGCTGGCTATGGTGGTGACCATGGCTATGGGTGTGCTAGATGGACCCACCTCTGTATTTCTAGTTGAGGTTCTGAAGACAACTCAGGTCTTTCAGAGTCCCAGTCTCAGAGGGCAGATTTGGAGATGGGGCCTTTGGTCTGAGTGCCAAGCCATGCCAAGCAGACAGCGGGCTACCCTGGCTGTATGGAGTCACAAGCTCTGCCTTCTGGTCACCTTGCCTTCTGGTCTTTCTCCCCACATCTTGCTGTGATTGACGGCTGCACTTCCCCGCTGCTGCCGGCTTTAAGGCACAGAGTACAGACAGAAAGTCACTGAGGGAAACACAGCAGGCTGCCCCCCTACCTTCCCCCCCTTCCTCCTCCTCTGACCAGAGCCCCCCACCCCCGCCTCCTTTCAGCCCCCCTCCCATCCCTTGCATCCGCAGAATTGGTTCTTGGTTCCACTGTTGACCCCCAAAGTTGTAGGAGACCCTTCAGGAGTAGATGAGCCACCAGCAGTTAACTCTGTCATTCTAGGGGAGAGAGGCTGGCTGTGGGGACCGTGTCCTCTATTGTATTTCAAGTCCTTATAGTGTCTAAGGAAAGCACTTCCCATAACAGTTACCTTGTTATAGGTGAGAGCTCAGGTCCTTTATTAGAGAGTCAGGTGCCAGGAGCTTGGGAACTAGTAATTTTAGTAAAAATGGTTATTGCTATCCTGAAGGTTATCTTTAAAAAAAAAAAAGATTTATTGATTTATTATGTATAGTGCTCTGCCTGCATGTATGCCTGCAGGCCAGAAGAGGGCACCAGATCTCATTACAGATGGTTGTGAACCATCACTTGGTTGCTGGGAATTAACCCCAGTCCTCTGGAGGAGCAGCCACTGAGCCATCTCTCCAGCTCCAACTATCACGAAGGCTTAGCAAACTAGTGCCCACACGCTGCATGCTTATCCCCAGCCTCAGCCCCTCTTCCTCAGGGAGGGATCAGGATCAGCGATCTCAAAAGCCTGGGCTCCGACCCTGAAAGGGGCTACAGCTTAATGTCCTAGGAGACTGCAGCAGAGATTTGGTATAATTTAATGTACCAACTTCTCCGTAGTGACAGCTGCTCATCCCTCCTTCCTCTCACATACGAAGACTGTTGCATGAGAACGTGGTTTTCTCTCTCGTGTTGTGTTTTGATGATTAGGAAACTACACTGCCTGCTTGTGAGGGGCACAGCTGGGCCCTCCAGACGGCAGTCTTCCCGGCATCACAGCCACGAGTGTGTGCTCCGCACAGCTTGGCCTCTTGACAGCAGATGTGAAATGGTACAGCCGGAATCTTCCTTTGGTTCCCACAGCTGTCACCCAGCCGCTGGAAGGCTGTGGGTTTGGGAGGAACCAAGCGAGTGAACGTGAGGGTGATTGCAGGAAAGGCCCACGCTCACCCTTTCCTGCCCCCAGGGCCTAGAGAGGAGCAGGCACGCCAGCCTCTGCTGCTCTTTAGGAACACCAGCTCTGGTTGTGCTGTATTCATACTGTGCTCTTCCAGAAGTTTCTGTGTTGCTCTAGCCCAGTGCCCATAGCCATGATATTCTCTGACATCCCTCGTATGAGGCTCGAAGAGTAAATTGCTTTCCTAGAATAAAGTTTGCCCTTGAGATCTGTGTTTCCAGTAATAATGAGTCTTTCTGCAGGTGCTGTTGGTGGAGGGGGTGGGGCAGGGCTCAGAGACTCTTCTCAGCATCTCCTCACAGAGAGCACAGCACTGAGACTTCCTTGTCCTCTGAACTTCTGACATTGCTGTCATATTTATCATCTTGTTGACACTGTTGGGATTTTAAAAAATTAATTTGACTAAACCAGAATCAAGCCTTCAGATTTCATTTTGTGTCTTTAATCAATACTTATAATAGTCTTTTTTTTTCCACTTTATTTTTGCATGCTGGTCTCCCTCCCCGTTTTTGTCTTATTTTGAGCACTTAAAAGAATTTTTGAGATAGTTTGTCTATAAAGTTTTTCTTCAAAAAGCAGATTTTGTGATGAGTCTGTTTCATTTTTTCTGTGGCTTTGTTAGGCAAGTCCCTCAGAGTATGGCTGTAGCAAATTCTATTCCAGCTTTAAAGTCTTTCTTAGTAATGCCGGTTGAATTCTTTACTAAACAGAAAGAAACATAGATGATGTGTTAACTTGTGCTAATATCTTTAGCAGTCTCAGGAAACGATCACGGGCATATAGGAAGAAAGAGACAGCAGTTCAGCCTCAGACCAGAGGGGAGAGGGGATCGGTGAAGCGTAAACCTAATGGAAGATCTACGCAAAACACCTTAAACCCAGACAGAAGGTCTACACAAAACACCTTAAACCAGACGAAAGGTCTGCACAAACTGTGAAGGCTCCTCTGAGCTGTAAGGCCCTTCCTAGTTGCAAAAGCAAACTGACAATTCTTCCAAGGATATAAAATAGTTCGACCCTTCAAAACACTCCCTCAAATTTGAGAAATACTCAGATGAAACATTAAGCTTCAAATGGTTTACAAAATCTTAAAATTAATGCAAAATCTCCCAAAATAAATTTGTTAAAATGTTTCTAAGATTAATTAGAAACCCTCACCCCTACAAATGCCAATAGGATGTCAGAGAGAAAACAGAACAAACAAAACAGGACACTTGACAGGGATGAAAAACTCTCAATGAAGAGTTTCATTTTAAACCAATTGCTCATTAGGCCAGGTGCCCGGCAGCCTCGAGGTTGCCACTAAGTGAGTGCGGGTTTGTGGGCTACAGAACCTACTCACAGGGTAGCTCTCCCTCCTCCCTGCTCTGATTGTTCTCAGGCAGGTGGATCTTTGCCGACAAGCTATTTAAAGTCGTCTGAGACGGTGGGTGGCCTAGAAATCATAACTGAAACATTAGGTCAAGTTCCATTGGCTTACACACATCTGTTCTGTTTCAGAGAACAGCCCATCTTCACCACGCGAGCGCACGTCTTCCAGATTGACCCCAGCACCAAGAAGAACTGGGTGCCCGCGAGCAAGCAGGCCGTCACTGTGTCCTACTTCTACGATGTTACCAGGAACAGCTATCGGATCATCAGCGTTGATGGAGCCAAGGTACTGCCCCACCAGACCGTCTTGACGTCCTCCCTTGGTTTTGTCCAGAGCAGTATGGTACCTTGGAGGGGAAGGCTGCATCCCCAGCGCTCTGTCTTATCCCAGAGCTTACCATAATGTCTGCATAATCACGCATCTTGCTCTTTCTTTTCTACCTAAAATCATACAAATGAGTGAAAAGCAGATTTCCCTGTTACCCCACTGTCTTCCTAATTAACATTTTAATGCTCGTGCAGTGATTACATTGAGGGCCATCGTGATCTTAATTTCTTTACGATGTCTTCAGTTTCTTGCTGTTGCAGATACTAAGCATTCCCATGTAGTGAATAACCTCAGTTGTTGATTATATACCTATTGCTTCCTTTGGACTGTTTCCTTGGGGTAGATTCCTATAGGTAATATTACAGGTCTTGCTTTTAACCCTGTATGGCCCTGTGTGCATGCCTGTGACCAGAGCGCTTTCCCAAAGCTTCTTTCCTGCAGCCCATGTGAGGGTGCTGGTTTATTCCACCGTTGTAATCAATGAGTATTTCCTCTAATCTGGTTCTGGCATTATTAGACATGGGAATTGGTTTTCATTAAATAATTTGGGAGTATTTCTTTTCTTTTTTTTAAGAGTAGGATGATGTTATGTACTCCAGGCGAGATGTGAGCTAGAGGTGATCCTCCTGCCTCAGTCTCCTGCAAGCTGGCATGACAGGCATGTACCATCATATTTGACTTAGTATTTCTTATGATACTTTTTGTTCCTGGCATTCCATTATTTTTGCTCCCTATCGGTATTTTTGCCATACTATTTGAGGAAAGAGAATGAAGGAATGCCAGCAGAAGTACTCCCATGTCTTTGAAATTAAATAAACCTCTGCATTATAGTCGTCTGTCTGTCTGTCTGTCTGTGTCCACTGTGTGAGTTATTTTTCTATGCTATCACCTGATATTCGGTGTGTTTGAAGGTAAAATCCCCTTTTTGTCTACACAAATCTCTATTTTTATTTTCTAGTATTTATTTTCTAGTATTTATAAAAACCAGAGTTTGTCTTCTAGTTTTTGTTTTGTGTGTGTGTGTGTGTGTGTGTGTGTGTGTGTGAACTTTTGCCAGGCAGTGGTGGCACATGGCTTTAATCCCAGCACTCAGGAGGCAGAGGCAGGATAATCTCTGAGTTCACCACCAGCCTGGTCTACAGAGCAGATTCCAGGACAGCCAGGGCTACACAGAGAAACCCTGTCTCAAAACAAAGAAAGAAACAGCAGCAACAAAAACCAAAAAACCAAACCAAAGAAACCCTGCAGCTCTTGACCTAGTGCCCCTGCAGCATCCCTTTGGCTGGGCGCTCCTTCTCTAACTGTCTGTGGTCCCCTGTGGATTCTGCCTCTAGGTCAGCTTTCCTAGACAACAGGAGGTAAAGAATTGAGAGCTGAGCAGTAGCGCCCCCTTTAGACGACCCCCCAGGTAAGACGTGAGACCTGCCAGGGCTTCCACGTCTGTTTCAGGCCCCAGCTTTCCTCCCAATGTACCCTTTGGGCTTTTATTCAGCCCCGCGATGTCTAGAGCTGAAGCTGAGTGGTCTCCTGGTCCTCTCTTTCTCTTCCAATTTCCACAGCCCTTCCTCCTTCAGCAGAGGACCCAAACTGTCTTCACTTTTTATAGCTGAGGTCCAGGTCCAGGTAGTGAGGTATATTCTGGGGAAGCGTAACAAGCGGGTGCTGGTCCTGTCCCCACACTGGCAGGTCCTGACTTGCTGGGTTGGCTCAAGGTTCACTCTGACAAGCAGAGAAGCATTTCCTGACATTTTTCAGGCAGGGACTTTGTGGCCCTTGTCATTTTAGAGAACAGCAGTCGGTCTGATGAACTTTCGATGAGACTAAGGAAATAGTTCTCCCACCCAAGCAGCTGAGATAGACCATCGGGGACGTGGTAAGGGGTAGCTAGTAGCAAGGAACTGTGACGATGGCGGACAAGTAACAGCGCCTCATTTGTAACGAAGGACTGCTATCCGAGCGATGCCTTGATTTCAAAGTTTTAGCTTATTTTCACTTCTGGGAGGCACAGTGGGGCTGCAGCTGTAATTACCTCTTCTCTGTGCTTCTGAGCCGGAGCCGCTTGGGCTCTTTCCAGGGTGTTCTGACAGGGATGGAGAATCAGGCTGACCTGCTCGCTTTCATCCATAGGTTCTGTCAGTACAGCTACCATCCTCAGGTGGGTTTGCACTCTGAGTTATCCGAGGACTTACTGGACTTAGCTCTAGATAAAGCAGCGTCCTTACAGCTCAGTGAGTTGGTTATTAGCGAGGCTTTTTAGGAATTTGTCAGATTGTCAGCCACCGAATCATTTCTGCCTCTGCAGTTCCTGCAAGCTGCGGCAGCGTGGTGGAGTCCAGGCCAACTGAAATGGCTCGGAGGAGTCAGATGGGCGCGGGAAGGTGAGCGGTGTGGTAATTGTGCAGTAGAGGTAACTCAGGATACCCGCTGAGTTAGAGAGGCACTCGGGACTGGAAACGTAGACTGGGTAGTACCACTGAAACCCAGAGACCGAGACGGAGCATCTCAGGCTCCCTCCCCGCCACGTCTCCTGTCACCTTGTGTTCTAGAAGTCCACCTAGGGTTCCAGCTTGACCACTGCAGCGCAGAGAACCGTGGCAGAGCCTCGTCTGGCAAAGGAAGCAGAAGGCCAGGAAGTGTGGGGATGGGTTAGACTTAGTCCCTGAGTTATTTACCCTTGCAGCCAGGAGCTGGGGACAGGGCCATGTCTGGTCTGAGTAGTACTAGATGTTGTTCCAATGCCACCACAGCCCAGCTGGACTCTCTCCCTTGACCCCACAGCAAGTAAGACACACAGGCAACATCTAAGTGAACCTGCTTCCAGCTTCCACAATTAGGCGGGGGTGGGGGGTGGGAACAGAGCCTCAGACCACAGTAGCTATTACCCACCCACCTTGTCCTTCTCTGCCCAATCTGAAGTCTGGATGTCTTGAGCCCCAGCTCCTGCTCTGTCTGAATACTCTAGATTTCTTGGCCTTCCTTGCTGTGGCTGCAATAATGTAGCTGATTAATAATAATGAGCTGATTGCTTGGCACTGTGCTGGCCTGAGGCCGCCACTTCTTCCTGGCTCTGGTCTGTAGTCTCCCCTCAACATCTCTGTGCAATCAGAAAGGGCTCATTTCAGATTGTGAACATGCGTTGTGGTTCCATGTTCACTTAGGCCTTACATCCCACAAATCCCACAAATCATACGTGCAAGGTCCAGGTACCTTCCTGTGGGCTGACTCCGGCAGGGATGCACTCATGCCCCCGGAAATCATGGCTGACTTATCACTCCGCTGTTGCTGCATTCTCCACCACGTGAGAATGACTTTTATTTAGGGCCTTTGATTGTAAATGTTGATCTGAACTGGGAACCATATCTCAGCTCATGGGCTGTACCTTGATTACCCAAGGCAGGCCTAGGTCCTGCTTCTCTTTGTTGGCCTGGACATGTCAAACCTGTGGCCTCTAACTCGTGCTTGGCATGTGTAGGTCTGCTGTGCCTCCCAAGGCACGGGGTATTGCTTACTAGGAAAACATCCTGTCTCATCCCTCTTGGATGGAGAAGATGTACTTTTGTCAGTTGCTAGGACGGAAAGGGACTCATTTTGAGCTGAGGCCACACCAGATGCAGTGGCTCCATGAACTCAGCAGCTGGAAGGGCACAGGCTCTCGTGGAGGGAGGGGCTGGAACCAGCAGCGGAGCTGCTGTCATCCTGTCCCAGGCACGGCGAGCGCCTCTTCCCTGAGGTGACCAGAGGGCCCCCCCTACCTGAGAGCACATGGGCTGCTTACTGCAGGACAATCCCGTTCCACCCTGTTCTTCACTTTTCTTGAACCATAAAGACATTTCCTTTGTCAGGCATGGTATGGCATGTCCAGTGTGGCCTGAAGACATGGCCTGCTGAGAGCCCTGCTGTGTTCTACCTCAGCATTCCCCAAGCCCTGGGAGTGATGTGGGTCCGATGTCTATGTGTGGGACTCCTGGATACTTGTTCCCTGTGTGTGAGCTTGGGAAGAGGTATACTTGGGGTGCTTACTTGTCTCAGAGCCAAGCTACAGTGGGTAGCACCATAGACATGATGGGGAGGGAGCTGTGATGGGGGTGTAGCTGTGATGGGGGTGTAGCTGTGATGGGGGTGTAGCTGTGATGGGGTGTAGCTGTGATGGGGTGTAGCTGTGATGGGGGTGTAGCTGTGATAGGGTGTAGCTGTGATGGGGGTGTAGCTGTGACAATGTCAGGTCTGGCTATCCCTCTCTGGGTGTGTACAGAAGGATAGTGAGCAAGGGCCTGGCCACTGCCAAGGGCAAGCCTGTTAACTGCTATTGGACAGATGGGGGCCACAGAGTTACTGAGCCTAATTCCCAGCTCCTTAGAGCACTGCCGTGAGCCGTGGCTGTCACAGTACCCACACGAGCGTGCACAGAATGGCCGGCTCCGTGATGAAGCTCCATCCCCAGAGCACATGCTAACTGAGCCATCGCAGCCTCAGTTTCACTGTGGGTTTGGAACTCTTTGTGGACCAAGTTCATCACTGCCGTCCTTATGAGAAGCTGCCTGCGCCTGTGGGCAGGGCTTGCCTGGCGCAGGTACTTCTCCCGGGGACTCTGGATGACTCTCCTGCCCTTGGCTCCTGGCTATTTATGGGATCACAGGAAATCTACATTAGCAGAGACCTGAGAGGCCGTCTGTTCTACAAATATTAGCAGTGCTCACTGTGCCAAAAGTTCTGCCTGACTGTGGTGGTTCAAAGGAGAGAAGCAGCTGGAACCCTAGAATGCTTAGGGTATTCTAGGAATGGAAAGTTGCTTTCAGAAAACACAATCAGGAGCCAGTAAGATGGCTCAGCAGGTAAGGGTGCTTGCTGCCAGTCTTTGAAGTCTGGGCTTGGTCCCGGAGACCCACACGATGGAAGGCAAGAGCCAGCTCCCAAAAGTTGTCCTCTGACCTCCATAAATGCACAGTAGCGTGCATGTACTTCCTCCCCTCCCCCCCCCTCTCTCTCTCTCTCTCACACACACACACACACACACACACACACACACACAGGTGTAATATTAAAAAACCAAAAACAAAGGTTCTATCTTCTCTCCACCATTATAGTTTCCTCTTTTGAAAAAAATGTCGAGCCCCTTTGTTAAGAGAGTGAGTTTCTGGAATGTTCAGACCACACAGTAGGTTTTCTATGAATGTCAGATTTCTTTTCTTTCATCTCTGAGGCACGAAGGAGACAAAGGACAGGAAGGAAGCATCTTGCTAATCCACGTTGGGAGTGGGCAGCCACTTTCTGGTTGTGTAGCCTCTCGTGTGTAGAACTCGTGTAGAACTCTCCACTAAGTTCTTCCAGCCTCCAGCTTCATCTTCCCAGCTGGCCTTCTTCCAAGACCCTGTCACAGTGTTTGGGGCATCCTAAGAAAACTTGATTCAAGTGCCCTGCTGGGACTGGATCTTTCATCAGGGCTGCATTCCATGTGGAAGTTGCAGAGAGAACTCGGGAGGTGTTTGGAGGAGTCAGCAGCCCACCTTAAAATCTGTGCGTGGGATGCCATACAGAGGAGACCTCTCCCCACTGGGTGTGGGCTTCTCCCCCAGTCGTCTCTTCCCTTGTGCCCTGGAGGTCTGCTCTTCCCTGTCTGTCAGCATGTCCTCATTCTCCTACTCCAGCGCCATCTCTGCCTCTGTCTGTGTTTGTCACCTGCTCCTCCTCACTTGTGTCTTGGTGGCAGTTCTTTGCCCCAGGCTTCTAGTCCTCTTCCTCTGTGACCTTCCCACTTCTGTGACCCTTCCTTGCTTGCCCCACAGTCTCCTTGAGCCCACCTTTCCTCTAAGATTAGATTCTACAAGTACAGCCAGCCCCTCTGTCCTCGGTGTGACTTGCCAGTGTCTCGGGCTACATCCTCTTCTCACCCTGAAGACGAGCCTCCCTAACAGTTCTGTTACGGGCTTGAGTAACAGTTAACGTTGATGTATTAATACTAAAGTGGCCCCTCGTGCATCTCCTACTCAGTTGACATAGGTCCCGTAGCACAGAGGCCCTGTATACAACTCAAAAAGCTCATGGCAGATTGAAAGAAACACAGCAAAGCACTGAACACACCAACCTACAATTGCCCCAGTTCACACTATGTTAAACACACCAACCTACTGGCTGCCCCAGCTCAACTCATTTAACACACCAACCTACTGAATGTCCCAGTTCACACTGTGTTAAACACACTAACCTTCTGAATGCCCCAGTTCACACTGCATTGAACACACCAACCTACTGAATGCCCCAGTTCACACTGCATCAAACACACTAGCCTACTGAATGCCCCAGCTCACACTCATTGAACACACCAGCCTACTGACTGTTCCAGCTGAAGCCGCACAGGTGCTGCGAAGTGCTGATGTTCACCGTGTGACCAAAACAGGGCTGATTGTGGCACACCGCTGCTGTCCAGCAGAGGACCATGCTAGGTATCACCAGCTGGGAAAGATCAAAACTTAGGGGCTTTGGTATAGCTCTTACCTGCACGCCCAATGCCCTGCGTTTCTAACCCAGCACTGCAAAAATTTAACAAATAAGAATTTGAAGTATGATTTCTAATGAATATGAATCGCTTTCATACCATGATAAAGTCGATGACTCTTAAGTAGAAATATTTTAAGTTGGGAACTGACCGTATTACAGAAGCATGTGTGGACTTCTCCCTAATCACACGCTCTCCATTCACCCAACAGAGATTTTCCTGTCCTGTTGCCATGTGTGTGCGTGTGTGTGTGTGTGTGTTCCAGAGGTTGGAAGGCTTTTCAACAAGCCACAGAGTAATTTCTTTTATGATCCCTTGCAGCTTTTCTGCTTTTCCTTTGTGGCAAGAAAATGGTCATAGACTATATGTAAATGGTCAGCTGTAACCCAGTAAAACTCTAAAAACATAGTCTGCTTATTGGATTTGGCCTGAGGATTATAGTGTGTTGACCCCTGACGTAAATAGTATGTTGTTTATTTTATCTGGTTCTGGCTTTTATACAATAGACATGCCTTATGTGTTCTTGATGAGATCCTTATAAAGAAGAACAAATGCTGTGTTTCGTGACTGACCAATGGCAATGTCCGCGGCTGTGGTTGATTCTCCTGCTAGACAGCATTTCCTATGGGCATGCTACGGTTCATGATACGGACGCCCTGCTGGTAGGGGGTGCTGCTTCTGCACACGCTGCCCCATGAGCACTCCTCCTGTACATTCCCCATGCTCAGAAGTGGAGTTGTTAAATATTGAGAACCCAGCCTCATTGCTCCATACTCCTGCCCAAACCCTTGATGGTATCTGACTTACTCTGACTGTGCTGATGATATATTTCCACACTGCTGATAAAGCTGGGCTGGGAAGTTCTGTCTGTCAGCCTTCCCTAGGATGACGTGTCCCAGGAGCACGTTATCGCTTGCCCATAACTAAACTATCCTCAGTCCCTTAAGTTCGCATCTCTTTGTCCTGAACCTCAGGCTGTCCCTCCTGCCCACCCAGCTGCACAGGGCACTCACCATTGTGACCCACAACAGATTAAAAGGCCTTTTGGAGGGCCTGGAGAGATGGGTCAGTGGTTAAGAGTACTTGACTGCTCTTCTAGAGGTCCTGAGTTCAATTCTCAGAACCCACATGGTAGCTCACAATCTGTAATGGGATCAGATTCCTTCTTCTGGTGTGCATAAAGACAGAATATTCATATACATAAAGTACATAAATAATTTCTTTTTTTAAAAAAAAAAAGTCTTTTCAGCTGGATTTGGAGGTACATGTCTATAATCCAACACCTGGGAGCCTTAAGTCAGGAGGTTCTCGAGTTCAAGGCCAGCCTGGGCTACAGCAAGGTGCTTTTTCAAAAAACAGAAACGTCGTTTTTCTAAAGGTCTTTCTGTCTGTGCTCACACTCTTTCCTTCCTTCCTCCATGCCTGAGAAGGGCAAGAGCCAAAGCTCAAGAGTCACCAGGAGAAATACAAAGCCTTCTAGGTGCAAACACGGTCAGCCGTGAGGGACAGGCAGAGCCTGGTAGGGGCAGGCGCAGAAGGAGCAGGCCCTACCAGCTGCCACCCAGTCTGTCTGAAGGACAAGACCGTGCAGCCAGGGGCTGTTCCCATGTCAGTGGCAAGAAAAGGAAGAAGATTCCAAGACTGGGGATATTTTGACAGCATGCTCGCGGGGGTGTCATTCCTGCTGCCCCTGCGGAGGTGGATGTTCTAGGTTTTCTGGGAGGGTAGCCAGCCAGCTGTCTCACCTACTGCTCTGGCTGCGACACTGCTCAGACTAACCACCTCGGTAGTTAAAGCACAGGAAAGCGACGCTGTAGTACTGATTAGTAGCCTTCCTTGCCACTGTTTCTTTCCTCTCCTCCCCTCTCTTCCTTTCTTCCAGATCTAGGAAGTCTCAGAACCTTGGGTAAATGGTTCAGAACCAGCTAAGGCATCTGAAGGCCGCAGGCAGCCAGCGTGAGCAGTTACAAGGGCAGTGTGGAAAGTGTGGCTTTCGCTTTCCCCCTCCTGGCTCTCCTCCAGCTCCTAGATAAGGGCGCTGGCACCTTCATGCTGACGACAGGGACTGGTAACTACAGACCTTTTAATGAGGAACGGGGAGGATGCTTGCAGCCCCCTCTGCAAAATCCTCACGAGTTCTGCAAGGTCAGCATTTTGTATCCCAAGGACGAACAACCCTTTTGTTACCAGGGGAGCCCACAGTATAATTGTACAGGTAGAAGGGCTGTCCTGGAGTTAGAGACGGAGACACAGGACCCATGGAGACAGGCGGGAAGGAGACAGGAGTCTGCGGTTATGAGCTGCAGTTCAACAGCTCCTTGTTCTGCTCTCCATGACGTGCTACAGATGGAAGAGGAGGGAGACGAGCGGGTGGCGAGTACTCTTGGAATTCCTGCTTTGAATGAATACAGGGCGTTCCTGGACTTGGAGAGTAGCTGGGCTTAAACCCTGTCCAACAAACTACGCTGGCATTGCCTGAGCCTGGTTTGGCTCAGTAGGCCGTGAGCAGCAACCTTATGAGAGATTGCATGCTTCCCGTAAACATGGCAGAATAATGTCCCAGCACATGGTGAAATGTGTCTGAGTTTGTCCTGATTCAGCACTTAGCTTCTAGGTGAATTATGTAGCTTCTCCTGGGCCGGGGTTCTCTCTGGTAACAAGTGGAAGAAATACGACTTTGGGGGGCAGTACTGGGGACATGGAACACGTGAAGCAAGCACTGTGCTACGTCCCTGTCCCCACAAATGTGATTTGAGGGCATCAAAGATCTATAGAACGTTGAGGGCTAGAAAGACCAAAATTCCAGAGAGATGGGCCTGCTCAGCCAAAATGGGCGGATCTCCTCCTATCGACATTGCCAGTTCTGGATACAGGCTGACAGCTGGGGCTGGGTCCTGGCAGACATCCTGCTGAGGGAGGGGATCAGCACTTAGCAGTGGCCAAAGAGATGAAACTGAGACTCAGGAACTTCAAAGTGGTCGGCTCCCCTCTCCCCCACCCAAGACAATTTCTTAAGTTACAGTGTACAGTGTAAAATACACAAAACCATGAAGGCCTCAGAGAGAGCAGAGACCGGATGCAGGGATAATGGGCTCCGTCACACCCTGTCACCTGGACACTTAAGGACTGGGGCAGCTCAAGGCTGTGCGCAGAGCTGGGCCCTGCAGAAATCCTTCTACGGGTAGAGAGACCAGTGGAGATCTCGATGGTCACATTGCTTAAATGGCAGAGGGCAGACTTGAGTAACCCCAAGCACATGGCACCTTCACAATTTGCTAGCTGGGTGGTGGGACACTCGTATAATCCCAGCACTTGGTAGGTAGAGGCAGGGTGTCAGGAGTTCAAGGTCATGCTCAGCTATGTAGAAGGTCTGAAGCCAGTATAGGAGGTTGGCCTAGTTGGGAAGGTCTGTGGAATTAACAAGCTATAAAAGCAAGCTGATGGGGCTGGAGAGATGGCTTAGAGGTTAAGAGCATTGCCTGTTCTTCCAAAGGTCCTGAGTTCAATTCCCAGCAACCACATGGTGGCTACAACCATCTGTAATGGGGTCTAGTGCCCTCTTCTGGCCTGCAGCCATACACACAGACAGAATATTGTATACAAAATAAATAAATAAATAAATAAATAAATAAATAAATAAATAAATAAATATTAAAAAAAATAAAAGCAAGCTGAAAACTTTTCAAGGACAGTCCCGACTCTCCACAGTCCTTCAGGGCAGAGGAGATAAAGATCTCTCTGTTGAATCCTTAAAGAGCCTGTCCTAAGTCCAGGAGTGAACCAAAGTTAGACTGAGTCCCATGGGAGCTGACACCCAACCTGACCCAGTCCGGCCAGGAGATGAAGGGATTTCCTGTCTGCCTAATTCATCCAGCCGAGAGGAAGGGGAATGTGCTCTGGCAGATGGTCACATTCTGTGGAGTCTTTGCATTCAGCATGAGATTTAAAAACAAGGACTAGACCTGCAGAAATCTGGGACCATATGCCTCGAGTCAGGAGGGGAAGCCCAGATAATGAAAGATTCAGAGATGGTCCAGCTGTTAGTGTTTTCATCAAGGATTTTGAAAAATACATCAATTTATTGAGGAAACAGAGAGGAAATGAACAAAACGGGCAAAGGGAAGACTATCCTCACGGATTTAGAATATTGATGGATTGGTTTTGATTAAGACAAGATCTCACGAAGTGGACCCTAACTGACCTGGAACTCGATTTGTAAATAGGGAACCTCAAATTCTCGGAGATCTTTTTGCCTCTACCTCCCAATTGCTGGAATTAAAGGTGTACTCTACCATGCCTGGTTTTGGAATATATTTTTTCAAACACTGAATATGCTAGATTTTAAAAATAACTCAGCGGAGGCAGGAATGGCGGTGAATCTCAGAACTGGGGAGGCTGAAGAAGGCGGATGGTGAGTTCAAGGCTAGTCAGAGCTACCAAGCAAAACTAGCTAACCAATTAAAACTCCTCCGTTCTCTTTGTTCCTCCCTCGCCCCCACCCCCACAAGGTACTGAGTGGGTAGATTTTACAGCAGATATACTATATCAACTGCCAAGAAAACAGATCAATTAAAAATGCCCAGATCGGGGCCTGGAGAAATGGCTTAGTGGAGACAAACACATAGTGTTCTTCCTTGGGACCCATTTTCAAAGCCCAGCATCCATGTTACAGCAACCTATTACTCTTTCTCCAGCTTCAGGGCATTCAGCACTTTAACTTCCACAGGCATCTATGCTCGCAGACATTCCGTCTTTCCCAACACATATACATAGTTAAAAATAAGAAGTAAATCTTTTAAAAAATGTCTCAATTAAACCACAGAGAACCAAGAGAGAAGGGCAGTGGCAATTGGTCAACATAAAACAGGCCTAACACACTCATAAGGTCTAGCGCATGTATTACTGGAGTTGTGGAAAGAGGCAAGGAAAAAAGACTGCACAGGAGCAATCTGTGAAAACTTTGGGGAGCTCCCCAAAGTTGCTAAGTTCATAGGTCAAAGAAGCTGAGCTCATCCCCAAGCAGGATGAATAGGTCTTGCCCTTGAAATCAGTTAACCACATCCTTCTAACCACTTGCTGGTTTGTGACCTTGAACAAGCCACTTGACTTTGTTGAGCCTCAGTTTCCCCTTCTTTAAAGATAAGATTAGGTGAAATAACTTAGAAACTGTTCAGTTTTAAAGAGCTACTGCAGTGTGGTGAACTCTGAGAAAGCTTGAGAGCCAAGTGCTACGCTCGCTCCGAGCAGCCTCTATCTACTGGCATCCAGAGAACCCCTCAGGATATGGATGTGACCGACTCAAGGGCCATCTAGTGAGCGCTGCATTCATTCCTTCAAAACATTGACAGTAACTTCATGGCAGCCCTTCTGGTAACCAGAAATACAAAGCTAGAAAACACATAGACCGCATGGACCCTCCACTTCTTTCTTCATTTGAGGCCAAGGGGTGGTAACAGCCAGTGCCAGGCCCCTGAGCCATCCCTTACAGTCTCCCCGCTCACACCAGTATGGCTAGTCTACTATTGATTAACCCCCTACCTACGCTCCAGATGGGAATCTTCTCCTTCCCCTTGGGAAGCAAAGGCTGGTGGAAGTATTAACTGGTTCGGCTGGCTTTTAGAGTGCCTGGGAATTCAAAAGGGAGGTGGGGTGTGGGGGAGGGCCACAAATGGCCAGCCTTTAAGGGAACTTTGATACTTGGCATCGGTGAGGCAATAAAACACCAGTTTTGGAAACAGTTCTCAGGAGAGATGTTTTCCTATTGGTTTTATGAAAGGTCTATCTTAGGCTTCTATTGCGAAGCGTCTGGAGTTGCCCTTTGTTGTGGTGTTGTGTCTGCCCTGGTAAGAACAGCCCAGGAGCAAATCCAGCAGGACAGAGGAAGCATCCCATAGCCATGGCCTTTGTCGGGAGAAAAGGGTCCGTCCACAGCTAACACCCTTCCTCTCTGGGCTGTCTCCTGCAGGTGATCATAAACAGCACCATCACCCCGAACATGACGTTCACCAAAACCTCGCAGAAGTTCGGGCAGTGGGCAGACAGCAGAGCCAACACAGTGTTCGGTCTGGGATTCTCCTCAGAGCAGCAGCTCACCAAGGTAAGTGCCTTCCGGCACGTGGCACTGTGGGCAAGGGAGCGTCTCTCTCAAACAGCAGACTCCTTGAAAACTGAGCAATCTGTGGAAGAAAGGAAGTTCGCCTCCAATAAATGCCATTCTCTTGGTAGCCTGAGAAGCTCGACTGGCCTGGTGACTTTTTGGGCATCCACTAGGCCACTTATCATTTCCTAGGGCTATACCCCACCCCCACCCCCCGCCAGATCACAGAGTCCAGAAACAGGGCAAGCAGCAGAAGTGTTGAGGTCAGGAACAGTTAAGATGTGAAATTATCCCCCCAAGCCTCATACTGTTTGGGAAGGCCGTAGAAGTGTCAGGATGTGGGACCCGGATGGAGGAAGTGCGTCACTAGGAGCCAGCCAGCCTGGAGATTTTATAGGTTGACCTCACTTCCTGTCCACTCACGGCGTGGCCAGCTTTCACCGCCCACTGCCACGCCTTCCCAGCCATGATGCTCCGGCGCCCCTTTTTAAGCTCGAACCCCTTCCTCCCTTAGGTTGTTTCTTGGCAGGTGTTTGGTCACAGCAGTGAAAAGAGGAGCAGACCATGAGCACTGGCTATCGGGATGGGGCTCTCCTTCTCCGCCCCGTCCCCCTGTGCTGGACCTGTGGACTGTGACTCTGGCCCGGCGGGATACTCTAGTAGGGATAAGCCCAGTGCCAGCCTGCTGCTCTGCTTGGGAAAGCGGTCCAGGGACCTGAGGGGCCTCTGACCGCCTGGAAGCTGCAGTCTCCGCAGACTCCCGAGGTTTGCAGCAGCATGATGGATGAAGGCTTGAGGAGCTGGGTTGGCAGAAGCGTGGCCATGTGTGATCTCGGAAGTGTGATCTCTCGTGAAGGTCACGCTGGAGCAAGGGCCCAGTGTGACCTGCAGCTCCAAGAGCAAGCTGTTCTCTGTGTTCCGTGATGCTCATGGCTGCATCCTTAATAACTGGACGCTCTGTGGGGTCAGAGGTCAGGGTGACCGTGGAGAGCTGGCTTGTGTCTTGGATAGGATGTGTGACACTTTCTCCTCTGGCACGTGGCCGGTTTATCTCTGGATAAACTGGATCCTAAGGAGGCTGTACCTGAGCACCCACCGGGCCCTGAGGCTGTATGGCTCGAAAGATTATCTTCTAAAGAAAGAGTGGGGCCCTCTTAAGGGGCAGGCACGCGGAATAAGATTGCTTTTAGGTTCTGGTTACGCTTGAGCCCAGTAACATTGCTAATCCCAAGTCTCTTTGTCACCAGTTGTGACAAAATTGTCCAGCTCTGTTTCTTCCCCTCCCCTACATCTTTGACCTTGACCATTTCCCAGGGTCCAGTGCAGATCTGACTCTAGGCCACCTTCCTAGAGTGCTTGGCTCAGTAGGGTGTCCCACGGCAGCTCCCAGGGGTGTCCCATTGTCATTCCAAGGGCAGGAAGCAGCTCCAGCCCAGGCACTGTGACGTGTGCTCCAGAGGGAAGCTGCAGACACTGGCCGCGTCTTCTCTGATCTGACTCCTAGAAACTGCTTTTGGATGGTCTTTACAGGGCATGCTGGGGTTTCTAGACTTTATTCTGTGACCTTTGAAGAATTTTAGCCCCCAAAGTAAAGTGATCAGATTTGCATTCCAGATATTCTTTTTCTTTTTTTCCTTTCCTGGAAGCGCGTTGGATTCAGTCCAGGGTAGAGCTGATGACGATTTGAGTAAGAGATGGAGAATTTTTACGAATTTTTAAAAATTGGCAGAACTTAATCAGACAGATGAGGGGAGGCCAAGACTCTGGGCTGATGAAGAACGGATAGGAACAGTGTCTTCTGTAGTGGGGGAGGGGTGCAGAATCAGCTATGGTGCCCGAGAATGAGTGGCCAGGGCCTCTCTGAAGTGGAGCAGGGCTTTGTGTGGTTTCCATCCCACAAAGCTGCCTGCTAGAGAGAGGAGATGCCAGGGAGCCCCTTTATCATGCCCAGCACTCACCCCTACACCTTCTTCGTGTCTGCAGGCCTCAGGCTGCTGGGTTAGCATCTAGTCATGTCTGGGCCCATCTCAGCACCTGGTTCTGCTTCTCTCTGGGGCCAGAAGTCCCCCGGAGCCCAGGAGAGTCGGAAAGAAGCACTCCCAGCTTCCCGGTCCAATCTCTTTCACTCCGAAGAGGAAAGGAGTAGTGAGGACAGATAAAGGGGAAAGAAAACATCAGCGAGCAAACATCAAAAGGAAAGCTCCAAACAGAAGTAGAACAAGGTGTGAAAGTTCAGTTCTTCCTTCCCTGGAGAACCAAAAAGACCTTGATCCATGCTACTTCCCGTTCTTCCCAGACAAAGAACTCGTCCTGTTATTAAGGAGGAGTGTCCCGTCCTCCTGAGTCACCCGGGGCTCTGGCAGCGGTCTCATCTCGGCTCTGACTGTGGCCTGCCATCATCGCAGAGATTTCTGAAGCAAGCTCTCAAATATGTCCTTTGTCCAACATATTTCAAATCAGCGTTTCCTTTCTCTTTGAAGGCAACGATTAACCACACACTGATAAATTGCCGCGAATAGAGGCTAGCAGCCGCGACAAGCGGCAATTAGCTCGCCCAGAGGGAACCTGGGCCCGAGGGGTTCCTGAGGCTTGTGTGCTGGAGGGCAGCTGTGACTCAGTATTCCCGCCTTCTCCGTGCAGCCGCACAGCCGCCCACAGACCTGCAGGGGGATCAGTAATCAGACGTTGTGGGCTGGACAATGAAACACCAGTGTGGACATTTTCACTTAGGAAGGCTTTCTGTGAACTTCTCTCTCCAACCCCCAGAAAGAAAATAGATACCTTGTTCTTAGCTTTCATTTAGAAAGTGCGCTCAGCAGCCACAGCCCAGGAAGTACCAGGCGGAAACTTTCTGCTCTATAGACAGGCTTTCCAAAAATAATAAAAGCTGTATATTCCCGAAATGGAATTGGGATCCGTGTGTCCCCTGGAGAAGTCATGATACTTCAGCCTGCTGTTGGGACAGAGCGTGGCTTCTCTGCTAGGAAGAAGTCATAGAAAGAGACAAAGGAGGTGGACCAGGGAGAAGACTCGTTAGCATTTAGTCTCTCTGGCATCTGACCTCACGTGCCCACCATTCTGACTTTGCTTCCTTCTCATTCACTGCAGACAGAGGAAACGTGTTCTTTCAGTAGGGCGAATGGCCCAGAATAGAGTTGGCCTTGCTCTATGGTGGATGCTTCTCAACCCACACGCCTATGTGATAACTGCCTTCAGCTTTAATACTTTAATCTGGGTGTGGTGATTACCTTAACTGTCAACTCGACACAATGGAGAATCAGCTGAGGGGATCTCCATGAGGGATCATCTGTGTTGGGTTGACTTGTGGGTGTGTCTGTAGGGGATTGTCTTTATTAATTTCATTGATGTGGAAAGATTCCCCCCCCCATCCACCATGGGCAGCGCCATCCCCTAGGCAGGAGGTCCTACATAGTGTAAGAGTTGGGGAAACTGAGCCGAGCACAAGCAAGCAAATGGGCATGCATTCATTTCTCTCTGCGATTGGCTGTGGATAGAACCAGTTATTCAAGCTCCTGGTGCTGCTTCCCCGCTGTGATAGGCTATAACATAAGACTGTGAGTCAAAATAAACCTTGTCTCCCATAAGTGGCTCTTTTCCCCCAGAGTATTTTAACCTCATCAACAAAAACTAAACTAAGGCAGGGGCCCAATGAGTTGTCTTGGTTGCTACGGGCATCTGCCACCAAGTCTAATGACCTGAAGTCAACCCCTGGGCACATGGTGATAGGAGAGAAACAGCTCCTGCAAGCTGCCCTTCCACCCCCCACATGCTTGTCCCCAATTAAATGCTTTCCTTTTAAGTGTTACCTTGGTCCTGGTGTCTCTTCATAGCAATATGACAGTGACTGAAACAATGTGTGTGCATGTATATATGTATGTACATATATATGTATGTGCATGCATGTGTGTACATGTGTATGGATGTATGTGCATGTATGTATATGCACGTATGTATGTATTTTTGAGACAGGTTTCACTCTGTAGCCTGGACTGGCCTCAGATTTGTCACCCTCGTGGATCTGCCTTCTGAGTGCTGGGATCA
Organism: Alexandromys fortis; assembly: GCF_014885135.2. Lineage (NCBI taxonomy): Eukaryota > Metazoa > Chordata > Mammalia > Rodentia > Cricetidae > Alexandromys > Alexandromys fortis. The sequence continues at coordinate 2,382,139 of NW_026067965.1, forward strand.
TAGGTGTCCACCACCACGCCTTCCTACCGTGCTGAGGAGAGATGTGCTGGAGGCATCGGATGGAAGCGTCACCAGTTAGGAAGCTGTAGTGCACACCCAGCTCACAGATGGCTGTGTCCAAACGGATCCCATTCAGGATATATTGTGAAGGAGGACCCAAGTAGATGCTTCCTTTCCTATGAGTGGCCTTGGCCATGGTGTTTCCACTAGGTGATGGAGCAGTGGCAGAGACACCCTGGCTCCAGGCTGTGGGGCCGGAGAGTTTGCTGCCTTTTGTTTTGTTTGTTTTACCCTTTGTCAATCGTTCTTCTCAAGCTGCACTCAACACATCTGCATTCATGGAAGAAAGCAGAGAGTGGTACCCAACACTCCCTGAGAAACACTGGGACAGGCATCGTCTTTGGCTCCCCTGTCAGCCCTGGTCCTCAGCCCTGGGTCCTCAGCCCTGGTCCTCAGCCCGCCACACCAGAATAAATAGTAAAGTAGGTGGCCATGATCAGCCTAGACTGCTCCGCTCCTCACTGTCCAGGCAACTGTGAGATTCTGTTAAGCTAATAAAAAAAGAAAACACTCAATTTTTAGTAGGCAGACAATAGGGTTCAGGTCTTCCAGAGCGACCCCACCCCCACCCCAAAGCAGAGGCACGTAAGATCAAACGGTAATAGTCTCATTTTTCATAAATGATAATTTTGATTTAAATTGTTACAACTTGAGAAAATGATCTCAGAATTTTAAAAAATGTATTTGGCAATGTATTTCAGAAAACTCTGTTTTGAATCTCCTTCGATCCATGAGTAGGTGTAAGGAAATATTGTTGGCAGGATGCAGCGGCTACGGGGATTTCTTGCAGGATCAGAGAAAGAGACAGACAAACTAAAAAGTCCAACATAAGGGGACTGGTGACCTGGACGTGGTGATGTATGTCTTGAATCCCAGCACTCAGGAGGGAGAGGCAGGCAGATCTCAGTGAGTTCCTGGCCAGCCAGAGCTACCCAGCGAGACCCTGTATTTTAAAAAAAAAAAAAAAAAAAAAGGAAATTGATTAAATAGTCCAGTGTACCTTTCAAGAAAAATATTGTACAAAAATTAAGATAATTTAGTAGAAGATCGTATAAATGATTGAAAGTATTGAGGCCCTATTATTAATTTCAAAAGTGATTGTAAGTGAGATACACAATATCATTTCATTTTTAGAAGATGAATACATATAGAAAGCGTATGTGCTTGGTGCTCATGTCTGATGAGACCACAGGTTCTAGAAACATCTTCTGGGGCTACTGATGGCTCAGCAGGTGTAAGGACACTTGCCACACATCCTGAGTTCAATCCCCGGGACCCACATAAAAGTGGAAGGCAAGAACTGACTGCACAAACCATCCTGACCTCCGCATGCACACACAGACACGAAAATCTAAAACAGCATTTTCCCAGGCTTACGAGTGTATGTGCTTTGTAATATAGACAAGGAGACATATTAGAAATATTGGACCTGGAGGCGGTCTCTGCCAGCGATAACTTTTTGGGAACTTCGAGCCTGCCTCTGGTCTCCCAGCAGTTGGAGGCTGTGAAGGGACCGCTCTCCTGCCAGCCCCGCAGGCCTTGGATGGCTTCCAGTTTTTCATTACTGTAGATAATGCTAGGATAATGATGATTATATCGAAGGCCCCTTTTCTCATATTCTCAATTACCTTCTCTGCAGCTTCCCAGAAGCGATATCTCTGCGTCAGTAGGTATGAATGTTTTTGTCACTTACAATATGTGCTTCCAAACTGCTTCTCAGTGGGGCTGTACCAAAACACACCACCAGAAGGATCTTGCCAGCACCGGGGTTTATGATTGTAGTTAGTGTGTGCTAATTTCACGGGCAAAGAACAGCACTTCATTATTTTGCTTCAAATTTCCAGCCAGGCCGAGCAACCCTCCTCAGAGGTTGTTTATTTACTGTATGTATTTTTCCTCAGGAATTTTTCCATTTATCTATTGGCGTTTTTATCTTGTACAAACTCTGTGAAAAAATAATGATCTTTTTTTTCTTCTTCTTCTCTGCTGTCCTGTCCTGTCCTGGCTGAGGGAATGTTTCCGGGCTGCTGTTTCCCGTCTGAGTCAGGGGTTTTGGTTTTGTTTGTTTGTTTGGTTCGTTTTGTTGTAGTTGTTTCTGTTCCTCTACTCAGGTTACATAGTCAAACCTGTCACGTCCGTGATTTTTCTTCCATGGCCTCCAAGTTTAGACAGTTTCCCCTAGCCCTCAGGCAGCAGATAAATGCTTAATTCTGTTCGCACTGGCCTGGTGTCTTAAGGTTGGTTTTTCTCATGGTGGCCTTAAAACAACTGAACAAAACCGAGCTTACGGCAGGAGGGGAACACACATCAACAGGAAGATTATTCTGCTTGTTCAGTTGATAGAGATCTGTTCTCGTGGCTCGTTCCACTCCATCCTGTATCAGCTGATAACATGTAGATCCGTTTGTTCTGTTTTGTTTGTTGTTGTTTTGGGGATTTTTTTTAAAATAAGGTCTCACATTATAGTCCAGGCTGTCTTAGAACTCATTGTGTATGCAAGGCTGACTGACTTTGAACTCTCAGTAATCCTCCTGCCTCAGCCTGAGTTTATGGGCATGAGCTACCATGCATAGCTTATTGTATATCTGAACATGTAATATATTTTAAGTGAGCATTTTAAAATGTATCTGTGGGACTTCTCTTGATTGTAAATATGTATTTTTATAATTTAATTTTACATGTATGAGTGTTTTGCCTGAGTGTATGTATGAGCACCATCTGCATGCAGTACCTGAAGAGGCCAGAAGAGGGCATCAGAACCCCTGACACTGATAGAAATAGGTGTGAGCTGCCTTGTGGGTGCTGGGAACCCAACCCTGCCCTGTGCGAGATCAACAAGTACTCTCGACAGCTGTAAGCCGTCTCTCTAGCCCCAACCTCCTCTTTTATTACTTTAAAACCCCTTTTCCTGGAATTTCGTTCTTAGTTTGTGTCTATTGAATGTAAGCAGAGTCCTTTACAAACTTAGAGTTCCTTTGTGGAGAGGGACCAAGTCTTTGACATGACTGTTTCCTTCTCAGTAGGCGAGAACTCATTCAGGAATAAACCCACATATACCTGGGGCTGGGAGGGGGCGAGGGGCAGTTTACCAGAAGGAGAAGCAGGGCCCCTCCCCGTCAGGGGTTCTCCAGAGAGGGAGTCTTGGTCTCCATCCCCAATGAGTCCCCTCTGTTTTAAGCAGCAAGTAAAGTGAGTTTTCTTTTGACTGGTCAAGACATGGTGAAGCCCCATGTCTGTAGCTTGGTTAGTAGGCCTGCAGGGGGCGCAGGCTTGAACAGGAAGGATGCTATTCGCTGCTGGGATGGGGCAGGCTCTGGGCTTGCCAGCACCCACTGTCTGTCGGGGTTCCCAGTGCTGCTCAGAGAAGGGAGCTTGTGCTCACCCCAAATGAGCACTTGACAAAAGTCCAAGAAATGTCAGGGTCGTGTATCTTGCTGGCTTTTCTTGTTTCCCGGTGTTGCCATTTTTACCCTCCCCTGGTTTATAACACCGGCATTGTCTGTTAAGTCATTCTCTGTGCTAACAGCGTTCTGTTAACGGAAGTCAGTCCTCTCGCCAGTCAGTGACTATTGAGCCAGCAACCGATAGGATTTACCTGTGACTTTAGGATTTTTAAAAAGATTCTTTAAATGTTTCCTTTAAATTATGTGTCTGTGTGTATCTGAGTGTGCATTTGTGCCCTGACTGCAGTGCACAGAGACCCCAGAAGAGGGTGTGGGGTCCCCTGGGGCTGGAGTTCCACGTGGGTGTGAGCCACCTGACATGGGCGTTAGGATTCATGTCCTCTACAAGAAAGTGATCTTAACTGCTGAGCCATCTCTCTGGCCCTGGCTTTAGGGTTTTTAAACTATGGAAATATTAGAACATTTTTCAAAATAGAGACGATATAATAATAAACACTGCACCTATCACCTAGATTTCAATTTTCCTAGTATCAATTCCTTCTCTTACTGCGGTGATCAAAGCAACCTAAAGTAGGCTTTCTATTGGCTCAGGCTTTGAGGATGCAGTCTGTCAGGGTAGGGAAGACGGGAAGTGGCTGCTGGTCCCTTTGCATCTGTAGACAGGAAGCAGAGAGAATGCTGGTACTCGGCCCCCACCGCCTTTATGTCTTCTGAGACCAGTATACAGGATGGTATCTATGCTCAGGGTGTGTCTTCCCACCTCAGTCAAACCTCCGTGGAAACACTTCGCAGATGTACAGAGAGGTATGTCTCCTAGGTGGCTGCCAAGGTAGTCAAGCAAAGCAGACAGTGAAGGTTAACCATCACGTTAGCATTTTGTCCCGTGTTGTCTCTCTTGCCAAAGCATTGAAAACCAAATTATGTAATAATTAAAGAGCTAGTCACGGGCTGTTTATTGCATTTTCCTGTTTTGTACCTGAAACTACCCCCCTGCCATTTTTGGTGTTCATTTTTGTGGTGGTTGTTGCTGCTTGTTGGGGTCTGATTATTTATATCGGGCTGCTCTAGACCTCTTTGTATGACGTGAACTGGCTTTGAGATTTTAGTTCTATCACCTCAGCCTCCCACATTCTGGGGGTGCAGGTATGCGCCACCAAACCCAGCCTCGCTTTCCTTTCTCATGGCTTTAACTTCCAAGTTCTTGAGTCCCTCCCATGGCGTTTGTGGGTTTTCTCAAACTCTCAAAATAGATTCTTCAGTGCAGGAAGGCTCTATTTCTGTGTCGCCTTTGTATCAAGTCCCTTTAACCAGAGGATTTAAAACGTGTGTTTCTCTTAGTTACTGCATCCAGTTAGCACCTGTAACTTTGACACTGCTCCCAGGGTGACCGTGACCAGTTGTGTTTATTGGAAGGAGGGGGCTTTCTTATCTCTGTCCTTTTAATGACAGTTAAAGGTTTTCTGCCATTTGTACAGAATTTATAGGCTTACAATGGATACAGGATAATAAAGATGGCTGTTGGGTATGGCCGGGATGAGATTAAAGTCAGTCCTGATGATAACTGGTCTGTGTGTTCAGTTTGCAGAGAAGTTCCAGGAGGTGAAAGAAGCTGCCAGGCTAGCGAGAGACAAGTCCCAGGAGAAGATCGAGACCTCGAGTAATCATTCCCAAGTAAGTCATCTGTCCCTAAAATAAATATGGGGGGGGGAGGGATGATCAGTAATTGAGATTCCTTCTTCCTTGTCGCTCTTGGCAAGAAGTGGGTAATTTTAGCAGCAGGGCTAAAATCTGGAGGCATTTTTCAACGATTAGCCTGCTCTCAGCAAGATGAAGCGACTCACGTTTATGAGGCTTTGGGATTTCTCAGGCATAGTACTCGACTCTTGACAGAGAGCTGTTGATACAGTCAGAGCTGCCTGTCCCCGGGCCGCGAAGGGCTTGTGCGGTGACCGTGTTTAAAGGTCAGGGTGTAGCATGTTGGTAGAACACTGTCTTAGTATTCAAGACCAGGCGTGTGCCCAGCATTGCAAGGGGGCGGGGGCGGGGCTTGGTTAGTGCACAGTGTCCATGTTAGGCCCATCCTGCTAGGTCAAGGGCAGTGTTGGGCTTTCTAGAATTCCAGCAACCTTGAGGACAGGCGGTGTGAGTGGTGAGGCAGTGTTTACTGACTGTTGGGAAGTCCACAGTGGGATGCTCTTCAGTGCCAGCGGGCACCTTCTGCTCACTAGAGCAAACACTGTCTCAGGGAGATCTCCAGCCTCTCCCCATCTTAACAAAAGATAGGTGGGAGGTGCTTCCGCCCCCTGCAAGCTAGAAGTCTGAAGAGATCTGGCTGTGCTAGGATTTGATTAGCCTGTCTGCTTAAAAATGTGATGATAATGGCTATAACAGACCCATTTAACCTGAGAGTTAGAAAAGAACCAGCATGCCTGGTGTCTTTGTTGATGAGCGAAGGCTCGGCCATCTTATAGGTAGGAGCAGGGGTGGCTGAGCCAGACAACCTGGATGTCTGCCTTGCACACTTCGGCATCAGGTGTGGAGATAAAGCCCGGAGATGCTGTGAGCCGGGGAATCCATTTCATTGACTAGGCCGTCAGCAGACATCAGGGTTGTTATACAGCTAGTGATGTGGAGTTGGAGTGAGGACGATGTAAGAGCTCACTGTGTCTCAGGAGGCCGCGGGGAGGGGGGCGCGGGGGTGGTGGTTTGGCCTGGGCAGCTGTGGTACAATGAGAAGGATTGGCCGGAGGGGGCAGCTCCCAGGAAGGAGCCAGGAAGACCAGGCACACTGAAGTAGTCATGCTCAACCCCAACCTGGCCATGAGCCAAACAGAATCGTCAAGGCCTAGGAAGAGTAAGTTAAAGAGAAGGTCAGGAGCGAGAGCCCTGACAGGAGAACCCAGCAATCACTCAGGGTGAGAGAAGCCACCAGGGCACAGGCTTGTGGCAGACTTGGTGGCTGGGGTGATCTACACGGGGAGGGCCTAGGCCTGTCTTGAGGTACATGCCCACACTGTGTCCTGGGATTGCCACAGTAAAAGACACTCCGGGTGGGTTTATGGGACGGAATCTATGCCAGGCCTCAGATGGACAGGAACTTCCCTGGACCTTTCTTAGTAGTCCTTAATCCAAGTGAGAATTTGACTTAGTGGAGTATCTTGAGTAATCACACAGGCTGAGTTCTTGGTTTGGAAATGTGGGTATAAACTATAGACATTTTCTCTATCTTTCTCTTTTTTTAACTTATGTTTAAATTAGAACATGCATATGTGTATCTGTATGTCACATGTTGAGGCGTGACCGAGGAGAGCAGTGGCATCAGGTCCACAGGAACCGGGTGTTTGCGGGCTGTTAGAAATCCCTTATACACATGCTGGGGTCCTGGGGTCCTCTGGAAGACTAATGTGTATCTTGACCACCGAGCCATCTCTCCAGCCCCCATGCCCCATGCATATTTAAAGCTACAGAAATGGTTCCTGGTATAGAGAATTCTAACACACTGCCTTTTCCTGAATACCACATTTTATAGATAAAGTGTGCCTCGTAAGATATTAAGTAGAAATGAGGTTTTGTCTCGTAAGCCTTAGTTTTTATGCATCCTCGCTGATGGTGTCTGTTTTCCTTTCAACAATCAGCCACCGATCTTCCTGAATCTTTCCCACGAATGAACACTCTAACCACGTTTTTCAAATAGTTGAAAATTGCTATGCAGTCAGAGTACAAAGACACTTACATACAGCATAGCTTGCTGTTGAGAAAGCAATGAAGCCGGCCTGCTCTCAGGCTAGGGTTGCAGCTCAGGAGCAGAATGCTCGCCTGACGAGCACAAGGTCCTGTGTTCCCACCCCGTCACGGGAGAACAAGCCACACCCGTGTGCTGTGCCAGCATGGAAGGATAGGTCGGTAGTATTTGAAAATATCTTTTTGGTTTTTTGAGACAGGGTTTCTCTGTGGCTTTGGAGCCTGTCCTGGAACTAGCTCTGTAGACCAGGCTGGTCTCGAACTCACAGAGATCCGCCTGCCTCTGCCTTCCGAGTGCTGGGATTAAAGGTGTGCGCCACCATCGCCCGGCCGTGAAAATATGTGTTTTTATTGTACCTTTCTAGTACATATTTTGTTACTCTTTTAACCATTGATGAAAATACTTTGTAAGTCATGATCGTTTCCTCTTGACTTTCAGTATTCCCTTTCAAAACTGCTTTATTGCCCAGGTAATATACCAGTTTGTATCGTGACTTATCCCTTTCACCTCTTACAATCTGGGGCAGTTAGTTGTTTTGTTTTTCTCATTAACATAAATACCATGGCTGTAAGCATCCCTGCCCATCTGTGAGCATTTGATCGTTCTCTGCAGGATAAATTTCGGAGATGGAAACAGGACTTGAGGTGTCGGCTCTTAGCCTACCGCGATGATCAGTTCCAACTCCCACCAGCAGTGACTAAGACTTTCCCGTCCCACACCGCACTAAGACTTGTTGATTTGACAAGTTGTATACTATTAAATATGTAATGCAATATTTTTACTAATTCTTTGAGAATTTCATACAATAGATTTTGATTATATTCACCCCCACTCCTCCCGTATCCACCCCCACCTACCCTCCTAACTTCTGACCTTTCTCTCCCCCTCCCTCCCTCCCTCCCTCCCTCCTTCCTCCCTTCCTTCCTACTTTCCTTTCTTTCTATAACCCACCAAGTCCGGTTTGTGCTGCCCTTACACTTATGGATGTGAGATTGTCCACTGGAGCGTGGCTGACCTACCAGGAGCCACATCCTTAAAGAAAACTCAATCTCCGTCCTCCACAAAACACCACCTGTCAGAAGCTCCTTAGTTAGGAGTAGGGGCCCCTGAGCTCCACCCTCCATGCCAGACTCTTGACTGGCTTGATCATATGCAAGCCTTGGTCAGACAGCCACGGCTGCTGACTTTAGATACTTGGATGTATACTGAATCATGAACCTCAGTGACCAGTTGTTTTGTTATGGCCCTTACTTCTGTTCCCTGTTCCATGTTTTCAAGGAAATCAAAGATATCTGAATACACCTAAAGATATCTCAGTATATAATTCTAAAAATTGAGGAGTCTTGGGCCAGCAAGATGGCCCAGCGGGTAAGAGCACTTGCCGTACAAGCCCGATGGACTGAATGACATCAGTTGAGTCCAAGGACCCTGCAGCTGAAGAGAATGGGCTCCTGGAAGTTGTTCCCTGACTCCACATGCGTATTTGCTTGTGCGCGCTTGTGTGTGTTTGCGTGTGTGCACACCCTACACACATGTACATAAAATCTTAATTTTAATTTAAAAAAATGACTCAAGAAAAGATATTTAAATTTCACTTCCAATGCCTACTGCATATATTTTCCCTGGGGTTTCATTTGCATTTTAATTTTGTTTATGGTTTCTGTTTTGTAATGCAGAAATTTAAGTTAGTCAGGTTTATGCATTCTCCTTGTGCTGCCTTTAGTTGCCTTCATGCCTACTGGAGGCTAAATAGGATCTCAGATCTTATTCAAGACTAGATGAAGTTCTTCCTCCTGGTGGCTTGGTTTATTACAAAAAGACACTTCAGGATATTCATAAGGATGCTAAACAGTATTGAAACCTGCAAACACAATATCTGGTTCCTGTGTTTTTAATAAATGTGTTGATCTAGCTCTCCTAGCCAGGAGCTGTACGTTGTCTCTGTTTATGATACTTTCTGTAGCCTCAAGGATTTGCTACTCCTGGGGCTCCTTATTGTATATAGCAATCCCTTTGACAATTGTAACTTCTGTGCCGGGGTATTTCAGGAGACTGGACATTCAAGCTTGGGAGAGCTTGAACACAGGAAATAGGAACATAAAGTCTGAATTAAGAATCTGTGAGTGGTGGTCCCAGGTCTTATCTCATCAGTAAATTGCAGGCTTTATGAACTTCCTGTGGCGTGTTCACTGCGGGCCCTGGGATTGGTTGTCTTGGTCAACCTTTTTGCCGACTAGTCTACACTGCGTTCTGGTTCAATGATCGGTTTGTCCAGACTCATAAGCACGTATTTTCTCATTATGCCTAATTTGCTGCCAATATAAGGACAAGCAGTAACATGTGAAGATAATTCACTTTGGCCAGGAATCTGGGTGTGAAACCCCGTCTTCCACTCAGGCATCCAGCGTCAACGGAACGGACGATGAGAAGGCCTCCCATGCCAGCCCGGCCGACACACACCTCAAGTCTGAGAATGACAAGCTGAAGATCGCGTTGACACAGAGGTGAGGCTGCTTCCCGACCCACACCCCCTCTTCTTTATGCTCTGTATTTCCTGGAGGCCTTCCCCGCGGGGCAGGGTGTCAGGAGCTGGAAGAGAAGACTGTCCTGCTCCGTGCCTCAGTTTACCTCCTGGTCAGAGGACGAAGACCGGTTGATGCCACCGACCAGTGGCAGTCAGTGTGTATGAGTGTGTCAGCCTGAGCCAGTGTGTGTGTGGAGGATATAGTTATGTGTGAATGCGTGTGAGAGTCTGTGTTTTGTTTGTGAAGAGGAACCTTTGACATTTATTCATCTTCGACAAGAAAGAGTTAAACACCCCAGAGAAGTCTATAAAACCCTAAGAAACGTCAGCTGTCTTTGAAAAGCCCTCAGCCACACTCTCAGGTGTGCCCTGTGCCTTTCTGTTACATCTGGGCTTCAGATCTAGGCGAAAATGCCCTTCAGTTCTGCTTTTAAAAAATTCTAAAACCATGAAAAATAATGAGATCACACAAAATAAATAGCATTCCTAGGAGAATATTTGGAAAAGAGGTTTTCTTTATAAAATTAACTGGAGCCAGGTGGTTGTGGCACACGTCTTTAATCCCAGCACTCAGGAGGGAGAGGCAGGTGGATCTCTGTGAGTTCAAGGCCAGCCTGGTCTAGTTCCAAGACGGGCTCCAAAGCTACAGAGAAACCCTGTCTCGAAAAACCAAAATAAATAAATAAATAACTGAAAAACATTGGTGAGGAATGTCCAGGATGGCGTGGAGCACGTGGTTATTGTTGTTTTGAAACAGGGTCTTAACACAAGTAAGTAAGCCCTAACCTCACTCTGTAGCTCAGGGTAGGCTTGGACCCCTGGTCTTCCTGCCTCGGCTTCGCCAGTGCTGGGATCATAAACGCCTCTCTCTTTAAAGTGATTTCTGAGGGTCACAGATGAAAAAATTAATACAAAGATACGTTACTTCTTGTCTTTAAAAATATTTATGGGGGAAAAAGAGAGGGGAAAATGTATGGAGATGAGAAAGATGGCTCAGCATTGAGAGCACTTGCTGTTCTCACAGAGAACATGAGTTCCGTTGCCAAAGCCCACGCTGGTGGCTCGTGATTGCCTGTAACTCCACGTCAGGGAACCTAGCACTTCGTTTGGCCTCTGAGAGCCCCGGCACACACATGACACACACACACACACACACACACATACATGAATAAAACCACAGATCTTTAAAAAACATTTGTTGTTAACACATCGTTCTACATATTTATTGCATAGGCGTGAATATAATGTGTTGATAAAATCAGAGACAGCAGCCCCTTCACTTCAAACACAGGCGCTTTCTGCCGAGAAGGGGTAAGAAGCCTGGGTTGTTCACAAGGTTTTGGTCTCTTCTAGGTGGTTCTGCCCGTTAACATGATCCCAATACTGATGCCAAAAAGTCTTAGATGTCAGATGACAACACAAGCTGCCCTTGTGTTTCCGGGTCTTCAGGACTGGCTTGACACTTTCAGAATTACTCTGTGCACCTAGCTGAGGAGATGCCCTCAGTCTCCTGTCATGGCTAAGAGGGCTCTCTCCTCTCTCCAGACTTCCCCATGTCAGAGGCAGATCACCTTCAGGCCCGTCCCGTCTAATTTCCCCGCTGGACTGTTGAGGAAACTAGACGCAGTAAAGTGACTTCCTGCCCACCATCCCAGGACTACCGTGTTTGCACTTACCTCTGCAGATAGTCTCCGCAGCCCGCTGCCGCAGCCCAGCTGAAGACCCCAAAAGGGCTGTCATTCATTGCCGTTGCTCAGCATCCTGGCTGCCATATGGAACTTAATTCCTGTGAGCTGACCTAGAAATTCCAGAGAGCACAGGAGACTTTTCAATCCCACCTTCTGCGTCTGGTGCCGCCTCTTTTTAGATGCTTCAAAGACAAAGCTGACCGGTCCTCCTTTCTCGCCTATTTTTGGTTATTTAACTCACAGTGGGATGTCCAGATGAAAATATTCCAACCCCAAAAATAAATGTTTTAAATCCGAGTTCAGTGCAAAGAAAGGTAAAGGAATAGCCATGAAGCCGTTCCCCTAAACTGTCACTTAGCGGACACTCATCGCCTCTAAAACTCAGCAGATAAAAACATTTTGCTAGGATTTTTTTATTCAATGTGTCACATTTAAAGCCGAAAGCATGCATTTTCCAGTCACATCATAGATTCATGAGGCAGTAGCTAGAAAGATAACATATGGCTCAGGTATAGAGTATTTATCTAAATGTTTTCTTTCAGTTATTAGAAAATGGGCATTTCTCTGCTGGGCAGAAATTCTCTTTGTGTATGTGTGTGCACGTTCCTGTGTGTGCAGGTGTGCATGCATTTTGGGGGGGGGAGAGGGAGAGAGAGAAAGAGATATATAGAGAGAATATGTATGTGAAGGCCAAAAGTCAACTTTGTATGTTGTTCCTCAGAAGTCATCTACCTCGGAGACGAACGCGGAATTACTGTGTCTGTAGAGAGCGAGACTGACTTTCTGCGCGTGTCTGTGTGTCTGGGGCATGTGCACGCATGTGGATGGCTTGCACCTATGTGTACTTACAGGAACCAAAAGGGGATGCTGGCATTTTCCTCTGTCACTTCTCACCTTAGTTTTTGAGTCAAGGCTCCTTGATGAAACCAGAAGCTCCCCATTCGGCTGGGCTGGCTCACCATCCAGTCTCTGTGATGCATCCGTCTCTGCCCCTCAGAGCTGGCATTGCAGGCACATGTGACCACCTATGCCCAGCTTTTTCATGGGTGCTGGGGATTTGAACTCTGGTCCTCTTGCTTTTACAGTCATTACTCTTATCCAGCCCCATTTTTGTTGTTCTGTTTTGTTTTAAGACAGGGTTTCCCTGTAGCTCTGGCTGTCCTGGAACTTGCTCTGTAGACCATGATGGCCTCAAACTTGTAGCGATCCACCTGCCTCTGCCTCTCCAGTGTTGGAATTAAAGGCGTGCATCACTATGCCTGGCTCCCATTTTGTTCTGTTTGTTGTGATTTTTTTTTTTTTTTTGAGGTGGGATCTCTCACCCAACCTAGAGGTCATCAATCGTCTGGGCTATACCGCCAGCAAGACCCAGAGATCCTCCTGCCTCTGCCTCCCACCACGGGGTTTACAGACATGTGCGCTGCTCCTGGTTTTTACATCATGCTATAAATCAGACTCGGCCCCTCATGCCCATGTGACAAGCGCTTTGTAGACGAAGCTGTCACTCCAACCATCAGCAGAACGTTCTACGGCTTTGTCCTGTCTGGCTCTGCTCCATCACGTGAGGTCACACTCCGTGCTGGACTCTAAGACAGAAATGAAAGGGGACAAAAGGGTGTGGTGGCCGAGAGAACCTGGATCCTCACTGTTGGGAGGGGCTTCTCCGAGCACAGAAATCAAAGGTGAAACGGGAGGCTCTTAAGGATGGAGGTATCCTGGCCCCTGTTCAAGGCAACTCTTCAAGAAAATGGCTGGGTCAGGGGACATGTTCACACTAGAGAGAGACTCCAGTCCCCCTTGGCAGTTGGTGCTGACTGCGAGACAAGAGGCTGAGCTTCCCTTGGGTGAGCGGAGGGGTGGCAGAGTTCCCGTTCCCCAGCAAATGGAGGCGCAGGGTGACAGACAGTGAACACTGCTCCTAATCTCTGCCGTCACCTGTCACCCCTACAGTGCTGCCAATGTAAAGAAGTGGGAGATTGAGCTGCAGACCCTGCGGGAGAGCAACGCCCGGCTGACCACAGCCCTGCAGGAGTCGGCGGCCAGCGTGGAGCAGTGGAAGAGGCAGTTCTCCATCTGTCGTGATGAGAATGACCGACTCCGCAGCAAGGTGGGCTTCAGCAGGACCGGGGGCCTGGCCAGCCGCAGTGGCAGCCGGAGGAGATGGGTCACCTGAAGGCCCCTTGCCTCTCTCCTCTTTCGCCTCCCTCTCTCTCTGTGCCCTTACTCCACGGGCAGGAGGAGACATTTTTACCTTCTCCTTGAACATCTTCCTTTCTTAGTAGGACATCAATGATGTAAATTATCGACTTTGAATTTCTGTTGCTAAGGAAGAGATGAGTGAACCAGACCCCCTCTCAAGGGTTCCCCCATATTCCTCCCAGGCTGGCCTTTGCTGTAGATGACCGTCCCTTAGTGTCTGTGGCTTGGGCTCTCCAGTGGAGGAAAGGGAAGCCAAGGTTAAATGAGAAAATTGATCCAGAATGCTGAGGAGTCTGTTTGCACAGAAACTCTGCTCCCATCCAAATCATTATCTCCAAAAATAGAAATTTGAAAGCAAAAAGAGGAATCTATGTTGAAAGAGGAGAAAGATGGGTGCCAACTGTGTAATGCTTTCTGTTGTCCCACTTTGATGACTGGGGGTTTAAATTTGCTCAAAGTTTCCCTGTAACCAGCCCTGTGGTCGGTCTCCTCTGTTCTCTTGTGGCATTGATCCAGTAGTTTGGGACACTCAGAGATGCCCCTGTAGAGGCTCTCCGGTTTCTGTTTAGACTATACTAGGTATGAGCCCAGAGGGCTTCAGAGAATGCTCCGTAAGTGCAGGGTTTGGGGGGACCTGTCCCTTGGCCCCCATGTGCCCCTTGCCCTGACCGGCCTGTGCAGAGCCACTGAGGTGGACCCCACGTTGCCACCTTTGTTGAGTGCTAATTGCCCACAGAGCTGCCTCATGTCCTTTTTCCATCCCTGAGGTGAGGATGCCAACAGTCAGGGCGCTGGGCCAGTTGCTGAGTTTGTGTGTTCCTATCTGAGCCTGAGCTGATCTGACTTCGGGAGGGATTGATTGCTCCTGTGTAAGCACAGATGATCTCTCACTCTGGTCATGATAGTCAGATGCAATGCTGAGGTGAGGGGTAACGTCACCAGAGCCCAGAGGTGTGGGGGTAATGTCACCAGAGCCCAGAGGTGTGGGGGTAATGTCACCAGAGCCCAGAGGTGTGGGGGTAATGTCACCAGAGCCCAGAGGTGTAACGTCACCAGAGCCCAGAGGTGTAATGTCACCAGAGCCCAGAGATGAGAGGGTAATGTCACCAGAGCCCGGGAAGGCGTGGGCCTCCCTAGCATGAGCTCTTTGGGTGCTGGTTTCAGGCTGGTGGTAGAAGTTGGGATCATTGGTGTCAGGGCTGAGTGTTCAGGTCCCGAGGGCTGGTGTGGCCACTGTTGGGAAGAGGCCTCCTGTCAAAGACCGGCATTGCCTGGGTGTAGCAACGCAGGGTGTCTGCTGTGGGTTGTATGTTGGCTCTGCTCCTGCCATCCACTCAGCACACACGTTCAGGTTTCCAAGAAACGTTGAGCAACTGATGACGGTGTCAGTATTAGGGCTCTGTATGCCCCCTCTGCCTGGTTAGCCCTTTTGCAGGGTCAAGCCCACGAGAAGATGCAGTCCTGGGTTGTACTAGTTCGTCTTGAAGATGATACTCCCATACACTGCTCCCCAGGCAGGACCCTGCTGTGATGTGCGGAGATTGAGAGATCTTTGACTTCCTGTCCAGTAGCGTTGCTAAATTCTGCTGCCCTCTCAAATCCTTGAGATGAAACCGAGTAATTCCGAACATGATTAAAGCGATGTCAAAGCCATTCTTGGGGAAAGCAGATCGGTTCAGGGGACCTCTGGCCTGTGACAGATCCATAAAGCAATCCTGAACCTACTCCTCTGTGGTCATAAAGAAACCCAGAAGCCCAGCACGTAGGCCGCGTTTCATGACGTACTGGCCCTGGCCGCCTCAGGCAAGCAGAGCCAGACGGCTCAGGGGAGCTGCATGGAACCTGTCTGTGGAGAGTATGGAAGTGGGGTAGCCTATGCCTCATTTGAGACGAAAGCACAAAAGAGGTCTTGGCGAGCTCGTGCTTGAACTGTCGTGTTCTTTAAGATCGAGCAGCTGGAAGACCAGTGCGGCGAGATAAACCGGGAGAAGGAGAAAAACACCGAGCTGAAGAGCAGGATTGAGCAGCTGGAGTCCGAGCTCCGGGAAAAGGAGACGGTGAGTTAGGAGCTCTGGGGGCCTTGGCGACCCCGGCCTTGCGTGGCGACCTCTGTGATCTCTGTTCAAAGATACGACAGGTGACCTGGGACCGCCTGGACAGAGACTCAGGACTCACACCATGGCCCAGCTTCTCAGCTTGTAGCATTGTGCCTATGACTCTCTGGAGAGAATCGAGGGTGGCGGGTGTGGCTCCGAAGGTAGAGGGCTAGCTTAGCATTCATGAAGTCTTGGGGTTTGATCCCCAGTACCTTGTAAACCCACCATGGTGGCACACACCTCTAATCCCAGAACTTGGGTGTAGAGGCAGGAAGATCAGGAGTTAGTGTCCATCTTCACTGAGGCCAGCCTGGGATACCTAAGAGGCTCTCTGGGAAGGAAGAAAAGAGACAGGAGACTTAGCAAAAGCCCCACGCAGTGTTAAAGATGACCCACCAGTAGAAGGGGCGTTTGGAGCCAACCTCACGTAAGAGAATGTCCATTCTCACAGTCATTTGTGTTCTGGGAGGGAGAAAGTTAAGCCCATAACACTGGATCATGGGCAAGTTAACAAAACCGCCCTAGGCCTCAGTTTTCCCCACAACAAAACAGCAATGTCCATGGGTACAGATTTCATACGATGGTCCATCTAAGATACTACACCCTGAGGGTCACTGAGGCTTCAGAAGAGCGCCCGCCCATCGTTGTCTATGTGAGCAAGACAGGCTCTGGGAACAGCACCCACTACTGCACACACAGCTCCAGCAATTTCCAAGTGTGTGTGTGTGTGTGTGTGTGTGTGTGTGTCTTTTTAAAACCGTCTCTCTCCCCCAGGAGTTGAAAGACCTCCGGAAACAGAGTGAGATCATACCTCAGCTCATGTCTGAGTGTGAATACGTCTCTGAGAAGCTAGAGGTAAGGTGATTGTGTGATTTGGTCCCGAGGTGATAGGCATATCCCTTATCTTCCACTCTCCTTCAATTATGTATCTAGGAGGGTCAAGGGTGGGTTTCTCCTTACAAAAAAAAAAAAAAATGCTAGTAATTGTGTGTTACAAGCATCCCTGGGGGCTGCCTCCCCAGTGTTAGGTTTTTGATTTTCCCATTTACACGAAGGGTCTTGTGCACAATCAGAGTGTGGGTGACTGTTTCCTTGCCCACAGAAAAATCCCTGCAGAACCACAGCTGGTTAGGAAGGACAGATGTGTACCCCGTATGTACAGGGTCTGGGGACCAGGCCACCTTGGCCTCTCCCCAGCCTGTGACTTTGGGTACTGACCTTCGACCTGCACCAGCTTCCTGGTCTTTCTTCACCCCTAGGTTGTCCCTTGATACACACATGGGACACTTTACTGAAGTACACAACCCCAGGGCTGTGTCGATAACCAGTTTCTGGGCACAAGTTCAAGAAAGTCGTAGCTCATGCCCACAGGATAAAGCTCTTCTTCTATGGCGTTAGGCGTCCTCCCTCACAAAGGACTGGTAGCCAGCTAGAGGCCAAGGAAGCAAGCCACGTCACTGTCCCCTGTGTTCTGGCTTTGGTAGGATATAACGAAAGGCGGTCTCTGCCGACCGCTCCAGGACTGGGGCCCAGATTTCCGATCTTCTCTGCTGGAGTCTGTGGGAAGCCCTTAGAGTCAGTCTGCATTTCTGCTTGCTGCTTGAGGTGTTCAGGCCAGCTGTTGCTCACCTACCCCTTTGACTCCTCCTCCTGGAGAACCGTCATCAGGACTGACGTCTTGAGTGGCAGCTCCATCCTCCATCCCGTCGCTGTCTTCCAGACCCTTCTCCCTCTTGTCTCGCCAGGCGGCCGAAAGAGACAATCAAAACTTGGAAGACAAAGTGCGGTCTCTAAAAACAGACATCGAGGAGAGCAAATACCGACAGCGCCACCTGAAGGGGGAGTTGAAGAGCTTCCTGGAGGTGCTGGACGGCAAGATCGACGACCTCCACGACTTCCGCCGAGGACTCTCCAAGCTGGGCGCGGATAACTAGGCCAGGCCAGGCCCCGGGTGGCGAGTGTGTGTGTGAGGTGAAGTAGGCGTAGGACATCCTCCATCTGTGTCGTTTCTGCCAATGCAGGTGCATCCTGTCTGTCTCCAGACCAGTCACGCGGTCCACCCAGTCCTCCCGGATAGAAACTCGTGAGGTGTGGGCGACTGGAAGCTTCTGACTCAGGAATCCAGAACTCGGTCTACCTTAGCCGTTTACGCAGTCAGGCAGGGATGTTTATATCTCTCTCTCTCTTTTTTTTTTTAAGGGCTGTTGCAACCCTATGAACTGGGTGGGTGGGGGAGTATTTTCTAATCCAACTATCGATATCCTTTACAACAGGCCACTGGGCGCCTTCTACTGAGTAGCATTCAGGGTGTGTGACTCTCGGGCAGATTCTAGTCCGTGGGGGCTATGTATCTAACCTTTTGACGTTGTGATACAGCTTTGTCATCCGTAAAGATCACACTCAAGGATTGACTTACCCACAGAGAAATAATTGTCAAAAAAAGCCCCAAACAAACCACCTTTCAATGTTTTAAGTCAATTTACTGTTTTGTGTTGGAGCATATTCTTAGTTATCCTCGGCTACGTGTGACCCTCAGACTGTAGGTCAGGCGTCTCTTCTTGAAAGGAACCATTTAGTGGAAACTTTACCAGAGGGAAGAAAACCCAGAAGTTCTGGGGTGTACCTACAGACAGGAACTCACCTGTATCCACTGTGCCCCGATCTTCCCCCGATTACTACGGTTGCGGCAATGTTTCTTTTCTTGTGTTTCTTTTTTTTTTTTTTTTTGGTGGTTGGTTGGTTTTTGTTTTGTTTCTATTTCCGGGCGTCTGCTTACGCTGTGGGAACGGATGCAGGAGTGTGCTTAACATAGTGCTGGGCATACCACAGGTGCTTAATAAACATTCGTTCAATTAAACACATATAGTGCTTTAATCGGATCCCACAGCAGAGTTCAGGCCCCGTGGAATCATGCACCATCTTCCCTGGGCTGAAGAGATGGCCTGCAGGGAATGCAGTCTGCTGCAGGCAAACCCACACGTGGCTCTGAGGAGGGATACCGGCAATGGAGTGACCCTCCCGCAGGGTGCCCAGCCGTGATCCCCATAGAGGTCATTGCCATGGGACTACCTTCTCTTCTAAGCAGAGCGCCTGTAGTCTGAGGCTTCTAGGATCCTGGGAGAGCCTGGGATAGGAGCTGCCACGGGCCTAGAAGCTCGGCCAGGTTCCTACAATGGGCTCGAACAACCGAGAAGATGTCCTACAGGCTATGAGGGTAAGAGAGCTGCTCAGGTGGCAGCCCTTGGCCGTGGTGACAGAGCAGCTCTGCTCTGCCCGGGTCTGCCTTCCCTTAGGTCCTGCTAAGGAAGGACCTGGAGCCCTAAAGCTCTCCTCTCACAGACTTCTTGGTGGGGCCATTGGGCACTGAGGTCCACCCACAGGCATCTGTCCTTAAGAGAGATGTCCATGGGATACCCTTCTAAATGCCCCAGTCAAGGGGAACTTTGGTGTTCCCTAGCTCTCTAAGAACCCTCTAGATATGAATTCACACAGTTAGGAATTCGTCCTCGTGACTTTGCATGAACTCTTGTTCATGCAGACAGCCTGGGGAAGGGGCGGGCCAGCTTGTCCGCCACCCAGGCCCCGTGGTGACTTCCCAGCCCTCATCGTTCCCTGCTGTGGCTGTCACTCTGGTCAAGGAACTCTGTTGGGATGGGAAAGGAAGGGAGGCTGGCGATATGGAGTGCTGAGGGTGTCTTGTGCAATGGGAGTGGTCACCTGTGATGTAATTCACCCCAGGGTGTGACTGGCCCCGCCTTCCCCTGCAGCTCCTAATAGGTCTCATCAGTAGCAGCTCGTGCTGGTCCACTAGGGAACAAAGACTGGGCTGGCTATGACCCAGCCTGGGTAAGGGGCCCTCATCTTAGACCATCTTGGCCTCCCTGTCTGTCAGCAGCCTGGGCACATGGCTGCCCAGGAGCAGCAGACGCCGGGATCCTCATCTTGGGCTTCACAGGTAGATAGATGTAGACGTGTAGAAGGAGCTCTTGGCTGGTGAGGGTGTGAGCCGGTGACAGGGCCGTACGAACATAGCTGCTAAAGCCCCTTCTTCGTCTGCATGGCAGTGACTTACAAAAGCGCTGAAAATGGAAATGCAGAAAGTTCTGGAAGTCAGTACCACAGTGGGGCTGACTGTAAGGTCGACTCCATGATCCTTGCTGTGAGCCGTTGAAGAGTCTGGCGGCTTCTCGTAGCCAGCAGGTAGGGGAACGAGAGTTTTGGGGCATCCCCCAAACGGCCGCAACCCAGGAGCCTGAGGACCTAGGAACCTGTCGCAGAGTGATTTAGGCAAACATGTGCGAGACTAAGCACTGACCTTCCCCTTCACCTGCTTTCTCTAAAGAGCTCATGTCTCTCCATCTGCTCTTTTTAAGAACAGTCGTGACCCAGAAACGGCCTGGGTGGCCAACAGGAGGCTGGCCCCGAATACAACCTCCAGCCCTTCAAAAGGTAGGCTCTGTACAGAGCAGACGAGCCACTAACTGTCCAGTCTCCGCTCGCACTGATGTGGCATGCCTCCAGTTGTTGTGACGTCCAGCCCAGCCCTGGGACTGTCGTCATGACCTCAAACCCTGTGCAGGTGCAGTGAGCTGTTGGCTCCCGGCGATTACTGCCGTGGTGTGCCGCCTCCGAACCAGGTGTCCCCTGAGCTCTCCTGACAACTCGAGAATGGCTGTCTGTGCCTTGCTTACCTGGCTTTCTGCAGCCGTTCACACAGGGCCTAAAAGAGGCCAAGGAAAACTCAGAGAACCCTTTAACCATAATCCGTGTGCATTTCTGACGTAAGGCTGGTAGGGACAGGACCTGCTTCTGGGGCCTCAGGAATGTAACTAGAAGCGCAGATTGGGGGAGCCACACAGAGCCCGTGCTAACCCTCAGATCGTCCCCCCAAGAGCTGTCACTGTAGACCTCCACTGGGGGAGAGAACTTGGCAGAGATCATCAGCAGGAAGCGGAGGCAGAGAGGCGTGCCCAGGGGACCCCAGCTGTGACCAGCAGCATGGGCTCTTGGGTCACTTGGACCTTGGTCCACCGTTCTCTTCAGAACCGTATCGCGGTTCTCCTTTGATGTTTCTTAGATGCCAAGAAGAAATAAATACTCGTCTGCCCTAGTAAAAACACACTGTATTATTTCAGTGTGTGTCCACAGCACGGGACAGCTGGCAGGGGACTGAGGCTGATCACACTTCCACTTACCAGACATAGTGAGGCCCGTTTCTGAATGGTTCTGGTCTGTAGGGGACTCTTCAGTAACCTCTGTGCTCTGAGAGGCCAGTTTGGTAGAACACAGACTGGCTTTAAGTTCTCTGCTGATGGTTTTCATGGGCGCACACTCATCTTTTTCAAGAGGCAGCAGGGCTTTGGCTGCAGAGACGTAAATGGTGTTCCCGCCCAGAGGTGGTCGGTCCGGATGAGCCACAGCTGGGGAGACCCTGCTTTTCCAGGGCTTAGAGTGGTTTGCAAGCATGAGCTGCCCGCAGGGGCGGCTGCTCTCCTGCCTGCAGGCTTCACAGCCACAGCCTTCAGCTATGTGATGGGCAGCATGTAATGCATTGGCTGTGAGACACCAACAAAAGGGTGGCGTGTCATATAGTCCGTGAGAGGCCGTAAAGCACGTGTCCACTTTGCAGGGGCTCTTTTCCTATAGACAAATCCCCTCTCCTGCAGACCCCAGGGGCAACTGCAAACGAGACCCAATGTGAACCTCAGGTGTAATAGCCAGGCGCATTCTTGGAAAGGAGGCGACCTGATAGGAGCTCCCCTTCCCGGGAGCACCTGCCGCTGCTGTTTGCTAAGAACTGATAGTAAGTCACTAGAAGTTACGATCACAATTCAGGGGGACCCCACTGGAGTTTGAAGCACTTGCAACACAAACCGGAAGCTTTCCAGTCAACGTCTGTCCGTACGTATTTTGAGTGGTAGGCATGATTTAAATAGACCGAGACTTCTGAGTACGTGGCTTCCCCAAAGAAATAGACGATATTCTGGGGACAGTGGGTGTGACAGCGTGGACAGAGCCCTGAGCAGAAGTGTGAATTACTTCATGTCTTTCCTTACACCTTCCCTCTTTAAAATCAAATCTGGCAAGAATTCCTACTGTGTCAAATGTCCGTGTGTGTGTGTATATGTGTGTGTGTGTGTGTGTGTGTGTGCGCGCGCATACACACATTGGGGAAGACAGCCTGACAGAAAGCTGGGGTAACACCTAGGAGAGATCAGCTACAGCTCTGTAACTAGGAGGCGTCTTGGAGTATTTCTGGTGGTGATGCTGAATGTTCTGGACTCCGCTTACAAGGCCTTGTGGGTCTCAGACAGTGCAGTCCTTGCTGCAGAGTGGCCTCTGGGCCACAGGGACCCCTCCAGAAGCCCAGATGGGCCACAGTGGAGTGAGTCCACGCTTGTACACTTTGTCGAGAGATTGGCAGGAGACTGATGTTTCACAGCTGCTGGGGATATGATGCTGTCTCCGCCCTCCCCTCCCCCTTCCTCTCCCTCTCCCCCATACCTCTTTTGATAGGAAGGCCTGAGTTTCAGTCCCTTGTGCCGTGTCTCATGCTATTACAGCAGGAAGGCGTTTCCTACATCTCCATAAGAGCTTAGTGCTAAGTATGGACTGGATAAGCAAACTATTTCACGAGTAACACCCTTTTTCTTTCTAAACGCTTTTTTGGAATATAAGTAATAGATACTTGTTTTTACAAAAAGAAACTAAAGATAAAAGGAACAAAAATCACCTGTTGCCCCACCGTCTGATTGTAACCCCTGTTAACACGCGTGGCTCGTCAGCTTCCCCGCACAGCCGCTCCCGTTCCTCTTCCGTGACATACCACACCATCTCATGCACACGCCTCACGTGACCCACTCACCCCCTCCGACACTCATGAATGGACTTCTCCATTGGTAGATACGAAACTACTGCTTTTTAACCGCTGAGTGGATCACACCGTGGATGTCTAAGCTGTTTCCAATTTTCTACCCTTGTCGTCAGGACGCCATGAAATTGTCCTGACATCTTTGTAAACTGTTCAGAATATGGACTTAGAATCCATCACTGAAACCAGTGTTCCCTGATCTCCAGACCGTGGCTCCTCTCCTTCTTAGACATGAGAGATTCCACTCACCAGCCCCGCTGTGGTCAGTGATTCGGGGCCCTGTGAGTGATTCCAGTGAGTGTGATAGGAGCAGAAGGAACATATGAAACTCGAGCTAGGACTGTAGAGTGTGTCCCTGATCCTTTGCCTTAGCAAGTGGTGACATCCCAGGGGTAGACCGTCTTCCGGCCTGGGTCCTTGAGTGACTGTACGGGACGGCTCCTTTCTCTCCACCCCACCCACCAACCTACGTGGACCTGTGGTCCGAGCCAGAGATAAACCTTACAGGTTTTACCCCCGGGATTTCAGGGTTGGTGTTTTTACTGCAGCATAACATAGCCCCTGTTTTAACCAGTAAGAGAAAAGGCATGCATGTTTTTAGGGTTTTAAACATACTTCAAATTGCCTTTCAGAAATACGTCCCCCAAGCATCCCCCCACTAGCAATGTGTGTGAGCACCCTGCTCCCTCTGTAACACTGACGTTAGCATGGAGCAGGAGCTAACAAAGTTACATTTTTATTAAAATATGATCCTTGTTGGCAGAAATATTTATTAGACTATATGTTTTGTGTCTTCTGTTCATCTCTGGCCAGCTTTCTTATAAGGTCTTTAGCAGTCGCATCGATTGGTTTTTTAATGTATAGGTGTTTGCCCGCATGTAGTCTGTGCATCACTTGGATGCCTGATGCCCAAAGAGGCCAGAAGAGGCCATCGGATCTCCTGGAACTGGAGTTACAGAAGGTTGTGAGCAGCCATGTGGGTGCTGGGAGCCAGACCCTGGTCCTCTGAAAGAGTAGCTAGTGCTCTTAACCACTGAGCCATCTCTCCATCCTCCAACCCCTTTTATTTATCTTTGGTTTTGTTTTTGTTTTTTTGAAACAAGGTCTCAACTCTGTAACTGTGGCTAGCCTGCAACTCACTATGTAGACCACACTAGCCTTAAATTCGTGGCGGTCCTCCTGCCTCAGCCTTCCGTGCTGGGGTTACAGGCTTGCTCCACCACACACAGTCCCATTGATTTCAAAGTTTTTTTCAGAAGTGTTATATAAATTTTAAAGTATCATGGCTCTTAGAAAAAAATGCTTAAACATTAAAAAGAAACGTTTTTAGTCAACTCTGTCTTTCTTTATAGTTAGTCCTTTGCTGTCACGATTGCGAAAGGCTTCCCAGTTCTAATTCTAGTACGTTTTACACATTTGTATATTATTCTTGTGTATTCATTGTTTCTTTTCATCTGTTGAACCCCTGATCTAGGCCAGGCGTGGTGGCACGCTCCTGTAATCCCAGAACTTGGGAGGTGGAGGCAGAAGGATTGGCCGCACAGCAAGTGTAAGAACCAGTTGGGCTACAGAGACCCTGTCTCAAAAAACCAGCCAGGTGTGTGGCGCACGCCTTTAATCCCAGCACTCAGGAGGCAGAGGCAGGCAGATCTCTGAGTTTGAGGCCAGCTTGGTCTATATAAGAAGTCCCACGCCAGCCAGGGTTGCACAGTGAGACTCTGTCTCCAAAACAAAATAAAACAACAACAACAAAGCTTCCTTTCTATTCTGCTCGCAATTTAATTCTAAATTGCGCAGCACTACCTGGGGGGGAACGATTCATTCTCTACTGTTATCAAACTGCATAGTTATTATTGGCCCCGCCCTTCTAGTGGCTGTAGACTTTCCTGAGTTGCCTGCCTGTATATTCTAGCACTGGTACTATAGTGTTTGGTAATCCTAACTTTGGCTTTAAAATTCCCACTAATGAAATTTTCTAAATTTCCTAGTCCATTTTACATACTAATATTTACCGAAGAAATTCAGGGACCATTTTATAAATTCTGGAACCACTGGAAATTGAATTATCTACTATTTCTGTATTACAAAAGAAGTAACGTCTTTATAACCTCTCTCGTTTCATGAAATTTATAACGCCCAGTTTTATGTCCCTTGGTGTATTTTTTCCAATAAAGGTAATTTTTTTTATTGTGGTTACTGTTGTAAATGAGATCTTTTTCAACAGTTTACTCTATAACACTGCATTGTTAATGGAAATCCTTCCCCTTGGTTTTCTAATTGAGGACGCTACATACAGGCTACATAAATGGAAACACGAAAAAACTGTAGAAAATCAATGTCTCTCCTGTAGTCAAATTTCCCTCTGATCCAAGCTCCTCAACAGTTATGTAAAATGCACACACACACTGTCTCGCTCACACACACTTTCTTATACACATGCACTGTCTCTCACACATGCACACGCACATACACACTCACACTTTCTTTCACACATACACACTGTCTCTGTCTCACACACAAGCACGTGCACACACACATACACACACACACAGGTGTTTTATCATTTCGACAATCTGATACAGCCCTTCTGCTATTTACGTCCTTTTCTCGGAAGGTCTTGGCCGCCCGGAAGCATCCATCTACCTCATTCTTACCTCTGCGTGGAAGAGTGTGCGTCGGCGAACAGGTTTACATCATCCTGTTCAGCCAGTCATGATTCTTTTCATCCTAATACTTTCATTCTTGAGGCCATTTGCCTTCTTCATAGGTGATAGTTTTGATTAGTGACGATACTTTTCTGTCCAGATTTGTCCATGGCTGTGCTGGTCTGGAACATGCTTCTCCATGGCCCCTCCCCTGGTGAGTCTTTTCCAGCAGCACACGTGTGACTCCGTGTTGGATACTCAAGCCATGCTCCTGTGTCTCTAGTTTGCTGTAATTTTACCAGTAAGGGATGCTGGGGTTTTAGGAAGCAAATCCTAACTCCTGTCGCGCTGATCAAATGATTTTTCTCGGCCGTGACTTAGGATGAGTGGTCCTAGTGGGGGTGGTAATGTTAGCAGAGCCCTCTCCTGTTTCTGCAGAAGCCTGAGGCAGTCACAGTGTGTTATCCGTTTACCAGACATCTCCTTCCAGAGTTAACAGTGGCTACTCACGATCGCTTGGTCTTTGGCACGTTTTTACTTTGTCTTCTTTGTGCTTTCGGATTTTTCTATAAAAGTTGTATAGCCGGGCGGTGGTGGCGCACGCCTTTAATCCCAGCACTCGGGAGGCAGAAGCAGGCGGATCTCTGTGAGTTCGAGACCAGCCTGGTCTACAAGAGCTAGTTCCAGGACAGGCTCCAAAACCACAGAGAAACCCTGTCTCGAAAAACCNAAAAAAAAAAAAAAAAAAAAAAAAAAAAAAAAAAAAAAAAAAAAAAAAAGTTGTATAATAAAATGAAGAGCGTTACAATGAGAAAATACTCTTCTTGATTTGGTGGGTTCCTTTTATTTTGGAATTTCATATCGTATTAATGAGATGAGTGTGGTTTTTCTGCTGTCTTTGTCAGGTGTTTTTATGTGAAGTTCCTTTAAACTATATCTTGGGACACTTTCTATATCTTTTTCTAGGCCCTGGGATAGTTCAAATAATATTCAGAACTCCCTGCTCTTTGAAGTTTTTATAACAGCATAAACTGTCCAAGTCTAGTGCCTTTTAAAGAAATAATCTTTTGATAATTTAAATTTTTCCCATGTTCATTGGTCTCTTCAGAGTTTCTTCTGTGAGATTTTTGACAAATTTAAATTTTCCCAAATGATAATTGTCTTTAAGTGTTTGGGATCTGTTGACATGGGGTTGTGTTATTTTTCCCTTAGTGCTGTGTGTCTATGCTTCCCATTGTTATTCTGATTATTTTTCAATAATTAGTCAGTTTTCATTCATCTTTTCAAAGAACCAGCTTTGGAATTTACATGTAAATTCCTAGTTTTATCATTTTATGATTGTTGGGTTTTTTTTTTTTCTATTTTTCTTGCCCCTGGCATTTTCCCACCTTTTCAAGTTAAAGGCCATCTTGACTTCCTTGTCAGTGAAAGGCACACTAACTCACACTGCTGGACTGTGACCTTTCCTCTGAACATATCTGTATCCCATAAATGTTTATGTATGATATGATTGTTATTAATAATTTATCATTTCAGAGTGGAGGCTGCCTTTTACTGAGGAGTTGTTTTAAATCCAGATCATTTGGTATTTGTTGCTGTTGGCTTTTAACATTTGTTACAGACCTTGCTGTCAAAGAGGATGATGGCCTGCGTGTTTTGGAGTTCATTAACGTTCTGTTAAGACATGATAGATTTTTAGTTTTAATAAGCTTCCCCAGGAAGTTGAAGAAAGTATATTCTTTGAAAGCAACGATATTTGACCTATGTGTATCAATTTGACCTTACTAAACATACTAATATGGACCTTTAACTTTTATTTACTTGATTCATTAAAGACTAAGAAAGGCTTGTTCACATTATCACTGTCGTTTCTGCTTGTGTGTTTTTGTTTGCCATAGAAAAATGACCAATCGCTTTCTTAAAGGCTCGTTCCCTTGGTTTTTCCTGGCTTCGTTGTAATAGAGTTGTTTATGTAGAAATACACACACAGCTCACCAGAATCTTTGTGTGTGTGTTTAAGATGACAAAAACCTCTTGGAAACCCTTGTGCCTTGAGGTGTTTGGAAATGCACATCGTCTTCCAGCAGGCCGATGCCCTTCCAGGGCAGACCAAGGGTACCAGTCCAGGTGGCGGCTCCCTAGCTTCCGGAACAGAATGGAGGTTGAGCATCAAACATGTTTGCTTCCTGTTGCGGGACAGTCCTACACATAGGGACATTTGGGGGTTGACCACTGCACACAGCTGATGTTACATTTCTGCCACTATGGGCCACACTGTGGCTCCCCTCCCCCCTTTTCACGATGCACTTTTCTTGGACAGGGGACTAGCTTTCCGAGAGAGGCAGTGAGAATGGACGCCGGTTGCCTGGATACGGGAAAGAAAGCCAATCTCGGAGACTTTATCCCACTAGTGCAGGCCTTTCCAGAAGAATCCAGCAGGCTCTGCACACAGCGAAGTCTGCGCCAGGCACAACCACCTTTTCCCAAATGTGTGGGAGGTGTGAATCCCAGCCCTGGGCTCAGGCGTGGAGGAAAGATGACCTGTTGAGCCTTCATCCAGTTTCTGTTTTAAGCCGTATTGCATCGGGCTCGTGCAATTCTGGGTTCTTTCTGTCTTTCTCCCAAGGTGAGTCTTTGATGGTTTGGGGAGGGCTTACATCTTCCCTGGGTTGTTTGGGGAGGGGGCATGTGGGAAGCAGTCCATACTGCAGAGATGTCCTCTGCCCAGTCCCAGCTATGCACCCCCCACACACACACGCACACACGGGAACGTGGGACCCACTCAGATGCCCTGTGCTGCAACCACAGTGCCTCTGTGCCCTTGGCTTCCAGGGCCCTCTCTCTAAGGTATCTTCCAGGCTTCAGGTTGTGGTGCCTAATGGTAAGCAAAGGGTGTGTTCCATAAACCAGATGAGTGTTTGCCCCAGGACATCAAATCACCGAGTAGCAAAAGGAGTCCTGGTTGCTCTCACACAAAGCTGCCAGAGATTCCTTTCAAAACCCTAGAGTTAGAACAGCTTCCAGACCCCTCCCTTCCCTTCAAGATTTATTTATTTTGTATGCAGTGTTCTGTCTGCATGTATGCCTTCAGACCAGAAGAGGGCAGCAGATCTCATTACAGATGGTTGTGAGCGGCCATGTGGTTGCTGGGAATTGAACTCAGGACCTTTGGAAGAGCAGCCAGTGTTCTTAATCACTGAGCCATCTCTCTTATTGGCTCTTCTCCCCCAAGAAGAGGTCTGGCTGCTGCATGTTCTCTGTGTCCTTTATTCATGTTGTCTCTGAACCCTGGAATGTTCTCTGTTCCAGTTCCACAGGTCCCATGATGTCCAACCACGCTCTTACTATGAATACCTTACCATATAGAACTGGAAATCATTTTGTTTAGACAGTTTTGTGTATCCAAGGCTGGTCTTGACCTCAATCCAGTGACTTTTGTGGGTGGTGTTAGTATTTTATTAATAATTCTCTGTGTTCTCATCTATTTCCGTGACTCTCCCAAAGTGTGTGGAGATCCGAGGACAGCTTGCAGCAGGTGACTTTTTCCTTCCGCATCTTCAACCTGAGACTTTTGGGGAGAAAAGAACAAACCTACGATTGTCCAAGTAACAGAAACTGTATTTGAGGGTGCTCCAGGACTGGCCAGTTGGGATTTGAGAGAGCAGCCCCTGCTGGCCTCTTCAAGTTCCTTTTATAGGAGGGGTAACGTGCTCACAGGAGTGAGAGAATCAGCTGCTACACATTGTTAGAAAAGCACAATGGAAGGGAGGAACAGGGGGAAGGATACGCATCCTGTGAATGGGACTTGCAAATTTAAGACAGGTTGAAAAACAAGTTTTGCAATTTATACCTTATCTAACTAACAGAAACTTTGTTTTTCAAGACAGGGTTTCTCTGTGTAACTGCTCTGGCTGTCCTTAGAACTTTCGAGACCAGGCTGGCCTCGAACTCAGAGATCTACCTGCCTCTGCCTCTCGAGTGCTGGGATTAGAGGTGTGCATCACCACCACAGAGCCAGGAACTTATTAATTACAAATAGAAACCTTAACTTGCAAGGACTTCAGGACGAGCAGGAGCTTTACTGTCTAAACTGCAAACAAACTTTAACCTGCAAGGTGCGTTGTTCCTGTTCTGGTCTCCGGTTAACTTGCAAGGTATGTTGTCCTGTTTTGATCTCATATATGTGGTCCCAGGGGTTGGCTTTCAAGCTTAGTGGCATGTCTTTGTCCACTGAGTCATCTCACCTGATGCTAACCCTTAATGGGTGTGTTTGTGTGTGTGCGTGTGCGTGCGTGTGCATGCGTGCCTGTGAGTTTTTGTGTGTTGTGTGCATACGGTGATGATGGGAGGCAGAAGAGAGTGTCAGATCCCTGGAGCTAATGTTACAGCTGGGTGTGAGCTGCTCAAGAGGAACCAAATCCACGTGGTCTGTAAGAGCACGTGCTCTTACTGAGCCATCCTGAATCCCGGGTGTTAGTGTTCCTAAGGATGGTCTCAGAGCAGCCTGGGTCCTAGAGGAAGGCCTCTGGGGATTGCCTGGCAACCGGCCTTAGATAAAACAATGGCCCCAGAGAGGAATCTGTGTCTGTTAGACCAGCTTCAACAAAACATTCCAGGGTGGGGAAGTGAGGATTAGAAAAGTTAGGCAGGAGGAACAGAGATAAACACAGAGGTGTAGGCTAGTACTGGGAGGGTTTCTCAGTGCCTCCTGCAGACTGAGTTCTGAGTCCACCCATGGGCACCTTTGGAAAGCACCTACTGAAACCTTGATTTTTAGCCCGAAAGAGCCATGTCAGACTGCTGCCCAGCAGAACCCAGTGAAAGAGTTTGTGTGTGGAGAGGCATGTGCCTGTCTGTAATCCTAGTGCTTGGGAGGTAAAGGCAGCCGGTCAGGAGTTCAAGACCAGCCTGGGCTATATGAGATCCCAAGTCTAAATAGTGTGCAGTTTTAAGACACTGCATTTGTAGTGGTTTGTTAGAGCAGCAACAGAAAACTGGACATTCCCATGAATTTACAAGCCTAAAGGGTAAGAACAAATCCAGTCAATGTGGTTTCACAGACTACGTGGTGATGAATCAAAACCTTTTCATTCTAGCTCCTGAGTTATTTGATTTCAGATGCAAATGAATATTCAAATGAACAAATCCATTTGATTGGTACAGCTCAATCTGCTCTAGCAAGAACAGAGGATGCTGCCAGTGTGTATGGCCTCCTCAGGACCGGATCCATCTCCAACAGCCAGGTATGAACACTGCCCACTAGACTATCCATTTGTGTATCTCTGGGGCTGGGTCTTCAGCATCCTAGGCTTGCCTGAGCTTAGGACGCAACCAGGGAAGAAGTTAATGCCGGACCTCCTGCCAATAAGTTGAGTGCTAGAATTACAGGTGTGCACCACTAAGCCTGCCTGCATGCTATGCTAGGAACTGAATTTAGGGCTTCATCCATGTTAGGCAAGCATTCTACCAACTAAGCTCTATGTCCCCAGCCCATGGGTAGTAGCACCGTGGGCGAGGTAACAACACTAATGTCTAGAAGAAGGCTCAGTGGTCATGTGAGGGAAGGAAGCAGGGAAGATCCCAGAGAGGAGGCAGCAATGGAATTGGGACAGAAGAATGTCTGAGTTTGTCTAGATGAAGAAGTGTGGTGTGTGTGTGTGTGTGTGTGCGCACAATTCCAGTCATTTAAGCTTCAGAGCAACACTGGGAAATAGGGGCAAGCAGTCTGAGGACGTAAGATCAAAACCTACAGTAGGAAAGGGAGATGCCCTGGGGACTGCAGCCAGGCAGTCAAGACCAGAGGACTCACTGCCCCCTTCCATGGTCCTGAACCCCAGAAGTCAGAGTATGCTGAGGGCTGAGCTGAAAGAGCAGGTGAGGGAGAAACGAGACCGAAATGAAAGTTTAAGAAGTTTTACAATGCTAAAGACACGATTGGATCACAGACTTAGGGAGAACTCGCCTTTGAAGAGCCCGCAAAACTGTTGACAAAAAAGCAAACTTTTGACAAACTTGAGTTATCCAAACCCAATGAAGCTTCCTGGCCCCTTACAACACTCAAATTGCAATAGAGAATGAAAACCTAAAACTCCCCGAAAGATAAGCAAAGGCCTGCAGTGTTGTGGTTCTGCCAGCTTTCTGCCTGGGTGAGAAAGGCGGCCTGGGGCAAAGCCATTTCATGCCCAGCAGCCTACACTGCCCTGCCACACGCACCCCTGGACCTGTGAGGGAGCGGTACAGAGCCAGGATGAGCCGGTGCACACTCCCCACACCAGATGTCAAAGCCAGACTGGCCAGTAAGTGCCCCCAGCAGTGTTAGCTCTGGGGACAGGTGACGGGTGGCAGACCCATGAGTGGCCAGAGGCAGGTCCAAGAGCAGCTGCTGAAGGGTTCAGGTGCCTCCCAGCCGTGCCAGGCCAGTGCTGACCAGACGGAACAGAATGCTGGAGGTGAGAAACAGGAAATGTGGGTCTGTTTTGTTTGGCAGAAATTCAGATGTCCTGAGAGTTGGGGTGATGAGGTTAAAGGACACCTGGGCAGTCTGAGCAGTGACTAGGCCGCTTGGTGTTGGTCCCCTCCCCACTCCTGACCAGTCCTAGGTAAGCAATGCTGTTCTGGTCCCCTCAGCACTTGCTCAACTAAATGCTAAGCTGAAATCCTGGGCAGTTTCCAACCCACCAAGGCAGAAAGAACTTTAGTGGCCCAGAGACCATTTCCTCACGACACAGACACATTATAAATACTGTTTATTATGAGTTTCTGTAGTGCTGATACACAAAATAAATTTTATTTAAATATTTAAAATAATTCTGGAATATATGTAATTTATTTGGATTATTGCTAAAATCATGTTCACATTCAAGCCTTTAAGTCTGAAGAATCAGTGTCCAAGCACATGGAAGTACATTGTCTAATGTATACCACAGGGCTGCACCTCCAGCTCAGACAGTGCCTCTAGAGTGGACATAGTACTGTTCCCACAGCCAGCCTACCCACCTGTGGGCAGTGACAGACACCACGCCTCCACTCTTCTCCCCAGTGTTAAGCTACAGAGTAGTTTCTCAGGGAAGCCTTGCTGGTCTAGTTATGGACATGTCTGCCTTTGTCACCTGGAGACCCTAGCGGTCCCACGCACCTGGGTTCTGCTCATCACTGTCGTCTGAGTCAGCAGACACTTTCTTGATTCTTTCCAGGGCTGCCTTGATGCTCCTCTCCAGGTCGCTGGTACTCGTCTTGCTGGGCTTTGCTCCTGCATCTGGGTGGACTTTCTTCAGCTGCACCCCCTGCCTGATGGCGGCCAGAACTTGTTCATTGACTGAGGTGCGAGGAGGGGACAAGGAAGGCGCTTCTACTTTCCGGAGAGAAGCCTTGCCCTGCCGTATGCAGGCCAACACATCATACATAGAGTCTGAAATTAAGCAGACAGCAAGTATAGTGAAAAACCAGGTTTCCAGGACACACAATGGTTCCTGCCATGATTTAACAAACCCACAGTGCAGCGAGCCACTGACAGGATGCTGGTCAGCTGTCAGCAGCACCACGATCCCATGTCAATCAGTTTACCACCCCTTCTTCAAATGCACTGTAACTCAGAGCCACAGCCATCCCGAGTTTTGTTGAAATGACTTCAGACACCCTACAGTGGAACAGCCCATCACTGGGTGAGACCTGGCTTCCTCTCAGTTGTTTCTCCTCCATTTCCTTTCCCACCAAACATCCTGAACTGCACCCTGCATTCTCTACTAGTCTTGGTGATGAGTCAGTAATGACTCACCCTGACAACAGTCACTCAGAGTTCCCACACAAAGGCTTGAAGTGTTATACTTATCAGCCACTCTGTGAGCCCAAAGGGAGGCGCTGGCGCATTTCCTGCACAGCGTGTTTAATTCCACCCACCTTACCTGGGTGGCTAAGGGCTCTATTTCTGAGAGTGTGAAATGCTGTCAAAACACAAATTAGCTCGGAGTTCTAAGATAGTAGTGAGGAGCTGTTTTTACAACTCTGAGACCCTGAGGGTAAAACCTTTCCTTGCTTGTCAAGACACAGGGCATGAACACAGCCACTAACTTAGATGTCTACTAGGTAAGCCTTCAGGATTAATGGTCATTTCTGGTTGGGGACTGAAGAGTTGGGCGATGGCTAACTAGTCTCCTCCATTCTGGACTCAAGGCCTCACCTGATTACAACCCCATTGAGAACTACTTAGGCAAGTTCCATAATCAAGTCCACCCTTCTTACTCTGCGGTGCTATACAGTGTGAGTAGATCAGAGCCCCCACCCCCCAACTGTGCGCATTCAACCTAAGCTGAGAATACTCCTGCGTCTAAACTCGAATCTGGGCAAACAGGAAATCACTCTTCGTTGCATGGTATTGCAAGCCCTACCAATGGGCTGCCTGCCACCTAAACCTGCAGGCGTTTTCCTTCAACAGCCTGTTCTGGGCATGATGAAGGCCTGAACTCAAAATAAGCAGAGTGCTCAATTAACCAAAAGCAGCATGTATGTTCCATGGGCTTCATGCTCATCCCTATCCCAGGAATTGTGTGTTCTAGGTGGAGCAACACACTCAGCCAGAGCATAGCATTTTACCAGGGTATATCTAAGACAACCCTCCTAAGCAGCAGGCTTTGAGTCTTGGCAGGTTTAGGCCAGTTTCCCCAAAGGCCAATGTCTGAAGCCACAATTAGAATTATGCATGAGAACTATGGCCCTCACTAAACAAAAACGTGAGTGTATTCAGTATGAAAGAGAAAAGCTGGCCTAATTTTCCAGTATTCTCGATTAAATTCAACACTTAGTTCTGTGGATGACTCAGAGGTGTAACAAACACCATTTAAAGCTGTATTGAGAAACACTGGCTGAACTCAAATCCATGCTGAAGTGGGGGCAGGCTGAAGTAGACTGACTCTAACAGCTGAGGGGTGTCACACTGTACAACCAGCAAATGCAGAGGTGTGTTTTCAGGCTTGTTAGCATGTCAAATTCAATCTCACCTACAACAGTCACAATAGGAGTAATACCACGGCAACAAATGCGGGGTATTTTGAGACAAGAGAATTTTGAAAAAGATTCTAAATTGAAACAGACTTCAGCAGCATGAGAACCCACAGGAAGCGGGAGCACGAGCAGGACCGTAGTGAATTACCTGTACGCTGGAAGCTGTCCAGACAATCGCATGGTCTTTCAGCAGCCGCCTCGCACGCTAGAGACAGTGGCTGGGCCTCTGTTGCTGAAGTCCTCAGTCCTAAATTCTGATGAGTGGTGGCTTGAAAAGAGGACAGAGTAGGGAGAGGAAGTGGTGGAGGAGGGGGTGGTGGTGGTGGAGGAGGTGGTGGCTGTGGTGGTAGTGACAGATCCTCACTGAATCGGGACAGTGTCTGGTCACCAGCTGGAACAAAAACCTGAAGAGGGACACTGCCACAGGCGTCTTGATGTTCCGGGGTTCTCCTATTAGCTTCAGGTAAGGGGGAAGCAACACTTCCATTTTTGCTAGAGGCAGGATGATCTGTCTTGTGATGAGCTGTTGAGGACCTCTTCCGAGAGCGTCCATCTGACAGGTTTGGCACCCTGGTTTCTGAGCAAGTTGTTTTCAGTGCGGAATGAGGAGCTGGACACCTCTGAGGATGAAAAGCTAGTGAGAGGCTGGCCACAACGTGGGGCATCAAAATGGTGCAACTCCACAGCCGTGCCCTGTGCACGGGGCATCCTATCACAGGAACTCTGGCCACCCACACAAGCTCAAGGAGCACTGCCCACATGGCAGCGGGAGCACCAGTCGTGCTGCCTTGAGGTGGGGACCACCCCGGGCCAGAGTGAAGCCCTATCTTTTTCAAAACAAAGACAAACAGAAAAAAAGACCCACACCTATACTGTTCAACTAAGTGACCATATAATACTTAATCTCTTAATAGAATGAAGATGAAAAAGATGTATACGGATGAAAGTGTTCACCATCATCTCTTGGAGAGGGAAGAGGAAAGGAAAAACCTTGGCCTCAGCAGAGCCCTGGGGTTGCAGCTGCCCCTGCTTCCTCCACAGCGATAGTTAGACATTTGTTAAAAAGAAAAAGGAAGCTAGGTAAGGTGCTTGTGCAAACAAGAGAACCTGTGTCCAACCCCCAGAGCTGAGGGGGAAGGCTGTACAGCTCCTGGAGCTTGCTGGCCAGTCAGCATGGCCTACTTGGTGAGTGCCAGGCCAATGAGACATACTGTCTCAAAAACCAAGGTACGAGAGCTCCTGAAGAATGGCCACCTGAGGCTGACCTCTGACCTCCACAGGCATGTGTGTGCTTACACCAACACACTAAAAATAAAAATGAAGAGAAGCCAGCTGAGACTGAAGGCAGTTCAGAGCATTCAGAAAAGAGAGCAGGGGCCCAGATATGTTGTGATATCAACAACAGCAGCTGTAACCAGGCAAGCAGCACACACCAGTATAGATAGCAGCTGGGGGCCAATATTGAATTCTGGGCTACTCTGGGAGTCATGGTTTGAAAAGCATGACTCACCTATTTGAATGCTGGAGCGAGTGTTTAGAAAGGAGTAGGTGTGTCGCTGGAGGGAGGCTTTGAGCTGCCAGCTGCAGCCATGATGACAATGGCCTAACCCATGAAAAAACCAAGCCCCCAGTTAAATGCTTTCCTTTATAAGCCTTGGTAGTGACACCAAAGGGTGTCAACAGCCTTGGTAGGGCTGTCTCTTCACAGCAAAAAGAACAGCAGCTATAGGGTGTATCTAAGAACCTACCTCAATCCAAAGAAAAGAAAGGCCAGCAGTGGGTTCACATTGTGGCTTCCCTAATTTTTTTGTTCTTTATCAATAATAGCATTTTTTTAAATTCTATGTTATCAGGTTGGAGAGATGGCTCAGAGGTTAAGAGCACTGCTCTCCCAGAGGCCCTGAGTTCAGTTCCTAGCAACCACATGGTGGCTCACAACCATCTATGAGATCTGATGCCCTCTTCTGGAGTGAAGGCACGCATGCAGATAGAACACTGTACACATACTAAAGTAAATCTTTTAAAGACTTTCTGTTATCTGTTCATAATACATTACTCTTTTCTAGGGTGGGTGAGGCTCATTTATCTACCCAGATGACGGTAAGTGAGTCTTTCTAGAACTTACCTCCC
Organism: Alexandromys fortis; assembly: GCF_014885135.2. Taxonomy (NCBI): domain Eukaryota; kingdom Metazoa; phylum Chordata; class Mammalia; order Rodentia; family Cricetidae; genus Alexandromys; species Alexandromys fortis. Next base: position 2,418,495 of record NW_026067965.1, read on the forward strand.
TATATGCTTTTAGTCGCTCAAGCGTCTTCTGGCGTTCATGGCTTATCCACTCTTTTTTCTTTTGCTCTTCTTCTTTTATTTTGTCTCTTTTCTATATGTAAACAAACACATTCTTGTAAAGGCGCAGGGCTCGTCATGTGTGTATGCACAAGGAAAGGAGGCCCACCCTCATCGGTCCTGGCTGTGTAGTTCCACAGGCTGACCCAGCATCAGGTACTCACCATCTGAATACTGTGGTGCTGGTGAAAACGGCTCACACTTTGTTTAGCCTGCTGCAGTCTGAGCCGATGATTTTCTCGGCAGTGATCCTAGGCAAATAACACAAGTCACATACATGGTTTTTTAGTAAAATATGGGCTGGAGTAGAGTTGGAAACACTGCATTTTTGACTAACAAGGGTCAATAGCAGGTCCTCCCCTCAGTTATGTGACGAGGACTGCCCACAGGTGTCACCTGTTCCCAGCAGAGTGCTTTGAGAGATGAAGTGTCTCGGCCATCTGGTTCATTACTTTGTTTGTTTGGGGGGGGGGGGCACATGCCATAGTGCACACAAAGAGGTCAGGGAACAACTTGCTGGAGTCTGTTTTCTCCTTATGTCATGTGGGTCCTGGTCGTCATGCTCGGCAATGGATGCCTTCATAGGGCAACCATCTCACAATCCGTCCTAATGCAGCTGTTTAACCCACTTCCCCATGTTATAAATACTAATTATATCCCCAAATATATCTATCTACAAAATGGTAGCCCACCTAGAAATACTTGGAAACTACATTAAAAAGTGTACTTCTCCCTTGCTCAACCACTCCTCATGACCCAAGAGCAGTAACGCTAACATGCACCGAGTGTTTTCTGTCTGAGCTGCAGTGCCCTTTATCCGTATGGTTGCTGTGAAATTTGTACCATCAATGTTACTAGCTTCCTTACACATGAAAACTTAGCTTCAGAGGAATTGTAGGGGCTGGAAGATGGCTCAGTAGAGAAGAGGGCTCGAAGCTCTTGCAGAAGAACAGGTGAGTTCCCAGCGGCCTGTAACTACAGCTCTAGGAATCTGATGCCCTTCTCTCCACAGGCATCTGCTTCCACGTGCACATACATGCATGCAGACACATGCACAAACATATAAAAACTAAATCCTAAAGAAGTTGGCATTTTGCCCTTGAAAGTGGCCAAGCTGTGATTTCAACCGACAGTGGCATCTGAAACTCTGTTAGCCGAGTGTTTTCCAACCCAGGGGAGATCTGCCGGGCTGCAGAGGAAGGGACACCACCCGCAGGTTGATGGCCAATGCTCCAGTTCAGTTTAAGACAGTGGTTCTCAACCTGTGGGTTGCAACCCTTTTGGGGTCAAATGATCCTTTCACAGGGGTCACCTAAGATCATTGGAAAATAGATATTTACATTATGATTCATAACAGTAGCAAAATTACAATTACAACGTAGCAAGAAAAATAATTTTATGGTTGGGGTCACCACATCATGAGGAACTGTATTAAAGGGTCCCAGCATTGGGAAGGTTGAGAACCAGTGACGGTCTAGAGGACACTGTCCTGACAGACGAGCATCCATCCAACCACAGCAGCACTGAACTGGGGGGCTGAACCACATGGCCCCAGCCTGTGAGTTGTCAGACCATCTGAAGAACAGCTCTGGAGCACAGCCCTGCAAAGACTGTTCCAGGAAGTTAACGTTTGCACTGAAGGCTCAGCTGGGCATCTGCCTGTAATTCAAGCCACTGAGCACACAGCCTCCAAACAAAGCAGGTTGGGGCTGGGATATACAGCTCACTGGCAGAGCACTGGCCTAATAAACAATCCCAAATGGCAAAAAAAATAATTCCAATACTAAAGCACAATAAATATGAGCAATTAATGAAATATAGGAACTTTCTCTTCTACTGAAAAAATTATTTCTCAGTGTTATTATGTAATTATATTGTTTTAGAATTATGGGAGCAAATGAGTTTCATTCTACTTTGTTTTTGCTTTTTTTTTTTTTACTTTATTGGTCTTTTGCTTGTTTGATTTTCGTTTTTTGTTTTGTTCTGCTCTTTCTGTTCTTTAAGAGAAAGAAAACATAAAATTGGGTAGGGAGGTGGGGAGGATCTAGGAGGAGCTTGGGGATCAAAATATATTGTATAAAAAGCTTTTTTTTTAATTAAAAAATAGAAAACAAGCCAGGCAGTAGTGGTGCACACCTTTAATCCCAGCACTTGAGAGGCAGAAACAGACATCTTTAAGGCCAGTCTGGTCTACATAGTGAGTTCCAGGACAGTCAGGGCTCCACAGAGAAACCCGTCTCAAGTAACAAAAAAAAACAAAACACACAAATCTTTGGGTTTTGTTTTTTAAGTTTTGTTTTACGAAACATAAAGTCTAAAGTAAGACGAACATTGCATCTGTGACTGGCTTAATTATCTATAATTTAGCTTAAAATTTATCCTGTACAGGTGATTATTAGTTTCTCCCTAGTGTAGTAAATTTATTTTATTTTGTGGCACCGGGGAGTGAACCAAGAACCTTATGCACGCCAGTCAAGCTTCTATTGCTGAACTACAGCTGCAGCCACTGCTTGTTTCTTCACTGGAAGCAAGGTCTCCACAAGTTACACACACTGGCCTCCAACATGCCTCAGCCTCTCAGGTAGGCCTGAACCAGCAGTGCCCCATCACACTCCCTGTGTTTTGTTTTTATCTATTAATATGCATGGGCAGAGGTCAGAGGGTAACTTCAGGTGTTGGCGCTTTCCTCCCCCATGGTTATGGGGACTGAAGTGAGGTTCTCAGGCTCCTGCCATAAGCGCTCTTCCGAGGCCCCCACCCTTATTCTGATTATAAAAGTACTATGCACAGAGTAGGAATTCAATAAATAATTACTGAATGAACTAATTAAAAATCTAGATATTATGGTAAAAACTTAAATCTCAATTTTTTTTTAGCATTTTAAAATGGGGACCTTGGAGGAATGTTTAAGAGGAGGGGAGAGGCAGGGAGGGGAACAGAGAAAAATGTAGAGCTCATTAAAAATCAAAATATATATATATTTGGCTCTAGCCACAGAGACAAAAATACAAAGAACATTAGTCACGGTGTAGGTAAACCTTTTCAGTGCCCTGTGCCCTTTACCTTCCCATTAAAGTGAAAGCCTAGAAGGAAGGAGGCCAGCTCATGGAGTGTACCTTTCTGTTCCTGAGGAGGGCCCTCCTGGCAGAGATGCGGCCCCGCTGAGCCTCCAGCAGCTGGCACTGCTGTCTTAGTGCACTCAGCTCCCCATTCTCACCAGGGTGCAGCTCCGGATCGTAAGCCAGGCTCTTCAGCTCCTCAGGACTTTCACACGAGTCGTAGTAGATCACTTCATCCTGTTTCTCTAAACAGATTAGTGATTTTCTTAGGAATGTCTTACTATAAGAAAATTCAAAAACTGTCTTTAAATGTAAAAAAAGACTAGCTGTATTACATCATGTAGAGGAAAACAGCATTAGAATTACATACGCACACTTCTTACATAGCTGCACACAGTAACAGTTTTCTACCAGACATGTTCCATGTGCTGGGAAAAGCATTTTAATGGCCACATAGTATCCACTAGTTCAAGCATTCTCAGAATGTCCCAGTGTTCTGTTATTTCCGATTTCACGGTGATAAACATCTCTTCGCACCCGTGTGTGTGTGTCTGTGAGAGAGAGAGACAGACAGACAGACAGAGCCTCCTTCCCTAGCGAATGAAGTGAGTGCTCGGGTTCGTCACGCCTCTCCTCGATGCCCCAGCACAGCACACACTGTCTCACCTGTCTTTACTCTCGAATATACTGATTTTTAAGAACTACGCCTGTAACAATCCCGAACCCTGCAGAAGCACACAGACTACAAAGTTTTCTATGTCCTCCCCAAACCAGAGTCCCATCCCGAAGGAAAACACCCTTCCAGGTTAACTACTGAAAAGTAAAAGTCCCCCTAAATGTATAAAATGTTCACAACTGAAAAGAGCTGCAAAGGTTTTGGATATCAAGATTAAACCAACCAAATGCTGAGGCCATGTGTGAGGATCATTAAACGTGAAGGGGCCTGGAGAAAGAGACTGCAGATATGGAGGGACCTACCATGATCTTGGGTAGGAGGAATCAAACTGCAAGATGACCATTCTCCCCAAGTACTAATTTTAAGCACAATCCCAATCAAAAGTCCAGTGAGTTTTGTTTGTTAGAAGTTGCCAAAGTGATTCTAAGCTTCATCTGGAAGAATAAAGAAGTGAGAGCATCAGAGGACGTGGAGCAGCAGGGTCCCGGGGGTAACACAGGAGTGCAGAGCCCATACCAAGATGCCTCAGACCAACCCACTGTGGTTAGGAGGCTCAGGGCCTCCAGTTTTTTAAAAAAAAATCAATGATTGGGCTGGGCAGAGATGGTGCATGCCTTTAAACCCAGCACTCGAGAGGCAGAGGCAGACAGATCTGAGTTTGAGACCAGCCTGGTCTACAAGAGCTAATTCCAGGACAAGTTCCAAAGCTACAGCAAAACCCTGTCTCAAAAAACAAACAAACAAAAAAAAAAATCAATGATCGGGACCAATTTGGGGAGAATAGTATGACCAACGACTGAATACAATCTGTAGTGTGGAAAGGATTCTAAGATAGAAGATATAGCTGGCATGACTTTTCTCAGATGCAGAATCTGGGGACAGTAGTAAAGCAGGGCATGGTGGCGCCACCTACAGCCCCAGCACCTGGGAAGTGAAGACCGAGGATTTAAGGCCATCATTGACCACAGAGCAATGCAGAGTCCAGGCTGTGTCAATTACATGAACCCTTGTTTCCAAAAACAAAAAGAATCAGGTGTGTGTGTGTATACACAGCAGCAGGAGAACTACAAACTTCTGGGAGAGAAAGGAGACACAGGGTAGGTAACAACCAAGGGTAGTGGGGTGTGAACATGAGCAAAGCACAGGACACGCGTGTATAAACTGGGTTATAAAGTGTAAAGGTGTGCGGTGTGGTGGTGCACATCTGACACCCGACCCTCAGGGCTGAGGAAGGAGGCTGCAAATGGGTTTGAGGCCAGCTACAACTATATGGCAAGACCCTGTCTCAAAACACCAAAAAGAAGAGAAAAATGGGGGAGAAAAGAAAAGGCAAACATCTCAAAGAAAAATAGCCATTAAATTATTAAAAACAAAGACTGTGTGGTGCCATCTTCTCTCCCAAGTGTCTAGGGTGCAAAGAGAACAGCATGGACACAGAAGGCCCGCCCTCATCTGCTGCTGGGCGCCCGTCTGTGCAGCCTCTCTACGGGCTATTATGAAACTCAGAAGAGAGAAACAATGGAGGGAAGAGGAAGATGTATTTCAGATTTCTACCCTAGCCATTTTGGTAGCTACATATTAAAGTGTTAGTAAGCATTGCCCTTAACCCAACCATTCTATTTTTAAATATTTATCTCATAAATTTATATATTTATCTCAAATTATCAGGAATCTGTGGACAGGACATGTACAAAAAAGATTTTCTGCTGCACCAATGTTCAAGACAGGGAGAGACCAGAAATCACAGTATGCCTGGAAAACAAACACTATGTGGCCATTAAAATTCAGAGTTCTCAAAATTATTATACTTAAATGAGTCTATTGTATATTAGGTAAAAATGAGGTAACGTGATAGAGTATTGAATATACTGTCGAACAATAAACATCCTAAAGTGAAACTAAAGACAGTCAGTAGCTGTAGCAGGTCATTCATAAGACGAAATTGATAATTGGTCTACATGTCCTCAAACATGTGACTCGACAATTCATTCTGACATAAATGTGAATGTTACCTTTTATAAGTCTCTTAACAGAGTCCAACCGTGTGACAAGGATCGTCTCCTCACTTCTCAGGATCTCAAGTTTAACCTCATACAGTTCCAGCTGAATCTCGTAATACTGTATTTCCAGCTCGTCTACAGCAACTATGGTCTTTCCCTGGACTGGCAGTTCTTCCACCTGTTTGTGTGCAGAGAGGAATACATGATTAGCACAGTAAGCATCCTGGCCGTGTTCTGCTCTTCCAACTCTTAAGAAAGGAGTCAGACAAAGCACTCACATCAAGAGACAAACTTGAATGCATTCAGTGTGCTCTACATACACTCCATCTTAAATCAAGGCAACACATTTGCGGTCTAGAAACATAACAGCAATGAGACCATGTCAGGGATGGAAGGTGTCACCCCAAATTTAAATGTTAGCACTCTTAAGCACCAGTGTGGCAATATTGAGGGGGTCTTTGGAGGTGATAGGTCTGATGAGGTCGAGGGGTGGGACCCTGTGGTGGGAAGGCTCTTAGTGGTGCTTCCTCTCCATGGACAGGAGAGGCTGTGAGCACACAGCAAGGATGGCCACATCCAGGAAGAGAGCCCTCAATCTTCGGTGTCTATCTCCAGAGCTGTGAGGAATAATTAAATATCTTTGTAGTCAGCCCAACTATGGCATCATCTTACAAGCAGCCTGATCTAAGGCAGCTACTGACAAGATTCTGCTCTGAAGTCCCAAGACTATGGAAATTCTTACCTGACTCTGAGCCTATGAAGAGCCACTTAGATTAAGACAGTGGAGCCCTTGCTTAGCTACGCTGGGCTGGGGCTCAGTGGTGGGATACATTCTTAGCACCTGTATGCAAGATGTTGGCTCCAGGACACTGTCACACTGTTCACAAGCAGAGGCATGCAGATACACACACACGTGTGTGTACAGGAGTATTTACTGAAGATACTGCTGGACTGGTTTTTAAAGTAAATCTCCCACTTCAATCCTAAACTCAGTGTTACAAGCAAATCCTGGGCTATATTCAGAAACATCTTGAGAACACATCTACTGGAAGCCTGTGTTGGACAACACAAAGGGAGCTCGTTACCAACACCTAGGACGAAAGGGCAACGTGCCTTGAGAAGGTTGTGTTTGTCTGTCTTACCTTCCTCTGGATTTCGGCTCGCCTGTGGCTGAGACACAGCTCTTTGGCTCGCATGAGCTGCAGAGTCTCCCGCGCTAACATGAGCTGAAGATTTTCTAGTCTGGGCATGGCTGTGGCCCAGGCAGCCTGGCCAAACCTCTTCCGATCCTGATCCATTTGTTTCTGCATTCCTGAGTTTGTAATTAATAAAATAAAACAGAAGTACAACTCATTAATGAATCCTGGGTTGTTTCTTTGCTGCCCCTTCGTCAAACTAAAACATCCTTTTCAACACTGCTTGGTCACTGATAGGAACTCTAGGTATTCAACTGAAAAGCAGGCCAATAACAGCTCATCATCCACCTCACGAGCCATCTGCTTTTATAGCTTGGTCCAGACTACTTCTGTGACTGACGGGTGGTGTGGACAGTCTGATCAACATTAAGCTCATTACTCGGCTTTCAACCGAATTTCAAATCCTAATAAACGGGTGTGCTGCTTAGTTTCTGTCAACTTGATGCAAGCTAGAGTCCCCTGGGAAGAAGATCAATTGAGCAGGTGCCTTCATCAGACTGTCCTATGGACATGTCTGGAGGGTATTTTCTTAACTGTTGATTGATATAACAATCAAGGCCAAGGAGGACCTAGCCCACTGTGGGTGATACCACCCCACCCTGTATGTGGTCCCCAAATGTGTAAGAATGCAAACTTAACTTCAGCCAGGGAAACAGCCCCCAGCTCCAGCGGGTGCTCCCTGAGAATCCATGGCCACTGTGGCCAAGGAAGCAGGTAGGCTAACTGAAGATCTTCACCTCTTTGTAGGCAGAGACTGCTTTCATTTCCAGGCCACCCAGACCCAAATAATCACATAGAAACTATATTAATTACAACACTGTTTGGCCAATAGTTCAGGCGATTTCCTAGCTAGCTTTTATCTTAACCCATTTCTATTATTCTGTGTATCGCCACAAGGCTGTGGCCTACCAATAAAGGTTCTGGGCATCTTTTTCCTTTGGCAGCTACTGGCATCTCTGACTCTGCCTACTTTCTCTCTATATCTCTTCCAGCCTGGCAATATTCTGCCCTGCCATAGGCTGAAGCAGCTTCTTTATTAACCAATGGCAGTAAAACACATTCACAGCATACAGAGGGGAATCCCACATCACCTCTTCTCCAATTCCAGTGCTCCAGTCTCATACCTAGCTCTGCAGACCACCTGCTGAAGCCAACCTCCCCGACCTCCACCCTGTCTCCAGTGGGCCACACAGATCTTTCCCTCCAAACTCTCCCTCGCAGCCCACCCCAAATCATGTCTTTATCCCAGTCCCCAACTATAACAGGCACTCCCTAGGAGCCCACAGGCCATTCCAGGGAGCTAACTGCAGATCTTCACCTCTTCCTCAGCTCCTCTAAGTCCCTTCCCCAGGTTTCATCCCCACTCTGCAGCAGATCACCTGCTCTGGCCTCTCCTCACTCTCTGCCCCCATTCCCAGGGGCCAAGCAAATCCTGGTAGAACACTAGACTTTACTCCCTCCGGGGAGCCCCCTGCATCCCCCTCCTAGCCCATTCCTATTACTGTCAGCTCCCACTACCTAGAAACACCTGGAACCTGCAGTGGCCACATCTGTCTCGATCTAGATGAATTTCCTAACAGGCAACACACAATCACCACACTCTCCAAAGAACCAGAGAGGGCAACAGAAACCAAGGAAGGAAACCCTCACCCAACAAGGACCAGTATCAGCTCCTAGAACTACAATCTTCCCAAACCCAGATGCCTAGATGCCAGCATAAAAACACAGTAACAGCCAGGACAGTGTCTCCACTAGAGCACAGCAACCCTACCACAGCAGGGCCTTAGTATTCAACATAGCCAAAACACAACAAAAAGACCTTAAAATAACCTTTATGAATATGATAGAGATCCTTAAAGAGGAAATTAATAAATTCCTTAAAGAAACCTATGAAAGAGGCCGAGCAGCAAACTCCACAGGAGCAAGATCCAGACCAAGAACATTTACAGAAACAGACTGAGCCAGCAACCTAGACCAGAGCAGGCCTGAGACAGTAAACTCCACAGGAGCAGGAATGGATCCAGACCAGGGACATTTACAGAAACTGGACTGAGCCAGCGAACTCCACGGGAGCAGAGCAAACCCCAGGAGCACCAAGCAACCTCCAGGAACACAGAGTGACCATCGGGGTGACAGGAACCATGCCACTGACTGCACCACAAGGAGCAACCATTTGAGGCTTGGCTTCACTGGCACCTGGAAGACTGACCAGAGTCACAGACAGCCCCAACTACACCAAATAGAGGAAAAGATGGGTAGACAAGGTAAGAACACATGCAAATCAAAATAACTGAGATTCCATCTCACACCTGTAAGAATGGCCAAGATCAAAAACACTGATGTCAATTTATGCTGGAGAAGTTGTGGGGAAAAGGGAACTACCTTCCTCAAAACCCAGCAATACCACTTTTGGGTATATATCCAAAGGATGCTCAATCGTGCCACAACTATGTTCAACTATGTTCACAGCAGCTCAGCTATGTTCATAGCAGCTTTGTTTGTCATAGCCAGAACCTGGAAACAATCTAAATACCCCTCAACTGAAGAATGGATAAGGAAAATGTGGCACATTTAAACAATGGAGTACTACTCAGCAGAAAAAAAACACATCTTGAATTTTGCAGGAAAATGGATGGAGCTAGAAAATATTATTTTGAGTGAGGTAACCCAGACACAGAAAGACAATTATCACATGTACTCACTCATAGGTGGTTTTTAAACATAAAGCAAAGAAAGCCAGCCTACAAACCACAATCCCAGAGAACTTAGACAACAATGTGGACACTAAGAGACTTACATAGATCTAATCTACATGGGAAGTTGAAAAAGACAAGATCTCCTGAGTAAACTGGGAGCATAGGGACCTTGGAGGAGGATTGAAAGGGGTAGGGGAGAGGCGGGGAGAGGAGCAGAAAAAACTGTAGAGCTCAATAAAAATCAATTAAAAAAAAAAAAAAGAAACACTGCTACAGCTGAAATCACACATTGACCCTCACACACAGATAATGGGGTCTTTAATACTCCAATGTCACCAATATAGGTCATTCAGAGAAAAACTAAGCAGAAATGCTAGGTCTAGGGGGCTGGAGAAATGGTTCAGTGGTTAAGAGCACTGGCTGTTCTTCCAGAGGTCCTAAGTTCGATTCCCAGCAACCGTTACATGGTGGCTCACAACCATCTGTAATGAGATCTGGCACCCTCCTCTGGCGTGCAGGCATATACATGGAGGCAAAATGTTGTATACATAATAAATAAATAAATAAATCTTAAAAAAAAAAAAAAAGAAATGCTAGGTCTAACTGATGTTATAAACCAAATGAACCTAACAGCTATTTACAGAACATTTCACCCAAATACAAAAGAATATACCTTCTCCACAGCTCAAGGAACTTTCTCCAAAATTGACCATGTACTCCAATACAAAGCAAGTCTCAAGAGATGCAAGAAAATTGAAGTAACACACTGTATGCCATCAGACTACCATGGATTAAAGTTGGATACCAACAACAAGAACAGAATGCTTACAAACTCTCTACTGAATGAAAAATGGGTCAAGACAGAAATTAAGAAATTAAAGACTTTCTAGAATTGAATGAAAATTAATACATAACATACCCAAACTTACAGGACACAAAGAAGGCAATTCCAAGAGGCAAGCTCATAGCAATAGATGCCAACAGAAAAATAATTGGAGCAATCTCCCACTAGTGACTTAACACATCTGATAGTTCTAGAACAAAAAGAAGAAATCACATCCAAAAGGAGCAGACAGTAAGAAATAATCAAACTTAGCTGAAATCAGTAAAACAGAAACATTAAAATAGAAAGAATCAATGAAATGAAAGAGTTGGTTCTTTTTGAAAAATCAGTAAGATAAACCCTTATCCAAATTAATTAAAAGGCATAAAGAAAATACCCAAATTAACAAAAGCAGAAACAAAAGAGGGACATACAACAGACACAGGAAACCCAGAAAATATGGACATACTTTAAAAAACTACTCCACCAAATTTGAAAATCTAAAAGAAACTATTAATTTTCTCAATACATACTACTTACCAAAATAAAATGAATTGGACATGTTCCTTCTAATTCTATTTTGTGGAATAATTTGAGGAGAATTGGCATTAACTCTTCTTTCAAAGTCTGGTAGACTTCTGTACTAAAACTTATCTGGCCCTGGGATTTTTTGGTTGGGAGACTTTGTATTTGTCCTGCCCCATCCTGCTGTGGCTTCTAAGTAGTCATTCAAAGGCTTAATATCAATTACAAACTGCTTGGCCTATAGTTCAGGGTTATTACTAACTAGCTCTTAGGTTTAAATTAACCCGTCTATTAATCTATGTATTGATATGTGATCATGGCTTTTACTGGTCTGCCAGCATCTTGTTTCTTGGGTGGCTAGTCTCTTTCGACTCCACCCCCGCCCCTCTGTTTTCAGTTTGGCTTTCCTGCCAGCTATATTCTGCCTTGCTATAGGCCAAAGCAGCTTTTATTATCAACCAATGAGAGCAACATATATTCAGAGCACAGAAGGGTTACCCCCACAGCACTGTTTCTATTTTGTTAGAGGTTATAGATCAGTTTAGATTGCTTACCTAATGTAGAGTTTACTTTGGTAAGAGTATGTAAAAGTGGATGACTGTATGCAGAAGAATCCAAATAGATACACACTTATCACCTTGCACAAAACTCAACTTCTGATCAAATGGATCAAAGACATCAACATAAAACAGATACACTAAACCTGATAGACAAGAAAGCACAGACAGGCTTAAATGCATTGGCACAGGAAAAAAGACTGTCTGAACAGAACACAGGCACTAAGGTCAACAATCAATAAATGTGATCTCATGAAACTGAAAAGTTTCTGTAAAGCAAAGGACACCGTCATTCAGACAAAGCATCAGTCTACAAAATGGGAAAAGATTTTCACCAACTGCACATCTGATGGAGGACAAATATCCAAACTATATATAAAGAACTCAAAAAAAAAAACCAAATATCAAGAAAACAAATAACCCAATTTAAAAAAAAATGGGCACAGATTACAGAGAGAATTCTCAATAGAGAAAATTCAGATGGCCGAGAAACGCTTAAAGAAATGTTTGATATCCTTCAGCATCAGGGAAATGCAAATCAAAACTACTCTGAGATCTCATCTTTACACCTGAGGATACTGGTGAGGACGTACAGTAAGAGGAACACTCATCCGTTGCTGATGGGAGTTCAACCTGTACAGAACTATGGAAATCAGTGTGACGGTTCCTCAGAAGATGGAAATCTGTCTACCTCAAGATTCAGCCATACCACTTTGGGGCATTATACCCAAAGGAGGCTTCATCCTACCACACAGACACTTGTTCAACCATGTTCACTGCTGCTCTATTCATAATAGCCAGAAACTGGAAATAACTTAGATGTCCCTCAACAGAAGAATGGGTGAAGAGAATATGGTACATTTACACATCAGAATATTTCTCAGCTGTTAAAAAAATGGCATCATGAAATTTGTAGGCAAATGGATAGAACTTGAAAAAAATCATCCTGAGTAAGCTCAGCTCCAGAAAAAACAAATACATTATATGTGGACTTTAGCTGTTAAGTCAATGATAACAAAGCTACAATCTGAAGAACCAGGGTTAGTTATAAAGGAGGAACATGGGGAGACAAATAGATCTCATTAGGAAAAGGAAATAGAATAGTTAGTTATGGATGAGACGCTGGAATGGGAGGATCAAGAAATGACAGAGAAAGAAGAGGGGAGGAATGGGAGAGAGAGATAAATTAAGGGCCATCTGAGTGGTAGTGTGGGATCCTAATGCAGTAGAGGCCTCCTAAAATATTTACACATATAAAGGTGATCTAAATAAAGTTGCCAAATAATGGGGAGATAGCCCCAACTGGCCATCTTTAAGTTATCAAATAAATCTTCCAATACTGGGATTGGGCTACGTCTAATTGAATTTTTGGCCAAAGAGGTCCAGAGGGAATCCTCAACCAGGCTGTTGCAAAGACTATGGGTTGCTCTCCACAAACTGACGGTATAGTGGTTAAAATAAAAATGGTCCCCATAGGTCCAAAGCCTGTGGCACTATTAGGAGGAGTGGCCTTGTTGGAGCAGGTGTGGCTTTGAGGTCTCAGACACTCAAGCCCAGCCTAGTGTGGCACGTCTATTCCTGCTGCCTATAGATCCAGATGTAGAACTCTCAGCTCCTTCTCCAGCACCATGTCTACCTTCATGCCGCTATTGCTTCCCACCATGATGATAATGGAATAATCTCTGAACTGTATGTAAGCCAGCCCCAATTAAATGTTTTCCTTTATAAGATTTGTCATGGTCATGGTGTCTCTTCACAGTAATAAAACCCTAAGGCAGATGGCAAGGCCCCATTACTGAAGACAACACCTATACGACTCATCGAAAATGGAGAAGTCAAACTGGTGCCTACACTGAGCCTTCACCCTTATTTTCTAGTGTCTTAAATACAGGAGGGTACTCTGCATGCTACAGTAAGTGCTGCAGAATTCTCCTTCTGCACACTGAACATCTGTCACTCAAATTGGTTTCATAAAAAGCTGAATGGCCAATAGCTAGGCAGGATTTTTGGGGCAGAGAGGATGCTGGGAAGAAGGGTAGAGGAAGGGAGTTGCCAGCCAGATGCAGCAGAAGTAGATGAACATGCTGTGCTGAAAATAGGTACCGCCATATGGCAGAGGGTAGACAAGAAATATGGGTTAATTTAAGTGATAAGAGTTAGTAACAAGCCTAAACTATCAGCAGAACATTTATAATTAATAAGTCTCTGTGTGGTTATTTGGGAGCTGGCTGGCAGGACAGAAAGGCCCACCTACATGAAAGATATAAACACCAACCCCGCCACAAACTTACAATGGTGTCCTGACTGCAAGATATGCTAGGGTAATGATAGCACACAGCTTGTGGGAGCAACCAACCAGTATTTGATTTGACTTAAGGCCCACAATGGAACTCACATCCAACATTGCTTGGGTGACCAAACCTAAGACTAGATAGCCCAAGGTCCTAGGACAAAACCAAATACTACTGTTCTTAAAAAAAAAAAAAAAAATAGCCAGGCACGGTGGTGCACATCTTTAATCCCAGCACTCAGGAGGTAGACACAGGTGGACCTGGACTATGGAATGAGGCTAGAGCTACACAGGGAACTCTGACAAAAAAAGTAATAAAATTATTTCTAAGGACATTCTGCTATACTCATAGATCAGTTCCTTGCTCAGTCATCATTAGAGAAGCAGATGGAAAAAATACAGAGACCCAGAGTCAGTCATTCCTTACAGAGTGAGAGATTTTGGAATGCTTAGCCCTAAGGGATGTCGCCATGAAACTCCTCCCCTCAGGACTCAGGGAACCCAGCTAAGGAGGAGACAGAGTACAAGCGCCAGAAGTCATGGAGGACACCAGAAGAACAGGTCCTCTAGATGAACTCAGAGAGACTGAAGCAGCATGCACAGGGCCTGCACAGGTCTGCACCAGGTCCTTTACATATACATTATGATTTCCATTTTAGTGTTTCTCTGGAATTCCTGAGTGCATGAACAAGAGGTTCTCTACTTGTGCCTTCTCTTGGGCTTTTTCTTCTGTTTGTTGTTTTGTTCAATTCTGATGTATGAGTTTTTGTTTGTCTTATTATATTTTATTACTAACCCTTAGAAGCCTGTTTGTTTTTTAATGACAGACAAAGGGGTGGATCCAAACAGAAGGTGAGAAGAGGAGCAACTGAGAGGAGTAGAGGAAGAGGAAACTAATCAGGATATATTGTGTTAGAAGAAAATCTATTTTCAATAAAAGATACCAAAAAAGGAAGGAAGGGAAGAAGGAAGAATTCAAGCTAGCGATTTGAGCAAGCAATGAAAAGCCAGTAAGCAGCATTCCTCCCTGGTCTCAGCTTCAGTTCCTGCCTCTAGGTTCTTGCCTTAGCTTCCCTTGGTGAAAAACTTAAGATGAAAGAAACCCTTTCCTCCCCAAGTTGCTTTTGGTTATGGTGTTTATCACAGCAACAGAAAGTAAACTAAGACAACTGGAACTTCTACCATTTGTTTTAAAAGATATTAAGGGTCACAATTTTATACATAAAAACATCATAAATGACATATATACATGTATGTATATATGTGTGTGCATATGTATGTATGATGCCTTAAGAAGTTTTTTTTTTTTTTTGGTTTTTCGAGACAGGGTTTCTCTGTGGTTTTGGAGCCTGTCCTGGAACTAGCTCTTGTAGACCAGGCTGGCCTCGAACTCACAGAGATCTGCCTGCCTCTGCCTCCCGAGTGCTGGGATTAAAGGCATGCGCCACCACGGCCCGGCAACAAGATTGACAGACATGAGGTTTCCTATTTAAGTCTAGTGTGACCCCTGCCTAGCTGGCCAAT
Organism: Alexandromys fortis; assembly: GCF_014885135.2. Lineage (NCBI taxonomy): Eukaryota > Metazoa > Chordata > Mammalia > Rodentia > Cricetidae > Alexandromys > Alexandromys fortis. The sequence continues at coordinate 2,433,898 of NW_026067965.1, forward strand.
ATTCTTGCTCATAAAAAGCTCCCCATGCTTTCTGGGACCCAGCCCATGGTCATGCTTTAAGTTTTCCTTCTCCTATTTGCCAAGTTTTCTTAAGCACAGAGCCCTTGTAAATGCCCACTCCTCTCCACTCCCATGTACTATTCAGTATGGTGCAAGTACACCTCTCAGAGGCCCGTCATGACCCCAATCAGACCCAATGCTTTCACAGGATCTCAGAGCCCTGCTTTTCATCTTCAGGGTTGTTTGCTGCCCCTGCCATTTACCATGTGCTGAAAAAAAATCACAGACTTCGTTCACCAGGCTGGAAATTGTCATGCTTATCCTTCTGCTGAATTCCCAGTGTCCAGCAAATGTGGTTCCTGATACTGATGATGCATGCCAATGTTTGCCGAATAAAATAAACGTCACATATATCTTAGTACAGTCGTTTTAGTATTACCTGTTAATGCTGCTACTGTTTCCTTAAAATAATTCACAGTGACATCTTGAATAGAAACCACTGCTTCTTCAGCCCGTCTGGTCCATTCATTGGCTTCCTTCTCCAGGGAAAGCACCCTTTTAGGACCCAGGTCATCCTCACTCAGGGACTTCTACAAAACAGTGATGTACCGCCATTAGGAAATTGGAAGCGGCTGTGTAGACTACTGCTTAGCTGGCTGCTGAGTAGGTGGGCTCTGGTGGGCTCGGTGCGGGCTCCACTGACAGAAGCTGTCCTCTGGGGACGGAGGGGAAACCCTGACTGTGCGTTACTAGGACTTTTCAGGGCACACAGGGTGTGAATCAGGGCACACAGGGTGTGAATGAGATGTCTGCTGTTTGGTACTCAGAACTCATGCTGCTTTTGCTGTAGTTCCTTTTAGGAACCTTAAATACTTAGTACTTAATGCAATACAGTCACCTAAAAGATATTGACATCTATGTATTCAGAGCAGTGCCATTTGCAGCTATGGGCTGAATGTTTGTGGGCCCTGAAGTTCATATGTTGAAGCTTAAATCCCCAATGTGAGGGTAATAAGCCATGAGGATACAGCTCTCATGATTAGGATTGATGCCCTTATAAAAAGGAAGAGGTATAATATCTCTCTGCTCTTCACATCAAGACAGCTGAACACTAGCAAGCAAGTACCCATCACCAGGTCTGCCAGCACCTGACCTTTGACTTCCCAGCCACCAGAGCTGCAAGGACAAAAGCCTATGCGCTGTTCTGACAGCCTGAACCAGGGGCTCCTGTGCATCCAGCTTCCTTCTACAAAACTTAAGACAGTGACGCTGGTGTCGGTTAGTGTTACAGAAATGCGAGTCAGTGCTACAAGATACCACTCCCACCCACTAGGATAAAAAGACAAATAGAACTAGCGTTGAAGGCAGGCATGGTGACACATTGTAATCCCAGCATTTGGAAGGCTGAGGCAGGAGAACTGATATGAATCAAGGCTGATATGGGCTGTATAGCAATATCTGATCTCAAAAAGAAACAACAAAATACACCAAGTGCCCACACTTAGGTGCACTAAGAAGCCGGTGCACTTGATTTGGGAAAGAGTCTGGCAGCCGTCAAAAGGTTAAACTTAAAAAAAAAAAAAAAAAGATAAACATTATCAGGTCCACTTCCCAGTACACACACAAGAGAAACCAAAGCATGAAAGTCAAGTATAATCCCACACTCAAGAGGCTGAGGTATGAATTCTCCTGTGAATTCAAGATCATCCTAAGCTACACAGTGGGTGTCAGGTCAGCCTGAGCTACAGTTGAGATCCTGACTCAAAAAAGGGGAGGAGGGCCGGGCGGTGGTGGCGCACGCCTGTAATCCCAGCACTCGGGAGGCAGAGGCAGGTGGATCTCTGTGAGTTCGAGACCAGCCTGGTCTACAAGAGCTAGTTCCAGGACAGGCTCCAAAGCCACAGAGAAACCCTGTCTCGAAAAAACGAAAAAAAAAAAGGGGGGGGGGAGGAGGCAGCACAGGTATGCATACACATATGTTGATGGCAGCATTATCGTAATATCTAAAAAGGGTAAATGACCCAAGTGTCCGACAAGGGAGACTGGGTAAGCAAGGTGCAGTATGTTCTAATAATGACAGTTATCTGCCAATAAAAAGAAATGAGGTCCCGATGGCTATGGCCAACTCTTAAAATATGCTAAGTGAAAAAGCAGTCACAAACCCACATCCGTTGTATAGTTCCACAGACATGACTTTTTTTTTTTTTTTGAGACAGGGTTTCTCTGTGTATCTTTCTTTGGCTGTCTTGGAACTCACTCTGTAGACCAGGTTGGTCTCAAACTCACAGAGATCCGCCTGCCTCTGCCTCCGGGCTGGGATTAAAGGTGTGCTACACCACGCCCGACTTTATGTGACTTTTCTTTGGACTGGGGAGATAGCTCACAGGGAAAAGTCCTTGCCTTGCCCAAGTTCGGGTTCTAGAACCTACCTAAAGTAGATTCCAGAAGCCATCTAAAGCCAGACACAATAATGTGTTCACAATATAAATGTTGTGCCAGAATAGGCAGTGGAGACAGGAGATCTCCAGCAGCTCACACACAAACAAGCACATACACACACATCATATACACAAAGATAAAAAAATAAAAATAATAAAATTTCCACAACAGTCAAATACAGAACAAAGTAGATTAGGGACTGCATGAAGCTGGAGAAAGTGAGAGATGACTGCTAGTGGGGACGAGGTTTCTCTGAGGGTAAACAGCATTCTAACATTATTGCTGGCAAGATGGCTATGGGGTAAAAGCTCTTGCTGCCAAGCCTGATGACCCGAGTTCAATCCCGCAAACCTACATGGCGGAAGGAGGAAACCCATTTTCCACAAGCTGTCCTCTCACCTCTACACATGCGCTACACACACACACACACACACACACACACACACACACACACACGACTTTCCCAACCCGTCCGTGGGTTAGAACAGCATGTACAGAACGGCTTCCTGCCGAGGTCACCAAAGCACATATGCGAAGATGGCCCAGTGCAGGAGCAGAGCAGGGATCTGTCTGCTGTCTCCTGGGTCTAGCTGGTTGGACAAAAGGCAATATTAACAATGCATTTTCTAAACGGGGTCACCCTAATGGAGTCAGAATGGCAGCAAAGACTAAAGTTTAAATTACTGAATTACAGTTCAGGGCCCATTTCTAAGAAATCTATGTGTGTTCTTACAGGAGAAAATAAGCTAAAGGAAATACACATCACATCAAACCACCTGTCATCAGGGACAATGTCGATGCTTCCACATCTGCGGAGTCCTGGGGGACTGATAAAATGAGCAAAGTAATCTCTCTCCTTTCAATCCGTGACCTCCCCTCTTGGGGGAGAAGGCTTGCACGTGCACAGCAAACAGACCACCACACAGCCACAGTCCCAAGTCCCTTTCCCACTCTTTGTTTGACACTGGGTCTTACTAAGTTTCCCAGGCTGGCTTTGATTCTCATTGCCCAGGCAGGCCTGAGCCCACCTCCTGCACGGCTGGATTCACAGACCAGTGCCACCAGGCCTGGCTGCTGCTGTTGGTGCTGTGGTTTTATGTCCAGGACCTTGAAAACACTGGCACGAGTTCTACCACTGAAGAACGCTGCCTATACTCCCAGCACTTGGGAAGTGGAGGCAGGAGGATCAAGCACGTAAGGCCAGCTTTAGCTACATGGTAAATCTGAGGCCAGCCTAGGCTACATGAGACCCTTTCTCTAAATAAATAAAAATTATACACGTGTGTGTGTGTGTGTGTGTGTGTGTGTGTGTGACTGGAAGGATAATACACGACAGGTAGAGACAAAGTATCAGGGAACATACCAAAATATCAAGCTTACATGAGGTCGCAACTTCCCGCATATCTCTAAATGGCTGCAGTAAATACTGGAAGAACATGGTTGCCATGGTAACTAATTCCTGATATGCTTCATCTTCCTCTTGATAAACTTTCATTAACTCTACCATGGTGTCGGCTTTTCCATGATCCTGAAGAACCTAAAAGGCAAAAGTGTAAATAGTACTAGGCATTTAAAATCATACAAAAAAAACAAATAAATAAAAGAAACCCAATATTCTCAACTTCAAACCATCAATTTTAAACATTAAGTAAACATGAAAATGTTCTCCAAGAAACCCAGCAACACAAGCGTGGGTAAGTGAGATGGCTTGTCCTGGAAAACCACCACTACTATGTTCACACTCATACAACAGTGTTGTCGTAGGGCTCTTTAATAATACGAGGACTCAGTATAATGGCTCAAGCCTATAATCCCAACACTTGGGAGGCTGAAGCAAGAATTTTACTGAGTTTAAGGCCAGCCTGCCTGGGCCAAATCACTATTTCCAAGTCAGCCTGAGCTACAAAGCAAGGCCCAGTCTCAAAGAAAACACACAAGCAAAAACACTATATACACTTCCGTGGACTCTAACCCCATGTGTAAGATCCAGATGGACAGGTGATTTACGCCCATGAGCAACTCAATAGTATGAGCTAGGTTAGAATTGTAATAGCTGGGAAGGCACTTGAACTTGGGGGAAATACAAATGTTAAGAGATTAAGTGGAGGGGGTAAGAATCTAAGAAATTCTGAGCTGAGTCTGGTGGAACGGACCTATAACTCAGCTTCTTGGAATGTCAAGAGTGAGTGGCTCGGGCCTTAATTACAACCACTTTGGGAGCTGAATCTGGTTCATCCTGGAGCTGAAAGCTTCTAAAAAGCATGGGAGATCAGAAAAGTAGAATAAGGCCTACGAGGCTGAGTGCAGGGTGGCAGGAGGGGTGAGCAAGAGGCAAAGCCTGCCTGAGCTACCGAGAGTTCAAGGCCGCTCTGGGCAACTTAGCTTCTGCCTGAAAATAAAAATGCCGAGGAGGCAGCTTTGGTGGCAGAGGGTTTGCCTCGCATGCCCGAGACCCAATCTCCAGCATTGACTAATATAAAATGATCAGTTAAGGTTCCAAACCTGGCTTGTCTAAAAAAAAAAACCTCCCGCAGTTTCCTCATATTATAAAGTGAGATCATCATGGGAAGCAGGTGTGTGAGCCACACAGCATAACAGTGATCCCGGCTGAGCTAGGTGGAGTGGCAAAAGCCTATAATCCCAGCACTTCAGAGGCTGAAGCAGGAGGGTCACCACAGTCTGAGGGTAACTTGGGCTACACAGTGAGTTCCGGAACAGCCTGGACTAATATGTGAGACCCTGTCACAAAACAAAGACCCCACTAACAGAATCCTTTCATAAAGCCATTTTAGCTTTAAAGGGGTCCTTCTATATTTATCTTAAGATAATATACAACAACCAATATTTTGCTATGTGACTAAATTCTTCTCACACCTCCCGTTCCTCAAAACACAGCAAAATCATTGCTTACTAATGGCTGTCATAATTAGCTTCGGTTCTCACCTGACATACCCGGGAAAAGGGACCCTCAAGCGAACAACTGCCTCCAGGAGAGTGGCTGTGGGTACATCTGTGGGGCATTTTTACTAATTGCTAAATTAATAGAAAAGGACCTAGGTCTGGGCAGGTAGTCCTGGACTCAGAAAGGCAGCTGAGCAAGCCCGAGAAAACAAGCCAGTAGTCAGCCTTTCCGTGAGGATGAACTGCAACCTGTAAACCAAATAACCTCTCTCTGCCCCCAACTGCGTCTGATCAAGGTGTTTTTCATGGCGGCAGAGAACAAACCCAGAAGGAGAAACGGGAAATGTCCAGGGAGTGCCCGTGCACAGAATGAAGCTCTGACTCTGGGCTCTCTTCAGGAAAATGTTGCTGTGTAAAACATACACGCTCCTTAAATCTTTCAGTGAACTTCTCAATGCCTTCCTTCCTTTAGGGTCTAGGTTTACCACACAAATAATGAATTGGTGTGTCTCAGACTACCTCCTTCTGGGCCAAAAGAGCCTTTGAGGTTGCCACTCCAAACTGACGAAGCCTCACTTGCAAGGGCTTTCCATTTGATAGTTATTGCTTAATGAGTAACAATAAAACTATCTTTTAAAAGCCATTCATCCTCTAAGACACTTTTTACCCACCTCTCACCTTCCCCAGAGGACCTGGAATTGGCATTTAGGTTATGTTTTTATTTCCTACGGGAATGCGTTGTTTTCGGTTTTACTTTCAATATCTCTGGGTTTTCCCCCATTACAACATCCTGCTCCGCTAAGATCAGGGAAAAGGTGAAGGGCTGAGCCTGGCTCAGATCTGCAAGTAAACTTGTTTCTAAGCCAGTAATGGTGGCGCTCGCCAGAAACTTCAGGATTTGAGAGGCTGAGGCAGAGGACTGCCATGAGTCATGAGTTCAAAGTCAGCCTGGACCACAGAATGAACGAGTCCCTGTTTTTGAGAGAGGAGAGAGGAGAGAGGAGAGAGAGAGAGGAGAGAGAGGAGAGAGAGGAGAGAGAGGAGAGAGAGGAGAGAGAGGAGAGAGAGGAGAGAGAGGAGAGAGAGGAGAGAGAGAGAGAGAGAGAGAGAGAGAGAGGGAGAGAGAGAGAGAGGGAGAGANAGAGAGAGAGAGAGAGAGAGAGAGAGAGAGAGAGAGAGAGAGAGAGAGAGAGAACACGCCGGGCGTGGGCGCGGAGTCGCACTTTGATAATCCCAGCATTTGGGAAGGGGAGAACATGAGGAATTCAGGTCACCCTGGGGGTACCTAAGATCCCGCCCCAGAAAACACACGAAAACTACTCCGCTACAAAGTCTCGGGCCTCCCCCTCCCAGCCGAGGCGCAGGTGCACTACCGTCACCCGGTTCGCCCGGTGTCCCGGGGAGACCCGCCCTCCGTTCGGGGTCAACGCCGCGTACCTGGCGCAGCTGTGCGGCCGCCCCGTCCAACCGCGCGCGCATCGTCCTCTCCCGGAACTCGCGCAGGCCCTCGTAGTCGTTCGGGTCGCCCGGGGCCGGGAAGAGCACGTCGCGCACGGTGGCGCCGCCGCAGCCGTCGGCCGCCTGGCCCAGGTAGCGCTCCAGCTGGTGGCAGAGCTCTTGCATCGCCGCATCGCTGGGGTCCGCAGGCGCCGGCCACACGAGCGGCCACACGAGCGCCCACAGTCCGCGCCCCAGGCTCCAGCCCCTGCCGCCCGCCGCGTCCAGCTCGGGTGGCAGCGGCGGGAAGCAGCACTCCAGGGCCGGGTACAGCGCCGCCAACTGCCGGTGCGCTCCCCGGAACCCGGCGGCCGACAGCAGCCCGGCCCAGCTGCAACCCCCGCCGCCGCCGCCCTCCGGCGGCCCGCGTCGCCGCTGCGCCGTGCGGTCGTGACAGGTGACGGCGAACTGGCCCTCCGCGGCGTTCCAGGCCACCAGGAAACGCAGCTGGTGTCGCTCGGGCTCCCGGAAGAGGTCCTCGCGCAGCGGCACCCAGCCTTCCAGGCTGTCGGGCTGCTCGCAGGCCATGGCCGCCGCGGACCCCCAGACCCCGCCGGGCCGCGACATTTTTCGCGAGCCGCGTCTGCTCTCGGCCGCGCAACTGTTCCCGCCCCCTTTTCTCTGATTGGCTGTCTGAAGGAGGCCGCCTCGGGTTGGTTAAGTGAGAGCCAATGAAAAGTCTTTGGGGGGGGAGAGATTGCGACCCGGTTTCCCTTTTACCCCCGGTTAACCTTGAACTCACCAAGTAAACCAAGCTGGCCTTGAACTTTTAGTTCCGCAGCCTGAGGCTCTAGAGGGCGAGAATTAAAGGCTCACCCCGTCGTGCTTGGCAGAGATTTTACTGTGTGTACGGACAGGACGACGTTGCTCCTGAGTACTGGTACCAGAAGAGGGCGTCAGATCCCCTAGCTCAGGATAAGTTCGTGCAGCTGTGAGCCACCTAAGGCACTGGGTCCCGAACTGCAGGTGCTCTGTATAAGCAGTAAGTGCTCTTAGCCTGTGAGCCATCTCTGCAGCCAGTCTTAGTTCTCTGTGCTAAAATGACAATTTCCTTCAGCAGGACCCTGTCAAGGATGTGGCTCCTGCCACAAACATGCTGGTGTGATCAAACTTTCATTTGAACTCAGCAGTTATTGACTGCCTGTGGGTGTTAAGAACTGAGAGTAGCTCTGGGCGGTGGTGGCGCACGCCTTTAATCCCAGCACAGAGGCAGGTGGATTTCTGTGAGATCGAGGCCAGCCCGATTTACAAGAGCTAGTTTCAGGACAGGCTTGAAAGCTACAGAGAAAACCTGTCTCGAAAAAAAAAAAAAAAAAAAAAAACGAAACAAAACAACAAAAAAGAACTGAGTCGCAGGCACATTTATTTTTGCCAAGTTTGCAAGCCTTTACTGAGTGTCCGCGGTGGTTTTGGTATATTGAGGATTTCTGCTTTCCAAGCGTCCTGGCTGGCAACTCAGCGTGCTTAAATATAATCTATTCCAGTTTTATCTCGACGGCAGGGAAACTGAGACCTAGAAAGGGAGCTTATCTACAGTACATCTCCACTAGGGCTAAGCAAGACCCTTTCACTACTGAAAACCTGCCTTCTGGGGTGTTGTAACAGCCCTGAAGAAAGTGCTTTGGCATTTCCTCACAGGGGCCTGCAAGGCCCCTAAAGATGCCTTGTCTCAAACCTGTCACCTTAGAATCCAAGAACAACAGACAGACCCATAAACACCTTTATTATATAAGCAACAGTAAGTCTTATTATTTTTGCTGAGGAAGCTTCACCACCCTTCACCAGTAATTTACTCCACTTGATAACACAATCTGTTGGGGAGGACCTGGAGATAAGGGTCAACCTGGCCACAGCTTTATCATGACAGCTGCCTGATCAAGTGCTTGTTTTTTTTTTTTTTCCCCCAAGGGGCAGGGGTCCTTGTCTATCTGGACTCTATATAGAGCCTTGTTGCTGGACGCCAAGTTTTGACCTTCCTTCAGATTCAAACTGGGATCTTTGTCCTTATTTTTGACCACATCATCATTTTCACCACCTCCTAATTTTCACCACATCATCAGCCCTCCTAGGTCCTCTTTAGCTTGCTAGCAGCAGAAGCCTTCATAATCATATGAGCCAATTCCTCAAAATAAATTTCTCAATTATATAAACATCCTGTAGGTTTGTTTTCTCTAAAGAACCTAGATGTTAATACAGTGTGTGTGTACTTGGAATGGAATGATATTTTATATTTTTCCATTTAATATGTATTTTAACATATCATGGGCACATCCACATTAAAGAAATGCAGGCGTGAGGCTAAGGGTATGTGACCTGGTGCTAAAGATGTGTTTTGCATGGACCCTAGGTCCCAAAACAGAAGGCACCTATGTCATTGTTTAATACTTGCAAATATTGAGTTGGCTGTATCACAATTACCTAATAAATCATATATTAATTAAAAATAGATTCATTTCAAGTTTCTGCTCATCTAAACAAAACTATATGGGGCTGAAGGTAGCTCATTGGTATGGCGTATGCTAAGTATACTTCAGGCTTTAGGTCAATCCCTGGCCCCACGTCAAAAACCAAAAACATAGCAGTATGAAGTGATGAACAGCTTGTCTATCCTTCTTGATGGGTTTTAAAAAACTTTTTGTTTATCTGTTTGGGTTTTTCCACATAGCCCTGGCTGTCCTGAACTTCAGTGATCCTCCTGCCTCAGTCTCCCAAGTTCCCAGATTACGGGTGGCAAGAGCCACCAAGCCAGATAATTTTTTTCATTTTGTTTCTAATATTTTTGGATATACTGAAGTAATGACATATTATATATGTGTGTGTGTGTGTGTGTACTGAAGCAGCCAAAACCATAAATACAAAACTCTCAGATCAAATAACCACATACAGACTTCCAAAGGAAATCATTCTTCCCGTAGTCTCAAACTCTACATATGTCTCGACAAACTCCTATAGACTCAGAATGGCCATTCAGAAGGCATGGAGCTCCGCCTAGCCTCTTCCCCTTTCACTACCAATTACATGCTTACGCATACCCACCACAGCAAAAGAAGAGTGTGACAGATTCGGAACGAGAAATACAGTCAGCTTGATAGCCTCTGTCATGACTCGAGTGTTCTTTTGCCTGCGTCCCGTCCTTCCTCATCACCTAATGGTACTCAAGGCAAAGGGTTTGTTTAGAGCCTGAGTCACACTTCTTGGGCCTCTCAAATGATTGGGGAAAAAATTAAGGCCTGGGTAGAAAAAAAAATTCTATCTGGGATAGGGGCAGTGAGACAGACTCTCTGGGGGGAGATGTCAGGTTGGAGAAGGTAGGCCATGCTTCCGCCACCCTGTGCCCTTCTACCCATGCCCCCAATCCTTCTCCACTCCTGTGCCCCCTCCATCCATGGCCCCTCCACTTCAGGCCCCTTTTTCCCCTTAACCCCTCCACCTGGTGCCCAGAGATTGGTCCTCAAATGGCCCCTTCAGGGAGCTGTGTTTGCTCCTGCTGGAGAGAGAGCTCCAGAAGAGAAAATGAGCTTGTTGGCGGGGGCGGGGAGACTTATTTGCTTCACTTGCAGCTTAAGGTTTGCCGGGAGCAAAGATGGGGCCAACAGAAGAGAGCGACAGCAAGGAGTGACCTAGTTCCTGTTCCCAATGCCACCTCCACAAAGGAGAACTCACTGGTGGTGGGACACCAGACGACTTTGGAGAGGAATAAAGCAGACTTCTGGGGAGAGAAGGGATGTCTGCCAGATTGTGGGAGCTTCAGGGGAGGGCTCTTCACAGTGGGTTTCTCTAGACATGAGGGTATCATGGCTGAGAGTGAGACAGGCCCCACGGTCGTGTCAGCATCAGTTGTGACAGCCACTCAAACAGCCAGCTAGTCACCTCCACCCCCCCCCCTCACATCCAGGCCTCTGCTCTCAGTGTGGGGCGGAGAGGCCCATCTCACTCTCCTGAGACAGGCATCCTGCTAAAGAGGACCAAGCTACAGAAGAGATGTTGATGCTCCATTAACTAGGTTTGACCTTTAAATAAATCTCTAGAACTGGACGCTCAGTTGCTGACTTTGAAGAGACTTAATAGTGTGTCACTTAAGAAAGAACAGAAATCACAGGCTTTACTAGTTCTTCATTCAGAGAGAGGGGAACGCTTCCCAAACTGCAAAGGATGATGGGAGAGTTATGTACACAAAATACTTTGAGAAAACCCAGGTGGAAGTCACACAGTCTCAGGACTCACAGGCATTTCCATTCTGGCCTGGCCATAGCAACTCTAGCCCTCTACACATGACCAGCCATCTGAGTCCTGGGTCTCCACCCCCACGGTAAATGAAGTCCTTCAGAGCACAGCATGTGACTGCTCCTGGTGACACTGGAGCGGTAGGCAGTGGCCAGGCTGCTGTGGCAGGTCTATATTTGGACTGCCACTCACAGCAGCCCTGTTGCTATTTGTGGTGGGAGCTAGCTCATATTACCATCCAGCTTTGGCACCCCACTTCGCAGGGTGGACTAGGCAAGGCCAGCCTGCAGAGCAGCCAGAGGTCACCAGGAAGGGGAGCTGGCTGAACAGAGAAATCCAGTTTTCCAGCAGAAACCTAGGACCTCGGAGTTAAAGGACACGTGTATGGGCCCCTAGATGAGCAGGCGAGTTTGGGGGTAATTGTATTTTGTGTGTAAACCATATTATCTCGCTGGCTAACAGTCGCTGTGTTAGTGCACCGTCCTTCCCTTAGCTGGGAAGGGCTGTCAGAGGACGCTACGAAACTGCACCGGACGGGGCAATGTTTTCCGTGCCTTCTTGAGTCTGCAAGGATTCACATTGCCTGAAGATGGTAACAGGCATGAAATGTCTCTTAAAACCTGGGAGAAGCTGACGATTCTTGACCGGTGTCTGTCAGGTGTTTTAAGTGCGGGGCCCATTTACTAGAACGCTTTGGAGCTCTGGCTACGGTATTGTGTTGATAAATGCTTTTAAATTGGAATCTGCCAATGCCTTCTCAAAATTCGTTATCTCCACGCTTTGATTCAAACATTGATGTTTTCCGCGTGAGCTGTAGGCAGCCTGTCCTTGAGGAAAGCTTGGGGTCTGCGCTGGGCCTGGGAAACTGGTCAGAACCACCTCTGCCGTCCTATACAGCTAACATTGAAAGGCAAATTTTCTTTAGCTGCACTTGGGGGTTCGCTAGGAGCTGTGCAGACGAGCACTTATTACAGGCAGGATGATGTCCGTCCCGTTACGGTGTCACCCCTAGGGAATTATTTTCAGTAGATTCTCAGATGTGCCCAAGCTCCCTAGAAGGTTAAAAGAAAAAAAAAAAAAAAGCAAGGAGATTTTTTTTCCAATTAAATCATCTAAGACACATCTCACACATAAGGCTTAAATGAATGTCTTCTTTGTAAAGAAATTTTTCAGTGATATGTTGATGTGTGTGTGTGCGTGTGGGTATGTACATGAGTGCAGGCCAAAGGTGTCAGAACCTGGTCAAGCTGGAGTCCCAAGCAGTGAGAGCAGCCTGGTGTGTGTGGCAGGAATCAAACTTGGATCCTCTGCAAGATCAGCAAGCATGATTAAGAGCTGAGCCAGCGCTGCAGCCCACGTGCAGAGAGAGGAAGAGTCTCCAATATTTCGTGCAGTGTAGACTGTTTATTGGTTTATTGCTTCACTGCCCTATTTCAGGCATTATAAAATGGTAATTTGTGGTCAGTGCCCCCCGTTCTGACTCCATCAAGAGACTTAAGAAGCGCAGGAGCCGAGGGGACCTGTGTGCTGGGGGTTGTGCTGAGGGATTCGTGCTTCACTGCTGAGCACGCAGACCAGGTGACATTCACACTCAGAGAGCAGATGCTGGCGAGGAAGGTTGCGCTCTTATTAGCTTGTGAGTTATGGAATGCCGGTCTTGTTGGAATCTTCTCCACACCTCGATGTGGTACTTTGAGCTCTATCTTCGAGTTGCAAGTGTTTCTGGTCAAGACCTCTGAATAATACAGAATTCTCTCTCCCTCTCCCTCTCCCTCTCCCCCCCCCTCTCTCTCTCACACACACACACACACAAATGGAGGTGCAAGGTTTATTTTTAGGGAGCTTATCCTCCATGCATGGGAAGCCTAAGGTAGGCTGTCAGCTCTCACTGGACTGGTGGCTAGCACACAACGCGATGCAGAGGAGCCCAGACATAAAAAAGCCCCTTGTCCTCCCCCAAACTCAGTCTTGACATATTAAAATCTAGAAATTGAATTAGAGGCCCTCCAACCCTAGAAGAGCACATCTCTGCCTAGGCCACTGGGACATTCTTGTGAGGTTAATGGTGATCTCATTAGGTAACGTCTCTAGCTGAACATGCGGGTACTCAGCCTCCTCCAATCAGTGGCTCTCACGGGGCAAACGTGCAGTCAGCAGCTGACTCCACACTGCTGTGGCCTTTCAGTCCCCATCCCTGGTCCTCACTCTCCAAGGAGTCCAGGTCGGAGGCTTCTGAATTGGCCAAGGTGGGAGATGCTGGTCCAAATAATATTAATACAAGAACAAAAGCATTGGATGTTTGTAGACAGCTTAATTTGAGCAAAGCAATGTAAACAACCGTTCACATACTTACATTATTGCATCGAATGCCAACCTTCTGAGGTAGATCACTAATTAACCAGCCTGGCTTACAGCCATGTATTATAGTCCGTGAAAGGGAGGTCTAGAGAGGTAGTTTTGCAATGTCACACAGTTAGAGTGTCTCAGAGACAGAATCTAGAGAGCAGTGGCCTTGGGAAAGGGAGAAGGGGTGTGTGTGTGTGTGTGTGTGTGTGTGTGTGTGTGTGTGAGAGAGAGAGAGAGAGAGAGAGAGAGAGAGAGATATGGCATGTTCTGCTTTTAAAACCTGCCTGGCGCATGTGCACAGAGGGTTGACATGGCTATGTCATACGCAGATGATGGGGCTCATGCATGCACGCAAGGGCTTAGCTGAGTCATATGTAGATGTAACCATTCATGCGCGCACGTGAGTCATTCGTGGGCCATTAGATACTTCTGCCTGAGGGCTTGTCTGTACCTGCACGACTCCTAGAACCCGGAAGTATCGGTCTTATGTGGCTGAAATCATTACAGCTGGTCTTCATGAAGGATGAGGCAGGCACTGGCTGGGTAGGGGAGGTAGGTGGCTGAGGAGAGGCAGAGAAGGAAGAAGGAAGCTCTCAACAGGAAGACCCTGGGTGAGATTTAACCGGGAGATACTGAAAGGGGTCAAAGGAGCATAGAAGTCTGCTAGCAAAGGTGTGTGCTGTCACTTGAGAGTGAAACACTAGGAGATGGGGACTGCGTCAGGGCCCAGAAGAGCTGAGACCGGCCTGTGACTGAGCCTTCAAGATGGCTGCCTACACATCTAAGTGCCTATGTCAGGCAGATACCCAGCACCACAGTCAGAAGACTGGAGAAAAGATGGCTTCGAAGAAAAATTCTGCCTACAGAGCAACACTAAGGTGTGATATTGGAGCCTCAGGGAGAAACTGTGATTTTAGTCTATGGGACTTAAATCTTAAGGGGAGAAGAGACCTGGGGTACCAGGAGAGAGTGAAGGAAGCATCTCTGAGAAGTCAGGCCCCAGCCTCAGATGGCGTGATAATCGCTTGATTGTCTGGGTCATCTCAAGAGCAGGACCGGTGTCTCGTGCCTTGTGTCTAGCACCTGGTGGTGTCCTGTTCTGTGGCATCCACACTTTGCCAGCCCCAGGCACAGCCAGTGCCGAAGCAATGGATGAGACCCCCAACACTATAGTCCAGGCACACGGTGATACCTGCAGGGCTGGCAAAGAGTCCCAGGATCCCCCTGAGAGTGAGGACTTCCCGGTCATCCTCCACTGCCCTGAAAGCCAGGGGCCCAGGTGGGGTGACTACAGGCTAACCTCGACTTGCTGCTGCTGCTGCTGCTGTTGTCTGAGATGTGGCCCCTGGAGCAGGGCTCGGTGCTCATCCTCTCGGGGGTTCATTTTCAGATGACAGGCCCTCTTCTTCATTCTCCCCTGTCCCCATGAATCAGAGCTCACAGCAAGTATTCAACTAGAAATTATGTTGGTAACTTGATTCAGTAGAAGAACGAGCTTACTATTTAGAGACTTGTGATTATAAGAAAATTAGGTCCCAAATCCTATGTGCATATCTTTTGGAGACAGTATCATAGATGATCAACAAATGACATTTCTAACATAAAACATGCTTTGACATACCAAGTCTTTGAGAGATCAGCTGCACCTCCAGGCTGCCGTGCACCTCACCTGTGTCTAAGTCCATTTCTCCCTTCAGTGGTTTCCAAGGCCAAAACTGCCTCCAAGACTTGGAAACTTAACCTCAGTCCCCCTCACCACAATCCATCCTGGCTCAGTTTACTCCTCATTGTAGTGGAGGATTCTCAACAGAACCACTCAGTCTTTTCTAAGAGGCTGTGAGTTGTTTTCTCAGTCCTGCATGTCTGAATGCTCAGCTAACCAGACGTTCCTACTGCAGGAAAATAAGGTCTCACTAATACTTGACATTACAAATTTTGGCAAATAATTTAAAAATAAAATGGAAACATGTGGGGGTGGGTGGGTGTTTATAAGAGCAAGGGCACACATAGGCATGAGTGTGTAAGGCCAGATGTTGGTGTCAGGTTCCTTCATTGATTGCTTCCCCCTCATTTTTTGAGACAAAGCCTGTCACCGAAGCTGGCGCTCATCAACTGGGTCAGGCTGGCTGATGACTGAGCTCCAGAGATCCGCCCGTCTCTGTCCCTTTGCCACCCCCCAGTGCTGGGTTACAGAGACTTGTAACTGCTTCCGGTTCTTACCTGACCTGAATGAGCTCCAGTCCCCGTGCTCCTGTGGCAGGCGCTTTACTCACCGGGCCATCTCTCCAGCCCCAAAATGCATCTTTTAATGAGCGAGTGGGACTTGATTTGTTTTTTTAAAAAAACTCAAACCCAAAGTTGAAAATACCACCTTCTAGAATGTAACAGGAATGAGAGTTTGTATTTTTTTACATCTTGTCCATGCAAGCACAGAGTGATCATACATCTGCGTAAGTAGATAGGAAGGGAAGCAATTTATAATAATGCCATTCCATTCTGCCTGCTCTTTCTGAAATGTATGCCAAAATTATATAATGACCTACCATGAACATTTGTCTTAAATAACGTATCAGCTGACAACTTAATTAGATCCTCTTGCAATTTTGTTGGAAGCAGAGAGCTGGAAAGCACTTACCTTGAAAAAAAAATGTTCTTACCCATTCATTAATGTCACTCACTCTCAGCATCGACACCGAGACTTGAGACTATCCTTTCATCTAGTCTCCTGGAGGTCTTACCAAATTCCCAAGCGATGAAAGCCTACTGCACAACGGAATAATCAGAATGAACAGGAAAGATAGTTTTGCTTTTATAATAAAGAAGAGAAGCACTGTTGAGAAAAGAGAACCTCAGATGCTGCCTCATCCCCGGGCAAAGCAGCTCCGAGAAAGACTAAGTACAAACCTGAGGATCTGAAAGCTGGTAACTCCTCAGTGTCCGTGCCCACATTCCCCATGGAAGGCCCCATCCATATACACGCGCCATGGCATAAAGATCGGTATTATCAATACTGTCTTTTGAAGGAGCCTGAACATGAACAAAAGAGGGGGAAATGATAGCAGAACGGAAAGAAGGTTATTTTGAGGCTGGTATCATGCATACTATTATTTTATAACAAATTATTCTACAGCTTATAACAAATTATTCTACAGCTTGATTACTTAAAATAATCAGTATTTATCATCTTAGCTGGTTTGTGAGGGCTGAGGATTGAGACAAGGTCTTCATGGTGATTCTGGTTCAGGGTGGTGCTCCCCACTGCCTTTCTGCAACAGGGTCTCAACTCCCTATGCTTGCTAGCCAGCCTTGGCTCACTGGTGCCTCGTGGGTTTTTCGTGATTGTTGAGCAATTGTGAGTCACCGCCAGCCCAGACACTTTGGTGAACTAGTTTGCCATGATGTGGGCTGGGACTATAACTCCTTCAATGCCTTCTTGGGAACTGACGTTCATCTCTTCTGTGTCCTAGGACTCAGAATATTCACTGACCGCCTGAGAAGGACTGTTCTGTACCAATGGAGGAAGACGCAGGGGAGGAGCTGGGGCTGGGCAGGTCAAGGGCCCCCACAGACTTCCACTTCTATCACATGGATCTGTATGACTCTGAGGACAGACTGCAGCTCTTCCCAGGAGAAAGCAGCAGAATCAGGAGCGAAGTAAACCAGGCTGAACTGACCAGTGAGCCGAGAGGGGCAGGGGACAGCAAGAGTCTCCCGAAGGAAGTGGATGAGCTCGTCCACTTATATGGACTTGAAGATGACCATGAGTTAGGGGATGAGTTTGTTGATGAGCACAGATTAGGGACTCTGGAGTATCCTCCTTATGGCCCGAGGAGGAGAGACCCAGCCAGGGAGCAGAGAGACTGGGGGCTTAGCGAGGCAGCTGAGGCCGAGGACCTGGGCTATGGCCTTCCCGGTCAGTGCCAAGACCTCCGGGAAGCCTACAGGTACACGCACGGCCGTGCCAGCGAGGAGTATGAATGCTACGTCATCCCAGAGGAGGAGGATGAAGAAGAAGAACCTGCTGATGTCTTCTGTGCCACCTGCAAGACGCCAGTAAGAACTGCTGAGAAGGATGCGGAGGCACACGAGGGACATGAAGTCATGCCACTCAACAAAGCGCTGGAAAGCGCCAAGGTAGCAGGGCTCCTTCCCTCTTTGTCTGCAGAGGGTGTGTGTGTCTCAGGGAGGCGGGCAGGGAATGCATCCTACATGCCTCTCCAGGCATGGAATGGGGGGATGGAAAGATGGCTCAGCGGTTAGGAGCACTGGCTCCCCTTGTAGAGGACATGGGTTCAATTCCCAGCATCCACACGGTAGCTCACAACCACCTATAACTGTGGTCCCAGGGGATCTGATGGCCTCTTCTGGCCTCTGTGGCTGCTACACACACACACACACACACACACACACACACACACACACACACACACCGTACAGACATACATGCAGACAAGCACCCATATGCATATTTTTAATTTAAAGACGTTACAGCAAGCATAACATTAATGCCTTGTTTGTTCTGCTCCACAGGATGAAATTCACAAAAACATGTGCAGATTGGAGCAGCAGATTATCGAGATGGAAAATTTCGCTAGCCACCTGGAGGAGGTGTTCATCACAGTGGAGGTGAGGACATCCTTGGGGACTTCGTCACACCTGTAGCTTCTGCCTATGGCCACATCAAGCAGGCAGTCCTAGCGAGCTCCGGAAGCTATCTCTTAGAATGTGAGGGGTTACCCATAGGCCTCCCACCAGCCCTGGGCAGCCACAGAAGTGATGGTCACTTGTCTGCATCCCCTACTACGTCCTCTGTGTCCTCTAGGTGGGGGAGGCTGGTGTGTGTGTATCTCCAGGCCTACTGCGTGGGATATTTAAAGCAAGTGTGTTATACATGCTTATTGCATAGATAGATAAAGCAGAAAATTTCCAATCAAAGTGCCAATTGCACAGGGTTTAGATTTTTTTTATTCTAACAATGATGACTCCACGGTAACACATCCAGATGGTGAATTGAACAGTTTTTTTGTCCTTGGAGTTGGGATGGGGTGGGGGATGGTATGTGTGTGTTCGTGTGCACCTGTGTATACAAGTGTACATGTACATGTATGTTCATACATGTGAGGGTCAGAGGTCAAGTTTGGGTTCTTCCTCGGTCACTGTACCTTATTTCTGAGACTGGGTCTATGACTGAAATTGGATCTCTCTAATTTGGCTGACCAGCAAGACCTGGAGATTCCCCTGTCTCAGCGGCCCTCAGTGTTGGGATTACATAGGATCACTGCTGCATCTGGTTTTTATATAGGCTCTGGAGATCCAGACTCAGGCCTCCATGCCCACTTGGCAAGCACTTTACCAACTGAGCTGCTTCCCCAGGCCCCTGCCCTTGGTGGGCTTTGTGTTTGGTTGGTTGGTTTTGTCCTCTTCTTTCTTTTCCTGCTCTTGGGCCCAGCCCGAGATTCCCAAGGGTACCATCTGATGGCCTGCTGTATCATCAGACATGGCGGGACATGCTGTTGCCTTCATCTCTGGAGTTTTTCAATTTAGGTCTTTAGGGTGGCGTCATGTCACCATATTCAGTCTGGGGTGAAAATACTCATTGTACATTTTGTATTACATCAGGAATTCTCACACGTTTATGATGTGTGTTGAGAATATTCCCCCAACTCCACTCCCCTTTTATCCTCCCTGTTCCTCTCCCCCTTAATGTTCTCTGTTCCCCAGACACTTCCATGCCATATATACATACATGATTTTATGAATCTATGTAAGATATAGGAACCACGAATGGGAGAGAATGTATATTTGTCTTCTGAGCCTAGCTTAATTCACTTAATTGGATTCTCTCCACTGGCATCTATTTTCCTATAAACAATTCTATTGTATATATGGTCTACAGAGTGAGTTCCAGGACAGCCAGGGCTATGTAGAGACCCCGTCTCAAAGAAACAAAAAACCAAAAGGTTGACAACAGGGCACATGAGTGAGTACTCAGGAGCCCTGATTATTGTTTGGGGGTTCCCTTTATGGGGCTCAAGAAGAGGAGTCTGGGCATTAGGGCTATAATTTGGGCAATTCGCTATTTCCACCAACAGGCTTAGATTACATGAACCCTTGCTTGCTGCCCATACCCCTGCCCATGATGCATCTGACTTTAATCATTATGCACGCCCAATTATGCGAAGCATAAGATGGTAATACAGCACTCTCTCCTCTCTGAAAGTTCACTTTGAGGACACAGTCTGACTTTATATGCTTGCACCCAAATCCCGTCTAGGCCAGATCAGCCCACTACCCATAGTCCTAGATTGTGTTCCAGGATGTGTTTGCAGGGAAATGGGGTGTTATCAAGGACTGCAGAGAAGAGTAACTATCTCCATTGTTTAGAGCATGTATACATCAGTTCTATGCAAACAGGGGTCCTAGATTGCTAACAGGCTGCTAGGTGCATTGTTTGGAGTCTAGGAGTGTGCAGAGCCCAAGACAAGTGGAGCCCAGGGTTGCTAAGTTATTCCCCGTGTCTGCATTGCCTCAAAAGGGACTTCTCATCATTCAGTGCCAGCTCTCTTCCTGTCCTGAAATGGGAAGAATGCAGGTGCTTCATCCATGGACCAAGATTATTGGGCCGGAAGCTGTTGGGCACACTCTAGATCTCCACAGAGCAAGTGTAAATCCTCTGTCCTGGCCAGCTTTAGTTAACCACTGCAAGACATTCATTCTTCACCCTCAGCCTTAAAGGGGAGAGAGCTGTCCCACTATTCCTGTGGAAGGAGCGGGGAGGATGGGGGCTCTCCTTCCAAACACAGGTGGTAGGAGGAGAGACAGGAATGAGACAGTCAGGGCAGGCTTGCTGTGCTAGGACTGGAGAGATGACTATAGGGTTAACAACACTGTTACTCTTCTAGAGGACCTGAGATTGGTTACCAGGTGGCTCACAATAGCCTGTAATTCTAGGTCTGGGCATCCAATGCCCCCTTCTGGCCTCTGTGGGCACTACACACATGTGGTGTGCGGACACACATGCAGGCAAAACACCAAACTTTTTTTTTTTTGGATTTTCGAGACAGGGTTTCTCCGTAGCTTTTGGTTCCTGTCCTGGAACTAGCTCTTGTAGACCAGGCTGGTCTCGAACTCACAGAGATCCACCTGCCTCTGCCTCCTGAGTGCTGGGATTAAAGGCATGCGCCACCACCACCCGGCTGACACCAAACTTTTTAAAGTTCCTTACACTCTATTCTGTCACCATGCCATATGTCACTCTCACATCCAAGTATCTTCATCTCCAGCGAGGATACTGGGGGCCTCCTGCTATCTCCTCCAGAGTCATCTACTGCTTGACCCTCTCACCATTCTGACTGAGTCTTAGCACACAGTAGGTGCTTGTAACAGCTCTGAGAGACATCCTTGTAATTGCATGAAGGTAGCAACAGTCAAAGACCACTGAACTCCTGTTTACTTCCAGGGTGAGGAAAGGATACTGGAAATCTGTCTCCTCTACTCAGTGTTTCCCAGTCTCTGAGCCTCCAGTTTAAATACTGTAGGTATCAGCCAGGTGTGTTGATGCATGTCTGCGATCCCAGCACTTGCAAAGCTAAGGCAAGAGGATTGTTGTGAATTCCAGGCCAGCCTGGCCTGCACAGTGGGTGCCATACAGGGACACCTAATAGGATGCTATGTCAAGAAAACCAACACATTCATAAATGCCACACATGTGAGAGTCGTTGTCTACATCCTTCTTCCAGCATTTCCTCCTTCACCAGGCAGTGCATTTGCTACAACCTTTCCTTCTCTGCTGTCCTAATCTCTCCTCGCTGCCATGAACAGAGTTGGCACACTCCCGGTGTCCATCCACGTCTCCGTTAGTGAGGGCAGATATCGTGAGATGTGAGAACACAGGGGGGAATGGCAGGCGGACCTCTCCCAGGGCAAACACTTCTGCCTCCAAGTCAAAGCTCCCAGCAACAAGCTGATTAACCATTGATGAGCTGCAAGGCTGGTTGCTATGGTAATAGGAGGTAGCTGAAACAGGGTGAAGTTTACAACATGGTGCCAGGAAAGGTAGCAGCACTTTCTGGTGAGGCCATTCAGGGCTGGGGAGCACAGATCGCACTTGGTGAAGTCAAGGACCTGAGTTTGACCCCGAGAACCTACAGAAAAGCTGGGTGTGGTGACACATGCTTGTAATCCCAGTGCTGGGGGGCAGAGAGAAGAAGATCTCTGGGGCACACTGGCCAGTCAGCCTAACCTAATTGGCACACTCCCTGCCAGTGAGAGACTCTGGATGACACCGGAGGTTATCCTCTGACTTCCACGTGCACAAACATGTATGTACACACACCTGTTCACATGCATTAACTAAATAAGTAATTAAAGACCATTTTGGGGGACGTCAGAAGGAATCTCCTCTGTTTTCACGTCCCCAGCATCCACTCCAGCATCTTGCTAAGAGATGGGATAAAATGAAGGGGTGAAAACAGCTCGGGGTAGACAGAACTTCAGGACCCCAGTGACTCAAGCCAACACAGCACACGTGCTAAAATGATGCCTGAGGTCAACTGTCTTGCAGGAGAATTTTGGAAGACAAGAGCAAAACTTTGAGTCACATTACAATGAGATCTTGGAAACCCTCGCTCAAAAGTATGAAGAAAAAATTCAAGCCCTAGGGGAGAAAAAGAAAGAGAAGCTGGAGGCTTTATACGGACAGCTGGTCACCTGTGGAGAAAACCTGGATGCCTGTAGAGAGTTGATGGAAACCATAGAGGAGATGTGTCACCAAGAGAAGGTGGAGTTCCTAAAGGTCCGTGCTGAAACAGAAAGGGAAGGAACAGAACCCTGGGATGGAATCCCAGGTCTAGCCTAGAGTAGGCTAGCCCACCCGTGCTGAAACAGAAAGGAAAGGGACAGAACCCTGGGATGGAATCCCAGGTCTAGCCTAGAGTAGGCTAGCCCCCCCCCCCGTTTCCTCCCAGAGGTCCACATCTATCTTATGTTCGTGGGTGAGGCTGTCCCCCCATCTCTCCATATCACTTCATTGGTGGCCAAGCAGGCAGAGATACCTGGCCCTTCCCTTCCCTCACTCCCCAGCTAACTCCAAGCCTTGTCCCTCTGTCCCTTGCTCGTGGACGTGGGCAAAGGCAGTGCCATGAGAGTTTCTTGGTTGCCTTTGCGGCTTCTCTTGGGTCTCTGGGAGAAAGTTGGTCCAGGTTAATAAGGTACCTTAAATTGGCCTGTGCCAAGGATGGCAGTTGTAAATCTTGCTTTGTAACTTCATACATATGCCAAAATACAAAATATCCACGCCTTAATTATATCCAGATCATATTAAATCTGGCCCAAACCCCTTGTAACGAAGTTATGAGAATATCAACCGCATTTAGAGATCTTGCAAGGTCCCATGGGACTATGGGGCAGATGTGGTTTCACAAAGAGGTCCTCAGGGTCATCTTAGCTGCCAAGTATGACCCCCTCGTTGTCCAAGCTCACAGCTACTCCTCAAAGCCAAACCTCCTTTCAGCCTGATCATGGTAAGAGACCCCCAAATAAAGGTGGACAGCAATCCGGCAAGTGCCGGAGAGGACCCAGTGCTCAACCTCTTGAGTCCGTGGTCCCACGGTGCCACTGCATCTCACATACAGATGTAGAAAACATGCATTATCTATGATGATGGAAACCTGTGATGGGTCCTACTGCAGAGGAACCATTAAGTAAACAATAGCGTTTCTAGGCAACGATCCCTTGCAGTTCTTTGTAGTCAGTGGTCCAGAGGACCCTGTGTGACCCAGGAGGTGCAGGGGTGTTGAAGGAAATGCACAAGGATGGTGGGTTTGTTAGGGTGATTCCCCCTTTTTGTAATTTCCAACTTTAAAAAATATATATATTATTATATTGCTGAGAAAAAATATTTCCTAAACCGGTTTAATATTTTTTCTTTTTCAGGATGCAGTGGCTATGACTGACAGGTAATAGTTTGTCCTGACCTGGTTTCTGTTTCCACTCCTTTCCCTGCTAGACTCAGTTCCACTGGGTTATCGGCTTCCCTCTTCAGCTCCGGTGACCCTATAAATAAATCACTACCAACTTGGGAATGGCAGAGTGGGGACAGTAGGGCCCTTTGGAGTTGAATCTTAGAATCTCTGGGCTGGAAGGGAACGTGTGTGGTGAGGCCCACTCAGCAAGCCTGTGCTCGGGTCCCCTCACACACAGACACACACACACAGACACACACACACACACACACACACACACACACACACACACACATGGGAACTTTGTTTCACTGGGAGAAACTGAGGACTGGGAACATGCCCCCAGCTCTCCTCCTGCCTTGGTCATGCTGTGGAGGAAAACACGCACGTTTTCAAGTCCGACACAGCGGAGCAGAAACACTGCTTCCACAGTGACTGTGGACAGCTCCAAAGCAATGCCCCGCCTTCTCTGTTTATAAACAGGGCCGGCTCGGTGCAAACTTAGTAAGACAGTGTCTGGAAGCAGCATGGGAAGTTAATAGAGCCAGGGCCTATATACATTTGTTTTGGCAAAAATGGAGCTGGATTTCAAATTTCACCTTCACCACTTAGAAGCCTCGCGTCTGCCGGGAAGCAGACGCAGGACTATCCATCTAGAGTCTCTGGAGCAGCAACGTGAGGGTCCCTGGCCATGGGGAGTGTGAGGCTGCAGAGTAGAACCCCGTACCTGTGGGGACGGGGGGCGGGGGTGATGTAGGAGTAGATGTGGATCCGCATCCTGCTGAAGGATGGACTTCCCCTCATTCTTAGGCCCAACCCTTCCCCCTGTCCCTGGGAAGGGTTAGACCAATGTCTCTCAACTGTGGATCCCAATCTCTTTGGGGAGGGGTCAAACAGCCTTTTCACAGGGGTCTCCTGAGACCATGGAAAACACAGATATTTACACTACAATCTGTAACAGTAGCAAAAATACAGTTATGAGGTAGCAACAAAATAATTCTATGGCCGGGAGTCACCACAGCATGAGAACTGTATTAAAGGGTCGCAGCGTTGGGAAGGTCGAGGACCACTGGCCTAGACAGTGATGGGTGGTTTGGATAGGAAGGGTTCTCTAACAGGCTCATGGGTCGAAGGCTTTGTTCTCAGAGCAACTGTGTTCAGAAGTTAGGGTTCTGGGGGAAAGGACTGGATGAGTAGAGCCCCGATCTCATGACTGGGGATCCTTTGATGGGTTTATAATTCTGTGGTACAGTGAGGAGTTGGGGCCTAGCGGAAGGAAGTGGTCACTGGTCACTAGAGGTTTGCCTTTGAAGTGCAGCCTTGTCCCTGGCCCCTCTTTCTTGCCTCTTTCTGCTTCCTGGCTGCCCACAAGAAGCAGCTTTCCTCCATTTTGCCCCTCCCCCCACCATGCTTCCACACAGGGCCCAGGAACAATGGAGCCCCTGACTGTGAACTTAAACCAAGGGCCAAAGTAAACATTGCCTCCCTTCCAGTGCTTATCTCTGTGATTTGTCAAAGTCACAAGATTATGATGAGGTGACCTCCAGGTCCATCATCAAATCAGATAGCAGAATCCAGAAGCACGGGAAGAAACGCAAGTTTGGCAAAGGGGCCCCCATTTCCTCCTAGAGACCTAGCACTATAGATAGCCCCTAAGAAGAAAGCCCCTCCATCTTTCTGTGGACTTGTGTTGTCTTTTAAAAACACGCATGAGCCGGGCGGTGGTGGCGCACGCCTTTAATCCCAGCACTCGGGAGGCAGAGGCAGGCGGATCTCTGTGAGTTCGAGACCAGTCTGGTCTACAGAGCTAGTTCCAGGACAGGCTCCAAAGCCACAGAGAAACCCTGTCTCGAAAAACCAAAAAAAAAAAAAAAAACACGCATGAGTGTTTTGTCTGCATGGTCTGTGGACTGTGTGTATATCTGGTGCCCACAGAGGCCAGATGAGGGTGTCACATCCCCTGGGACCGGGTTACAGAGGATTGTGAGCTTCCACTACAGTACTGGCAATTGAACCTAGATCCTCTGGAAGAGCAGCCAGTGCTCTTAACTGCTGAGCCAACTCCCTAGGCCCTGGCCATGTCTTTTTTTATACCTCCAGACTAGGGAAATTCCTGAAAACCAAAACAGACGTGGAGCTCTCTGCACAGCCTGAGTTTGAAGACCAGACCTTGGATTTCTCTGATGTAGAGCAGCTGATGGACTCCATCAACACCANGAGAGAGAGAGAGAGAGAGAGAGAGAGAGAGAGAGAGAGAGAGAGAGAGAGAGAACATGAATGGACCTAAGTCTCTCGCTGACCCTGGAGCTCCCAGGTTGTGTGGGCTGTCTGGCCCGTCTGCTGCAGGAATTCTATCTCCAAGGTGTACATAACCGCACCTGGCTCTTTACTTGGACACTGGGGCTCCTAACTTGGGTCCTCAGGCTTGTTTGGTAAGCACTTTGCTGACTGGGCCACCTCCACAGACATGCATGCAGACAAAACACCCATACACATAAACTTGTACAATACAATAGAAGGTGGCTACTCCCCACACCTGCACATATGGCTCCTCAATGTTGCTTTCTCTCTTTTTAATTTTTAGCTCCCTCTGCCCCAGTGATAAATCCTCAGGCCCCCAACTCGGCCACAG
This sequence comes from Alexandromys fortis, assembly GCF_014885135.2. Lineage (NCBI taxonomy): Eukaryota > Metazoa > Chordata > Mammalia > Rodentia > Cricetidae > Alexandromys > Alexandromys fortis. Next base: position 2,459,899 of record NW_026067965.1, read on the forward strand.
GGTCCTCCGTCCGTGTGTGCTGGAGCTTATACTCCGATGACACCGTGGAGAGCTATCAGCTGTCCTACAGACCAGTGCGGGACAGCTCACCTGGCAAGGACCAAGCAGGTAAGGTTTAGACTCTGAAAGAACTCCTGCTGACCAGAATGCTTCTAGGAATGGCCTCTTGTTCTGGGCAGCTCTGGGGCTATCTTCACCCCCAGGGAAATGACTTGTGTGGCACTAGGACTGGGGCCACCCTTCCCCCACTAATGCATCAGCCTGTCTCCTGGGAGCAGTGTATTTGCATTAGCCATCAGTTACTTTTGTGGTTGCTGTGAAGGAGAAACAGCTTTAGGAGGGGAGGGTTATTTTGGCTCACAGTTGAACCGTCCAGGCCAGCACCAAGGGAGAACATAGTAGCAGGTGCACAGCAGCTGGTTACATTGTATCCACAGTCAAGAAACAGCAATGCATGCTGGTGTTCTACTGGGTTTCTCCTTTATATTCAGTCTGGGACCTCAACCCACAGAATGATGGCACACATTCAAGGTGGGTCACCCCTCCTCAGCTAAACCTCTTTGGAAATGCCTTCATAGATACCCAGAGGCCTGTCTCCTTGGTGATTCAAAATCTCATCAAGTTGAAATTAAGATTAATCATCATAGTCAGCTTGCTATTACCATAGCAACTATCAAAGATAAATCTACTTTTAAAGAAGAAACCTTAGTAGCCCAAAGTTTTCATCTTTAATGACACAGCACATTACAATAAAAGGTGCAGAGAAGCTGCTCACCTGGTAGCATCCATGGGGCCAAGAGAAACAGGGAGGGACTGGGGGTACCAATATCCGTTTCAGAGTCATGTCCCCAATGATCTAACCTCCTCCCATGAGCCTACCTCCTGAAGTTTTCACCACCTCCTTGGGTTAGGGGCAACCTCAACACACAACTGTTGAGGGCGACTTCTTTAAACCATAACAAGAAGGGGAGATCAGAGTGCAGAAAAACTACCTCCCAAGCCCCACAAACCTGAAGTAATGAGGGTCTGGTCATACTGATAGGTCCGTCCAGTATGAGCCGGGTTAGAATGAGATTGCCGGACCTGGAGATTTCTATTTAATAGATGCAGATGGTGGAGGCTCAGAGAGAAATGAGCTGTCTGTGGGTCACAGTGAGTTGTGGAGGAACCAGGATGACAACCAGGTCTGTGGGCAGACTCTCTGCCCAGAGCATTGAACACTGTTCCAGGCTGGAGGTTCTGTGTAAGGGAGGTGAGGGTAGCATCTGTGCCCAGGGGCCAGGAAGGAGACTTTTAAAGACTCTTTTTTTATTATTTGAAAGTTTCATACATTTATACAATGTATATTGATCATATCTGTCTACCACTACCACCGTCTAGTTCTTCCTAGTTCCCCCACCCCATCTCTTTCCCATGCTTTCTCTTCATGCCTTCTTTTTATTTTGGTTTTTGTTCCTAGTAACTCCAGTTCCAACTATTGCTGCCCAGATGCACATGAGCACATGGCCTTCCACTGGGGCATGAGCAGCCTACAGTGGCCACATCCGCAAAGAAGAGAGACCCTCCCTCACTCACATGCCATCCACTGCCAGTAGTTCCTCCGCTCAGTGGGGTCTCCAGGGCCCTCCCCTGCCCACGCTGGAAACTTGACTGGCTTGATGTCGTGGGGGAGCCACCACTGCTGCCAGTTGATGTGTGCGCTGGCCACACCATGTCTAGACACCACATCATGTCTAGATGCCACGTCATGATGTCTAGATGCCACATCATATCTAGACACCACATCATGTCTAGACGCCACATCATGTCTAGACGTCACATCAAGTCTAGACGCCACATCAAGTCTAGACGCCACATCAAGTCTAGACGTCACATCATGTCTAGATGCCACTTCAAGTCTAGATGTTCGCATTTCACAGCTCTCCTCCCATGTGCTCCCTTCATTCTTTCTGAGCACTCTTCTCTGAACCTCCCTGAGCCATGGGTGGTGGGACCTTGACATAGACCACCCATTCACAGCTAACCACTCAGGGTCATTTATACTTGGCACTTTGACCAGTATTGAATCTCTGTATAAACCATTACCCGCTGCATAAAGAAACTTTTCTGGCCAAGGCTGAGAACAACACAGATCTATGGATGCGATCATAAATGTTTATAGAGTGCAGTTTGGAAACATGGCCACTTATCAAACAGTAGTCGGTTCCCCACTAGGGCCTATGATCTCCCAGTCGTGGACTTCTAACCAGGTTTACAGTGCCAGGCATCAAATCATTCCTGTGGAGCAGACCTCATAACCAATTAGAACGTGGTTTGTTACCCTTGTAACTACCAGGCTACTATTGCACCAGCGAGCAGATTTGCCACCAGCAACTCAGGGATGCAGCATGAACGGTCCAGAGCTGGGAAAGATCACTGATGCCTTTTTCCCACGGTCAGGGATGCAGCATGAACGGTCCAGTGTGGGACAGATCACTGATGCCTTTTTCCCACAGGAGCCTGCAGAGTGCCCACTGGCACTGTGAGGGCTATCCAGCAGGAAGGATCTTAGTTCCAATCTGATCTTTCTATGCTCTGTGAGCGGGTCATGTGTTGTTTTCAGCAAGAGGGTGTTACCATCTAGTTCTGATGGGCAGCCAGCAGCGGTGGCAAGGGCCTGTATTGTTTAGTGCGGTCACGCCTGCCTGCTTCTGAGCCTCCTACCACAAACAACGCTTATCCCCCTGAAACCATAAGCCCCAATACACTCTGCCAGGAGCCACTTTAGTCACACTGCTTTATCGTAGCCAACACAGCAGCCGATTCCTAAAACTGATTTTCATTGATAACTCTGGCTTCTGAGAGCAGATTTATCCACGCATGCAGGGTATTCGGTTTTGTCCGTTTTTAAATTATTATTAGTTTAGCAAGTAACAGATTTCTTTAACACTTTTTCATACCTTTCAATTGGTTAGATTTCAGAGAGAAGGTCTAAGTAACCCAGAGTGGCCTTGAACTCACAGCTATTCTCCAGCCTCAGCCTCCTTGGTACTAGGATTACTAATGTGCACCACCATGCATTAGCTTTCTGCCAGTTAATTTTTGCCCTGTGGCAATTCTCCTGCCTTCGAATTTAGTGACTTAAAATAACACACATTTATTGTCTTACAGTTTTATGGGTTGGTTATTGTCTCAGGCAATTCAGGTCTGAGATCCCCTTGAGTGCGCTCTGATGGTCCAAGGTGGCCTTACTCATTATGATGGTTTATCTCCTTCGTCAGTTTGAAGGATTTAAAATCACCATGGAAACACATCTGTGGGCGTGTCTGTGGAGGTGTTTCCAGAAAGGTTTAATAGAGCAGGCTTGCCGGGCGGTGGTGGTGCATGCCTTTAATCCCAGCACTTGGGAGGCAGAGGCAGGCAGATCTCTGTGAGTTCGAGACCAGCCTGGTCTACAAGAGCTAGTTCCAGGACAGGCTCCTAAACCACAGAGAAACCCTGTCTCGAAAAACCAAAAAAAAAAAAAAAAAAAAAAAAAGAGCAGGCTTGACCCACCTGGTGTCTCAGAGGGATTCACACAGGGAAAGCGCAGTCAGCAGAGATCAGCTCTGCTTCCTGAGAGTAAGGACTCCTTGTAAGCGGCTGCAGTAGCCGCCTTGCCTTCCCTGCCCTGAGGCAGGAATCCTTCCTTCCTCAAATTGCCTCTTAGCAGGTAAAAGTAATTAAAGTCTTCTCCTCTGGCCTTAGCTGGGCCAGCTGGTGCAAGGGTCAGGGGGAGGGGCTTCCTCCCCAGGCCTTGAACTCTCTCTCCAAAGGGTGTCCTCAGACTCACCCACTTGTAGTGAAAGCATTCCCTGTAGTAAGAGGGCAAGTCTGTAACCGGGTCCCAAGCCTCCCCTTGCATCTTGTTCATCACTGAACCACTGCTAAGCTGTCACCTACATAAGCCTGACTTCAAAGATTGGCTACGATTGCAGAGCCTCTTAGCACAGGGGTGGGGTGGTGCCTGTAGGGGAGGGGAGAATCTGCAGCCCTGTCTTTTACAAGGGGGACACAGTAAAGCCATGTGGCCTTGGAAGGTTTGAATTCTGACCTTTCCTTTTTCTTCCAGAGTTTACCAAGACGGTCAAAGAGACATATTGCTCAGTGACAAATCTTGAGCCAAATACCCAATATGAGTTTTGGGTGGTCGCTCAGAACAGGACCGGCCCCAGCCCCTCCAGTGAGCACGCAGTGTATATGACAGGTACTGAATGGCTCATTCTCATTCAAGGCGACTCGGGAGTTGTGGGTTTCTAGGCGTGACTGGGTTTTTGGCGCACGCCTTTAATCCCAGCACTTGGAAGGCAGAGGCAGGCAGATCTCTGTGAGTTCAAGGCCAGCCTGGTCTACAAGAGCTAGTTCCAGGACAGGCACCAAAAAACTTCAGAGAAACCCTGTCTCGAAAATCAAAAAAAAAAAAAAAAGAATCCATTTCATTTGAAAGGACAGAAAGAGCTGCGTGTGGTTGCTTTTCTTCTCTGTGCGTCGTTTAATGCATTAGATCTACATGGCAGTGTTGTTGGGACATTTTTTTCCCATAGTTGGTCCATCACCCACAGCTTACTGACACTTGGGACTTGTATTAAGTTACTTTTGTATGGCTGTTTTGAAACACCATGCCCCAGGCAATTTAAAGAAGGAAGGGTTTATTTAGGGTTACAGTTCCAGAGAGATAAGAATGACTGCAGAGCCAGGCAGTGGTGGCACACACCTTTAATCCCAGCACTCTGGAGGCAGAGGTCAGCAGATGTCTGTGAGTTCGAGGCCAGCCTGGTCTACAAGAGCTACTTCCATGAAAGCTAAGACTGTTACACAGAGAAAACCTGTGTCGAAAAGAGAAGTGAGAGAGAGAGAGAGAGAGAGAGAGAGAGAGAGAGAGAGAAAGAAGAAAGAAAGAAAAAAGAATCATGGTAGACACATGGCAACGGGTACAGCAGCTGGAGCAGACTGGGGGCTCATATCTTAAACTACAAGTGCTAGCAGAGCGTGAATGTGTGTGAGCCTTTACATTCTCAAAGCCACCTACAGTGACACACTTCCTCCAACAAGGCTACACCTCCTGAGAACTCTTCAAACTGGGGACCAAGCATTCAAATGCCCTAGGCTACGTGGGACATTTATTACTCAAACCACCACAGGCCCAGGAATGTCTGAAAGGGTGACCAGGTATTTGCATTGCTGTGGGTGATGGCCGGGCCAGAGCCTAATGGTTGTCCTGTCTCCTTTCTCCTGAGCTCAGCCCCCTCTCCCCCCACTATAAAAAGTGAGGCGATCAGAAGCTGTGAAGAGGCTGCGCTGATTTGCTGGGAGTCTGGGAACCTGAATCCTGTGGACTCCTACACAGTGGAGCTGATCCAGGCAGAGACGCCGGAAGCCTCGGGGGTAACTGAGTGAGTCTGGAGGCCTTGGCTGGGTACTACAACCTGTGCAGTGTGGGGACAAGGTTACAATTTGTGGCACACGGGCAATCTTAATTAGGTTACTTAAGGTGCTCAAGAAGTAGCTAGAATACTATTAATCATGAATGAGGAATATAAGAGGCAAAATCCTGTGTTAGTTTTCTTTCTCTCTCTTTCTTTTCTTTTCTTTCTTTCTTTCTTTCTTCCCTTCCTTCCTTTTCTCTCTCTCTCCTTCCTTTCTCTCTCCTTCCTTCCTTCCTTCCTTCCTTCCTTCCTTCCTTCCTTCCTTCCTTCCTTCCTTCCTTCCCTAATACAAAGGGCCGGGAGGGTAGTGTTTGTTTTGTTTTTTGTTTTTTTTTGAGACAGGGTTTCTCGGTGTAGTCCTGGTTGTCCTGGAATTCACTCTGTAGACCAGGCTGGCTTTGAACTCACAGAGATCCACCTGCCTCTGCCTCCAAGTGCTGGGGTCAAAAGCATGTGCCACTACACCACCTGGCTCTGGGTGGATAATCAAGGGCACACTGGGTAAGTGTGCTTGCTGTGCAAGTGGGCATGTCTGAGTTAGGATCCCCATCTCCTGTGTCAAGAGTTGGGCATGGCTCCTCACCTGTAACCCCGGTGCTATAGTGGGAGGAGACAGGAGGAACACTGGGGCTTACTGGCTGCTAGCCTAGCTCCAGGATCAGTGAGAGACCCTGTCTCAAAGGGAGAAGGCAGAAAGTGACAGAGAAGAGCACTCCATGTCCTCCCTGGCCCTATGTGTGTACACACGGGTGCATAGCCTACACACACCTCTATGTGCACAGACTGCACACATAAGCTCACTCAAGCACGCATGTGTACATGCACACACACACAGTCTTATTAAAACTTGATCTTTAGGCCAACTATAGTGGTATATTCCTGTAAACTAAGTACCTGAGGATTAAGGCAGAAGGCTTTGCCAAGAGATAGCTTGCGCTATAGAGTAAGACCTTGTCTCAAGAAACAACAATAAAACAAAACAATAAATAAATAAAAACAAAACAATCACTGGGTGCACGCCTTTAATCCCAGCACTCAGGAGGCAGAGGCAGGCGGATCTCTGTGAGTTCTAGACCAGCCTGGTCTACAGAGCTAGTTCCAGGACAGGCTCCAAAACCACAGAGAAACCCTGTCTCAAAAAAACAAAAAAAAAAGAGAGAGAGAGAGAGAGAATGGAGGAGGGTTCAGGGCAGCTTTTGGGGAAGCAAAGTATTTGTTTGTTTGTTTACTTACTTAATTACTTATTTATTAAACAGCCTAACCTCAGCTTCCCCCCCCCCTTCTCCTTTATTCCCCTGCTCAATCCACCCCTCCTCCATAACACTCAGAAAGGGAGGTAAATCCTAATGCTGGCCTCGTATGGGAGCCTATGTAAGAAAGCGTGAACTTACTGTGGACTGTGGATGGGCAGAATGCAGAATACTTCCCACAGGGGACCAAACAGTGATGAGCAAACACACTTGAAAGCAAGGACATGAAGCATGCCCACATTATCTCTGTGGGAAAGGCAAAGGCCTGGAAAGAATATTCTTGGCTCTTTGTACATGACCAAAGACGATAATACACAACTTCAGGTGTATTCCCTTGCTGCGCTTGTATTTGCTTAAGTGGACTGTAAACGTCACCTCGTGTTGTGGTTGCTTTACTAAGACAAGGAGAAGCGCTTTGTTTGCACTGCTCTCGAGCTCAAATGCCTGGAGTCCCCTGGCTACCCCACGCAGATCTTTAGCATTTTCCCTCAATCTGTGGAGACTAAGCATCGCCAGCTGGGGATGACAGACAGCTATGGAATCTAACACGAACCTATTTATCTGTTCCTGCCAGGATCTATGTGCCTATAACCACATCAAAGCTGACCTTTGTTCTCTACTTCTGAAGAGAGTCAGAAGTCGGGGGGGGGGGGGGGAGGGGGGCAGTGGTTCTGACCACCACAGTGATTCAGGTTTCCTGCACTTTTTATAATAACCTGGGACCTTGGGCCAACCCATACTGATGGAGCCCCCAGAGGACAGGTCAGCAGCCTGGGTGATCTACAGTGGTGCTCACTCTCCGAGAACAGACTGACTCATAGGTCCCATCTCTGAAGGGAAGGCTTCTCCACAGGCTGTGCCTCTTTCTTCCTCCATCCCTCATCCCATACCAACAACCCTTCACTCCCCAGCTCCTGCTTCACTTTCTCCTTGCCTCAGGACCCCTGCCCGTGTGTCCTCTGTGCTGGAGACTGTTCTATCCCCTTTGCCGCGGGACCCCTGAGCGTGTGTCTTCTGTGAGGGAGACAGTTCTATCCCCTCTCACCTGCTTTAGTCACTTTTCAGAGCTCAACATGAAAGCCACCACCATCCTTCCACAGTGTCACACACCACAGGCTTATCATGAATACCATGCGGTCTCTTGAGAAAGGCCTCTCCTCCCCTACACACCGCAGGCTCCCCAGGAACGGGGGTTGTGTTGTTTCCCCCAGGACACAGATAGCACCGCACGGAAGATGCTTTGCTAATATCTACTGAATGAACATGCAGACGTGCCCCTCTGGCCCAGAGCTGCAGCCTCCGACACGGCATCCTGTCCTTGGTGGGTAAACTGTCACATTTGTCCATGAGCACCATCCTGAAGACTCTGCTTGTCCACTGAGCTGAAATGAGTTTGCAGAAATCCAGATGGGGCTATTAGGAGCTTGTACTCCCTACGGTCCACCTGAAATGGACTGGAACATCCTCCGTGGCAGCTGTTTTTAACAAGGTTGTCTGGTCATAGACATACACTGGCAGGCATCTATGGGTCCAGGACTGTTCTGCTGTTCCTGTACTCAGTCCCGCCCTCAGGAGGTCATAGCCTCTAATAGCCAGTGACAGATACAGGGCACATACTCCACAGTGTTCCAGTAAACACTTTGAGCATAGTGCTAGGTCCTTAGGGAATCTGGCTGAGGAACTTGGAAGGGCAACAGCCAGACACAGACTGGCAAGCTAAGTGAACTGTGGGAGCCTGCTCTGGAGCCAAGCTGACACTCCTGTCTGTGCTGCTGTGGGTTAGGGGGAGCACAGTGTGTGTGTGAGAGGGATGGCTGGTGTGTGCCCGGGCTCACGCTGACGCTCGCTCCGCTTCTGCCACAGGTCTGTTGTAGGCATCCCAACCTGTGAGTCCCTGATCCAGCTGCAGCCTGGGCACAGCTACACGATCTACGTCCGAGCTCTCAATGTCGGGGGCACCAGTGCCAGGAGTGAGCCTGCGACAGTGCACACCACAGGTCTGTGCCCCAGCCACATACTCTTGGGACCCAAAATTAGCCACTGTGTTACAGACTCAGTACTGCCAAGAGTGCACCAGAAAAAAACTATCACACTGTGGGCAGATCAGGCATCGATGGGGCTTCCGGGTCATCAAAGCCCTTGCTGTTTATAAATGAAGGCCTAAGCCCCAAAGAACTTGTGTTGGCTGAGACAGTGCTAGAACTCAAGGCTTTCCCCCATGCTTCTCAGGGACCAGAGGCTGACCCCCTGGATCTGGGTGGCCTATACACTTCTTATCTCACTAAAAAGTGGTTTGGTTGGTTGGTTGATTGGTTTTGTGTTTTGAGATAGGATCTTAACTCTGTAGCTCAGGCTGGTCTAGACACAATATATAGTCACGCCAACCTAGAACTCAAGGTGATCCTCCTGCCTTAGCCTTTCCAGGGCTGAGCATTACAGATGTGAGCCACCACACCTGGTCTGGAAGAGGGTTTTTACAACATTCTCGAGATCTCTAAGTAGCCATGGCCGCCTGCCTGCTCCTGCTGTCAGACCAAGCCCCTCCGCAGTTAGCAGCCAACTGAGTCTCCACTAGTCAGCCTTCTCCCTGCCTCCCTCTCTGTCTGACCATACTGTGTGCTGACATCCCTTCTCATCTGCCTTCATAGTGCCAGAGAACTGGCATGTCCCATGTCCAAGTCCTGAGTGAGCAGAGTCCTCATTAGAAACATCTACAACCCTATGACCACTCCCCGAGCAGCGCTACAGCTCTGCATTGCTGAGACCAGCCTCATAGGGCTTGAATTGGACTCAGCTCAAGCGGGCTGAGTGGGTGGCCCTCAGATGAGCAGCAGAAACCAAGCCTAGCCAGTGTTCGGGACAAATTTCCCTCGACTGAGATCTTTCACAGAAGCACACTGTGTCTCTTTGTCCCCATTTCCATTGGCAGGAGGTCCTTGAGTAACCCACATTCCTATTCCTGCCACACAGACGGGAAAAGCAAGCGGGGTGTTTTGAAATAACAGATGCTTGCTCTAAGCAAACCAGCAGTGACACACAGGGCAAAGGGACAGCAGCTTTAGTTTCTTTCTTTTTTAAACGGCAAAGGGTTGAACCTTGGCTCACACCCAGCATACAATAGGTTGAGGCAGGAGGATTGCTACAAGTTCAAAGCCAGTTTGTGTGAAAGAATGGTTTCAGATGAGCCTGGACTGCAGTATGAGGCCCTGTCTTTTTTTTTTTTTTTTTTTTTTTTTTTTTTTTTTTTTTAAATACAACAAAGCCCAAATTCCCTCAGTTTTTTTTTTTTTTCCTCTCTTTGGCAAGGTTAGAAATTCTTACTCAGGTACACACACTCACAGACTGCAAATTAAGAACTGGTCTCTGGAATCAGAGAGGCGAGAAGTTCAGTCTGAGCTCCATCATATACCAGCCTATTTCTTGACCACCTTTGCCTCAGTTTCCTCATCTACAAAATGAACACAGTAACGCCCCTGTCTCGGTATAGCCCTGAGGACTAAGGGAGATAAAATGTGCAAACTTCTGCTGGGCACTGAGGGTTCAAGTCCGGTAGCCGTCTGCGGGTCGCTCAGCCGGCCCGGGCAAGCGTCTGTGCGTCCCTCTGGAAGAAGCCCACGTGATTCAGTAATATTGCTAGGCCATGCTGGAGAAGTCCTTAAATGACGGGCTGGGGCTTCTCCATGTTCCCTCCCTCCACAGGAAGCTACTTCCAGCTGAACAAGGACAGCTGCCATCCCTGGCTGACCATTTCTGAAGATGGGTTCACAGTGGTTCGGAGTGAGAAGAAAACCTTCAGAAGGGAGCTGCCGCCCAGCAAGACCCAGTTCACCAGGTGACTGACTGGCCACCCGGTGGAGCGTTCAGGGAACTTACCTATGCCACTGTTCTTTAGAGGAAGTTGGATTATGACAAAAGCATGCAGCTGTTGGGGAGGGACCTAGAAAAGGGGAAGACTCCTCTGCAGTGGAGATCCCAGCCTGTGGGTACTGTGGGACATGGCCAGGATGTCAGGTCACATAGCACAGGGACAGAAACCAGGCTCTAAGCACTCCCCTTGTTGCTATGTGAATCACAACCCCTTTGCGGGGGGAGGGGGGGAAGGGGGGTGTCAAACGACCCTTTCACAGGGGTCACGACGTAAGAACATCCCAAATATCAGATATTTACATTATGATTCATAACAGTGTTAAAAATTGCACTTAAGTAGCAATGAAAATAATTTTGTGGTTGGGGCCACAGCATTGAGAAGGTTGAGAACCACTGTCTTAGGTCTTGTCTTTGCAGTCCTGGCAGGAGTTCACTGGGCAAAGCAGTGCATGCACAGCAGAGCTGAAGGGAAGGGATCATAGCACAGTGGGTAATTTGTAGCTTCTTAATGAGGTTTATGAATATTTATAAGGCGGCCGCTGGTGACCCTTTTCCCTCCCCAGTCAAGGTGAACCAGATCTCTTTTTTAGAGAATTTTTCCGAGCCTCTAGAAAAGCCAAGAGAAGTCACAACCACGATGCAAGTGACACATGACGTCAGGTTTTCTAAGGATGCAGCCCCTTCGTGAGTGCATGTGTGGCAGTTGGGGAAGCATCCCGGGTCCTTAGCTTCTGGTGTAGCAGCAAGAACTAACTGCAGGGGGCTGGAGAGATGGATCAGTGGTTAAGAGCACTGACTGCTCTTCAGAGGATCCGGGTTCAATTCCCAGCACCCACATGGCAGTTCACAATAGTCTGAAGATCTAGTTGCAGGGGATCTGACACCTTCATACCAATGCAAATAAAGTTAAATAAACCCTAAAAAATTATATTAAAAAAAAAACTAACTGTAGCTCAGAGGTGTTTACCACTCTGCCCCCAGACAGGAGAGAAGCCCTGGTCCTCACCTCGGTTTACCTGCTCTGTCACCCTCACACTGTGATGCTTTAGTCCAAAGTGGTGGAGTGGGCCAGTACTAAGTGGATGCAGAAAACTGTCTTTGCACTTACACAAAACCTCAGGACAGACATTGCCTGAGGGCCATCTGTCTGTCCAACTTGCTTGCTCCTTTTAGAGCTCAGTACATTATGTGAGCTATTTACCTCTACCGTTCTTTCTCCAAGGAGATATAAGAACCTTAAAATAGGGCTATCATATAACAGGGAGAAAAACACAACAGAAGGAAGGGATAGAAGAACTCCCAAGGCTGAATCCATCTCCAGGCTTTAAACAGTAAACACAGCCTCTCTATGTCCAGGTGGCCAAAAGTAGAGTTCAGCGGAGCTGTTGAGGAAGCCAGGGGCTCTCCCATGGCCTGCAGCAGCTGGAGACACAGCTCCTCGCTGCCAGTTATTCCAGCCCAAGGAGAAGCCCAGACCACAGGCGATTTCAGGATGAGGCAGTATGAAGAAAAGCTGGAGTTTGCTAAGAGAAGCCTTCCCTGTAGAGCAAGCATGGGTGGAGAGGCAGACAGAGATGGTGTAAGAAAACAGTTGTCCGTACTCAGGGAGGTGCAGGTTTTTGAGACATGGTCTCTTACTGGACTGGGGCTTAGCTAGTAGGCTAGGTCAGTGAGCCCAGGAATCTGCCACACCACCATACCAGTTGTGTGTGTGTGTGTGTGTGTTTCTTTCTAAGACAGGGTTTCTCTGTGTAACCCTGGCTGTCCTAGAACTCACTCTGTAGGCCAGGCTGACCTCAAACTCACAGAGATCTGCCTGACTCTGCCTCCCAAGTGCTGGATTAAAAGGCATGTGCTATCACTGCCCAGCTACTTTATGTATTTTTAAATTGTGTTACTTTGTATGTACAAGTGATTGACTGTATGTATATCCGTGCATGCATGCCTGGTACACACACAGTCCAAAACAGGGTGTCCGATCTCTGGACCTGGAGTTACAGACTTCTGAGCTGCCACGGGGGTGCTGGGAATCACAGTGGTAAATACCCAAACACTCACGTCGTCTCTGCAGCCCCCGGGTTTTTCACACAGGCTCTGGGCCTTGAACTCAGGTCTTCATATTTACGAGGCAAGGACTGTACCAACTGAGCTAGCTCCCCAGCCCCTGAACAGTGAGTCTGCTAACCAAAATGAAGATCTGAAAGGCACATACCCCTCTCCGCTCTGGCAGGGGAGAGGGGTGGGAACATGGTTTCCATTTGACACACTGAACAGCTGACATCTGCAATAGGTAGATGGGGGCTGCCTTCCCAAAGCTTTGCTCAGGCGACCAGACAGGGGCTTAGAGAGTGGAAGAAAATGATGTCCGTTGGACAAATCTTTCCAGTTAGAGGCTGCAGAAGGTTTGGCTAGCAAAGGAATCTCGGCACAGATGAGACCTAGATACTTTGGGGGTTCTGATGTGACCCCACTTGCAGGGGAAACCTTCCTCTGTTGAGTACTTTGCACACCAGAATGTCCCTCTGAGCTGGCGGTGTTGTTCCCAGAGGAGGACTGGGGTCAGCTTTGATGACTGGTGAGAACGTGTGATCTTGCTTTTGGGTCACTCTCTGAATCTCTTCCAAAAAAGTTTTCTATCATCCTCATTATTAGTGTGTGTGACATGTATGTGTGCGGGCAGACACACATGTATGAGTGTAGACACATGTGTGAGTACAGACACACGTATGAGCGCAGACACACATGTATGAGCGCAGACAGACATGTGAGCACAGACACACATGTATGAGTGCAGACACACACGTATGAGCGCAGGCATGTGAGCAAGACACACATGTATGAGCACAGACACACATGTATGAGTGTAGACACATGTGTGAGTACAGACACACGTATGAGCACAGACACACATGTATGAGCACAGACACACATGTATGAGCACAGACACACACGTATAAGTGCAGACACACACGTATGAGTGCAGACACACACATACCATGGGGAGGGGGTTGGAGGATGACACAGTGGAGTTGGCGCTCTCCCTCCATCTTTTGTGAGATCTGGGGTGGAACTCAGGTTGCCAGGCTTACACAGCACACCTTCACACCAGCCCAGCCTCTGGAGTCCTGACGCCCCTAGCATGAAGGTTACCTGAGATCCTTTGTTTCTATACCTAAATCGAGGGCCGGCCAGTCATGAACTTCAAGCATATGGAGATACTTTAGCCCCTCCATCTTATAATGACTCTACCTTCATTACTATGCCTGAGCCCTTTTAAAGAGGCAACAGGACCGGTTCTGTGGGTTTCATCTCACCCATTACCAGGTGCTGTAATATTTCAATCTTCAGCATTAGCTACACCTGTGGCATCCTAAATGAAACATGTTCCCACCTTTTGATGGAACCCCGAGTCCTGTGCCTGCTACACAAGCTAACACCCCGTTCCAGCCCACACTTCTGCTTTCTAAAACCAGGTGTGCTGCTGTCATTGGAGATCTAATTCCAGTCCGAGGACGCCATTACTGGGAGGTGGAGGTAGACGAGCACTCGGACTACACGATTGGCGTGGCCTGTGAGGACGTCCCCAAACAGGAAGACCTGGGGGCGAACTGCTCGTCCTGGTGCATGAGGCATACATTCGCCTCCACAAGGTAAACTCAGTCTGCACACCCAAGGTGAGGGTTCCAAAGGCGCAAGGTTTACTAATAGTGAACAAGGCACACGCTTGCTTAGAGAAGTCACAGGTCTTCCGGTTGTTGCCACCCACTCCTGAAAGAGGAACAACAGCTACGGCTCATGCTGTGCATCTTAACCACTGGTGGGTTTTTCATTTATGCTCCGCTCCCACATTCCAAGTTTCCAGCTGCTGAGGAAGCCCAATTCCATCTCTAGTCGGTGTGGCTAATAGTTCCTAAGACCAAGGCTTCTGCAGCCGAGCACTGTGTAGAACAGATCTGTATGAAATGGCTGGTTCCATGTGGACGGAGGAAAAAAAGGTCCTGGAGCCCTGGCCAATGGGCTAAATGTTTGGACTGACAAAGCCATGGCAGCTACCTTCCTTCACTTGAAAACTTGCAAAACAAAGCACACACGCATGACCCCAAGTCCCTACCACTTTCTAAGCACCTCTTATAAGATGCAGGCAGCCAGAGGCTGCCTGCCTTTAATCTCAGCACTCAGGAGGCAGATGTAGGTAGATCTCTGAGTTTAAGGCCAGCCTGGTGTAGAGGGAGTTCCAGGACAGCCAGGGCTACACAGAGCCCTGTCTTGAAAAACCAATTCTCTGCATACATTTAATCTGAACCAAGAACAAAAGCCAAAGGCTTCTTTAGAAAAAACAAGGGTCAGATTCAAAGAGATAAAGGAGACATTGGAGTTGGGGGGCAGGAAGAAGGGGCCGTAGCGGATTATGAGGACAAGTCCTCCATTAGACACATTTTTGGTTCATGCTCTTGAGTCCATTGGTAGAGAAAGGACTCGTTTGCTGTCTGGTAGCTGCTTAGTTTAAAGGCGGAAGAAGGTGAAGGAGATGGAGCCTAGCTAGCTCACTGACACTTCAGTGTTGATCTAGGAGTGAATCAACACTGGAGAAAACACGGTTCTTCAGATGTCCATGTCCTGTGACTCGGCTTGATTTTGGCCACTGGGCGGTGGTGGCGCACGCCTTTAATCGGGAGGCAGAGACAGGCGGATCTCTGTGAGTTCGAGACCAGCCTGGTCTACAGAGCTAGTTCCAGGACAGGCTCCAAAGCCATAGAGAAACCCTGTCTCAAAAAAACCAAAAAAAAAAAAAAAAAAAAACCCCAAAGTACACAGGTTACATAAAAAGTGTACGGCAGTGCTCAGAACTCACCTGGGGCAGCCAGGTGACCACAGCCTCCGGCTTGGGTGTAAGTTTAAGAACTGAATGTCATGGAGTCCTGGTTCAGGTTATACAGAAAGCCTGTTTCTCATGAAGGCCTGCAGGGCTCCCATTTCAAATGTCTTTACTCCAAATGAGTAACACTGGCTTCAGATTTCCTCTTTCTGCACAATTCTGATGCAGGGGGAGTTCGTGGTTCTGTATAAGAGCTTTTCAGGTGCAGAATTCACTCAAGAAGAAAGTCTGAAACTGTTTTACGACAAATGTTAGCAAAAGTAGTTTGGAAATGTCATGTTACTTGGTAGTCAGGGATTACAAGGGACAAAATCGTAGGGGTATAAATCAGGTCAGTACGAAACACTCTGCAAGCAGCTTCCTGTGGTTCCCAAAGCTTTGTTGTATCAACATTAAATTTTCAGGCACCGGTATGAATTTCTGCACGACAGGACGACTCCAGACATAAGAATCACAGTTGCCCCAAAGAAGATTGGTGTCCTGCTAGACTATGAAAACTCCAAGCTGTCGTTTTTCAACGTGGACATTGCTCAACATCTGTACACATTCAACTGTCAGCTCCACCAATTCGTGCACCCCTGTTTTTCTTTGGAAAAGTCCGGAAGCCTAAAGATCCGCAATGGCATCTCAATGCCAAAGCATGTCACTTTTTTTTAGGTCCTTCTGATGTTGTTTCAAGTCTTTCTGTCCTCTTCCCTCAGCCACCCTCACTTTGCTGACTGAACTTGGTATTCAAGTTTCCTGCAGCCAGCACAAGCCACAGTTCACGCTAGTGTCATGGGGTAGATGGGTGGATGGGGTGCTGGACCCATTTCACCTGATAATGGACTCATCCTGGTGCAGCTCCCTGTGTGATGCCCGGGGAGCCATTATCAGACCAGGCTGTCAGAGAAGGGGCCAGACTCTGAACTCAAAGGGCTCTTGTGGGCTTGAACTGCACTTGTCTGTTTGTGGATATGTAAAGTATTTTGAGTCTCCTAAGCCTATAGACATAAGGATAGTGTCAGGAAGTCATTTATAAATTATAATTTATAAGGGTTAAGGCTTCAGCAGCCCCGCACATGTGTGACGTTTCACTATTTACTGAGAACAGACCCAAGAAGGCAAGAAACTCTGCAGAAATACAAGGAAGTCAGGTACCCATCTCAAGACCACCGTGGTAGGTTAAGAAGGGCTCATCTATTTCAATGCTTAGTCATCCAGAGTGCCACTATTTGAGAAGGATTAGCATGACTAGGAGGTGTGGCCTTGCTGGTGGAAGTGTGTCACTGGGGGTGAGCTTTGGGGTTCCAAAAGCCCAGGCCAGGCCCGGTCTGTCTTTCCGCCTGTGGATCAGGATGTCCCTCTCTCTCAGCTACTGCTCCAGCGCCGTGAGTGCTGCCCTGCTTCCTGCCATGATGATGGGCTAAGCCTCAAAACTGTGAAGCCCCCATTACATTTTGTAAGAGTTGCCTTGGTCGTGGTGTCTCGTCACAGCAGCAGAACAGTGACTGAGACAGAAGCGGTACTAGGGCCTGGAGTGCTACTGTGACGGGCCTGCCCACGCTGCTTGTCAGAGGAATATGGAAGAACTTGGGACTCTGAAATAAAAAAATGGTTGGGCACTTATGTGGGGCTTAATAGGAGCATGGAAAACAGTGTTGGGGGTGATTTGAACTGTGAGGGCCCAGATCAAGAAGTTCAAGAGGGGATGAACATTAGCAAGTGGCCTAGAGACCATTCTTGTGCTGTTTTGGCAAAGACTGGGGCCACTTTTTGCCCTTGCACTAAAAATCTGCCTGAAGCTAAACTCAAGTTTTGGATTAAGGATTTAGCAGAGATCTCAAGACAGCCTGGTGTTGACCCTGTCGTGTGGCTCTTGGTGATTGCTCTTATGCAGATTTTTAACGAAGAGGAAGGGGAGCAATCTAAGTACAAAATGTACAGTTTGAGGAGACAAGGAACACTAGGAAGTGCTTGTTTGAGCCAAGTCTGCGGTCAAGGAGACGAAACATTTAAGGAGAAAGCCCCATGCTAAAATGAAAGTGGTGACCTCAGGGCAAGAATGCACCTAGCTAAGTTTCCAGGGAAGCCTGAACAGTGAAGGTCACCATTTACATAAAGAGGGGTCCAGCCCAGCCCCAGCAAGCAGTAGACCTTGGCAGTTTAGCCACTTCTGGCTCCAGAGTCAAGAACACAAAGAGGGTTGTGGAATCTCCCTCCGCAGCTAAGGAATGTCCTGAAACCAGGTGTGTGTCTGGGCTGTCCCTGCAGGGAGTGTGAAGCTATAAAGGTTGATACCTGATTGCCTTGGAAACCAAAATAGGTTGGAGATGCCAGAACCCTGGGATAGCTGCCAAGGAGAGCTGCTAACAGGGTGTGGAAGCAGCCCAAGAGAGAAGTGTATTTCAGTCAGCACAACTGACAGTGCTGTGCCCAGAGTCTGGACCCCAAACCAAGAGACCAGATAGACGAAAAAGCAAGAGTCCTTTTAATTACAAGCTCAGGTCCATCCGACACAGCTGGTGGAGTAGGCAGGACCCCCGAGCCACAGTGGGGCAGGGCATTTATTGGGGTCACCGCAAGGCGAAGGTCTAGGGGTCTTCAAGTCTCTGGATTGGCACACCTTAGGCTGGGGGAACCTGTCCTGAGCTGATCGGTCAGCTGCAGCTGTGGAAAGATTGCTGTACCTGGAGGCCAGCCAGGGGGCAGTTCCTGTGCTCACCATTATCAGTAAAGCCTGCCCAGAGCCTGCCAGCTTACTTCTGATTGGTTCCTTACTACAGGAGGATGTCTGGCAGTAATTAGGACAAGGTCAGGAAAGGTCAGGGGCTTAGCACATCTTGCTGGGTCTTTTCTGCAGCCTGTCATGGCTGCCAAAGTGGGGGCTGGATGAGCATTCTGAAGAATGCGTTGACATTATATGTGTAGATGAAGAATTTAGTGGGCTCTGCTGGGCTAGGTCTGGCTTTGGCCCGGAGCTCCTCACTCTGATCCCTTTCATTCCCTTGGAATGGTAATGTATATTCTGTGCTACAGTATGTTGGGAGGAAGTATGCAATCTGTGTTTTTATTTTGATTTTATAGAGGGTCACAGTTCAGAGACTGCCTTGAGTCTCAGGGGAAACTGAACTTCTAAGAGTGTTAGGACGGCAGTGGAACAGTGACTGAAACCGCCATCCATCCCTGCGGTTCATAACGAAAGCGGGTAGCAGCATGGCAGGTCCCCCCGCGTCCATGTTCTGTAATGCCCTGTCTTCCGCATGGTGGTCTGACCACACTCTAGTGCTGAGATCACCTCTGGGATGACTAAAGGCAGGACGGTGTGTGCCTTGTTATAGTGCGACCTTGGAGGCCAACACGCCAACAGGTGCACACCAATATGTGTAAAAAGCACCTTCATCTAACTCATGCTGCTCTCGGTGGCAAAGCCGGCAGGGCTCCTTCAACTACAGCAAAGCACCTATGGCAGGAAGAAAACCCCATGAAATAGCGTGAAGGAACGGAAGGCACCTGCGGTTCAGGGGAGCATTTCACACACCACACACACACACACACACACACACCCTGTGAATGGGGTGCTTTCCTGTGTGCAGAGAGAGGGGCCAGGGATGGATGGCGTTATGAGGAAGAACATTGGTGATGGTCATTCTAGGTATTGTCACAAAATGTAAGCAGCCAGACTGGAAACCATCAACTGGGCCTGACTGCTATTTTGTACCTACTAGCCTAAAACCTTACAGACCAGCTTCCGTTCAAACCAAGAGAAAGTCGTGTTTGTCCGCAGGGATGTGAGGCGTCACGACAAAGCTAAGCGCCAAGTAACAAATGACATACGGTATAGTTATGGTGTTCAAAGTCAAAGCTGGGTCCTCATGAGAAGAACACACTCTGGCCAGCAGCTCTCAAGGGCCATTTAGTGACCGTGGACCTGGCTTCCCGTCCACATTCCCAATACTTTCATAAGTCGCAGTCTAGCTCGGGACTCCGGCTGCACGGCAAGAACTCCTCTTGTAAAACGGAGACTGTGTTGAGTGCCGTGTCCGCTGATGCCACCTAACACAGGCAAGCCCTACTCTGACCACCCAGGGTTTACGACTTTGTTTCCTAGCGCACTTCAAGTCTAGCACGGTAACAACTCTCATCTCCTTCCAGACTGAACTAGTGTGAGCAGCAGCTGAGAATCCTGGTTATCACTTGCCCAGAGAGTTTAACAGCTTCTGTGTGTGTGTGTGTCCCTGTCTCCCTTCTCCGTGTCTTTGTCACACACATGCACACACAGACACACTCACCCCTGCTCTGCCAACCTAGCCTCTTACCTCACACAGAACTGGCTGGAACATTACTGAAATACGCAGGTGTATAGTGAACAGTACTCCCTACTGAAATAGAAACCACCAAATGGGAAATGCGGATCACAGACATGGTGGCCAGTTTGGCTTCAGAGTTCTAGTGGGACCCCTGGAATGTGTCACACAGACTACAAACATGGGCAAATGACAGAAACAGGACACCTGTTAAGATTTTAAAACTCTTTTAATTTAACAAGATATCTAGATCTTTGACATTTAAAATTTACTTAAACTAGAGGTCAGCCAACGTCAAGAATCACATATAAGGAACCTTTAAGAATGTCATCACTTTTTTTTCTTTTTTTGGTTTTTCGAGACAGGTTTCTCTGTAGCTTTGGAGCCTATCCTGGAATTAGCTCTTTAGACCAAGCTGGCCTCAAACTCACCTGCCTCTGCCTCCCGAGTGTTGGGATTAAATGCATGCACCACCACCACCCAGCTAAGAATGTCATCTTCTTCAAGAGAAAAAGATTAATCCAAAAATAAGAGAAAATCTGCTGGATTTTGTGATATATCCCAAATCCTTACAATCCCATGCAGAAGCTGAGGAAACTAAATTTTGACCAAGGGTAGGGCTTACCTCATGTCCATGTTCAGCTCGACCTGCTGATAAATCTGTTAAAAAACAAAACAGGAAAACATTAAATTTTTGTGTGTGGGTGTGTGTTTGAACGTTTCTTTGAGACTGTCTCATTATGTAACCCTGGGGGCTTGGAACTTGCTATTTAGACCAGGCTGGCCTTGAACTCCGGCCACCACACCCAGTATAGAAAAGTATTTTTTAAAAACAGACCACTATGACCACAACCCCTAAACTGGGCAGATAAACCCAACTACACCTGCTCTTCTCCCAGCTTTCCCCAACTTGCTGTGTAACTCCCATCACACAAGTCCTGGACCCTACCTGAGCAAGGGGAACGAGTCTGTAAAACCTTCACAGGACCGTGGAGGAGTGTGTGGGGGGGGGGGGGAGCTGGCAAGCATTTAGTAGCCAGACTATCCGAATGCATCCTATTTTTTTTACATATATTTATTTATTATGTATATAATATTCTGTCTGTGTATATGCCTGCAGGTCAGAAGAGGGCACCAGACCTCATTACAAATGGCTGTGAGCCACCACGTGGATGCTGGGAATTGAACTCGGGACCTTTGGAAGAGCAGGCAGTGCTCTTAACTGCTGAGCCACCTCTCCAGCCCCCGAATGTATCATCTTTAGCAGCAGAATGAACAAGCAGTTAGGAACATGGAATATAAAACACTACTGACTTTTGGTAAAATTAAATAGTTTTATTTACAGAATTATTATTGTTGTTGTTTGTTGTCATTGATGGTAGTGGTTTGGTTTTGGTTGTTTGAGACAGTGTCTCACTAGGTAGCCCAAGCTGACCTTGCACGTGTAGCAATCCTCTTGGCTCAGCTTCCCAAATGCTGGGATCACATACATGAGCCATTGTGAATGGCAAAAAGTGCTGTGTGTGACTGCCTCCTGAGGCTGGTGAGACGGCTCAGCAGGTGGTAAGGTTTCGTGCCAAACCTGATGACCTGAGTTCAACCCCCAGAGCCCATGTGATGAAGAAAGAATCTGCAAGTTGTCCTGTAAACTTCATGTGTGGACCACGACACATAACCTCACCATACCTCTTCCACACAAGAAAGTAAAATAAGTAACAGGCTCCCTGCTGGCTCGAATGATGGCAATCAATTAAACAAAATAAATAAAATATTTCTATAGCATGTACTTGGCTGTCAGTACAAAACAGAACAAGTTTCTTGGCAGTTGGGCATTCTCAACTTCTCACCCTCAAATCTGGTAAAGCCACCGCCCTACGTGACTCACTCACCAGAGGCTGAGCACAGCACAATCTACTCTGGTGTGGCACTCTGCGGATCATACAGCAGTTTTTGGATTCTTAGAGTCTGCACTATAGGAAATGTCTCTCAGCTTCCTAAAAGCCCCCGTGTGAGCTCCAGGCACCTTCCTATCACTAGTGGAGTGAGACCGTGTCCACTCTGGCTCTCCCTACTCTTCTCATCTATCCGTTCACGCCAACGACTTCCTGTGGTAAGGCTGCAGAAAGTAGGGAATGGCTGTTGGTAGATAAGTAGGTCTTGAATTTATTTTGCAAACAAGACCTGTTCTATCTACCTTTTCATTTAGGAGGCTAAAGGCAGGGTCAGCTTGACTTCAAGGACTCTGTTTTCTTAGTCTCCAGAACAATACGATTGAATCTATCATTTAAGGCATTATTATTCTTTAGCTGGGGATGCCTGTAACCCCAGAACTTGGAAGGTAGTGGCAGTAGGATCAGAAGTTCAAGGTCATCCTCAGCTACATAGCAAAGCCTAGGCTTCATGAGACCCTACCTGAAGAAATTAAACTAAAAGCTAGGCATAGTGGCTCACCCCATAATCTCAGCACTCAGGAGGCTCAAGCAGGACTGCCACAGTCTAAGGCTAGTCTGGACTACAAATCTATTCTTAAACCACTAGTCTTAAAATGCCTAAATATTTTTTATGTGTTCTGGGTTTGTTTGTTTGGTTGGTTGGTTTTTCGAGACAGGGTTTTTTTTTTCTGTAGCTTTGGAGCCTGTCCTGCAACTAGCTCTTATAGACCAGGCTGGTCTCGAACTCACAGAGATCCACTTGTCTTTGCTTCCTGAGTGGTGGGATTAAAGGCATGCGCCACCATCGCCCGGCAAATGCCTAGATACTAAAGAAAATTCATAACTTTAGGCTTGAAGACCTGAACATTGCAGACAAGCTTCCTTTAGTGCCAATGTAACAGAGCTGAACGAAGGCGACAGTTTTCCAGTTAGCACCTGTCATCAGCAAGGAGGTACCTATGACCGGTACCACAGCCACTCAACAGAGCTGTTGCTGCGCAGTTCTTGTCAAGTTCACTGTGGCCCATCACATCACTGTGTGCTGCCGCCACCAATCCAGGAAACAAACGAGGCTCAGCTCCCAGCTGGACTACTGTTCTTCCTATTCTCGACTCTGAGAGAATCTGGTTTCTCTGATGTTTTCACTTAGTCAAACTTGGTATATTTAAACCTCCATTTATTTGAGATTTAGAATTAAACAGGCTATAGCTGATTCAAACAACATGCAGAGACTAAGCCAAAATACTTGCACAGTATGAACTAGAATCCGAGTCTGTCCTTCACCATCCCTGAGCCTGCATTTGGATCTTTTCCCCGAAGGGAATCTGGAGACAGTGACGTAACACACCCCCGGGAAAGCTCCCAGCCAACAAAACTCGACTTTCCCAGCTTTCCTACTTAACAGGAACATGCTGTTCAGAAACGGACTGACTAGATGTGCACACTACTCTCCCAGAAGCCTGCCCCTCATTTTGCCACCTACTCTACTCCCTTCCACATCCCAAACATTAATCTGAAGAGGGGAGAAGTAGCGAGTGAGAAGGAAGAATCAAGAAGCAATACCCAAAGGATAGACAGCATTCTGGAAAAAGTCGAAAGATACTCAATACTGTCCTTTTACCATTTATACTTTATAAACCATCAACTGATTCCTAGATACCTAGAGTGGTCCTCCTCCTCTCTGTTCTCCTAATGCCTGCCTGGCTCAGAATCACCTCTGCGACGCGCAGCCTAAACCACCTCTCTCCAGGTACGGGACACACACTCACCGTTTACAGAACACTCGAGTGACGATACTGCAACCACTGGCTTGTGTCTGCTCCCCTTGAATTATGCGTATCAAAGGCATGGTTGTGGCTGCATAATCTCTGAATGCTCAGAGCATGGGAACAACTGCTCTCTGCATTCTGGGAACTCATACACCTGAAGAGAGAAACAAGACATTAATGACACAAATCGACGGAAAAGCTTTCTCACCAGAAATCAAAGCAGCTGTCAAGTGTATGTTCCAGGGGGCTGTGGAATGAGGTTAAAAACGTGGGTCAATAGTTCTCTTCTGCCCGAATACATACTCCCATTAGTAACTGTGGTGACCTCTAATTTGTGTAGCCTGAGTGTATAAAAGCCAAGCGTTGTGGTGGATGTAGTGTACAATGACACCCCCCCCCCATTACTACAAGACACTCACATTCAATACTTGGTATAGTTTTGACTATTTCTAAAATAGCCCAGAGATCTATGATCTGCTATTTTAAATTCTCTGAATCATGAATCTGGTTCATAATCCCTGGAGATCACTGTGTCCAAGTTGCCCCTGACCCCCACCAAGTTTAACTACCTGCCATACATTTTGAGCACCACACAACAATATGGCTATCTCCTAGTTTACTACAGAGAGCACAAAGTCCTTGTTCTCCCCTCCTCCCCACCTTTGATGGTGGGAATCAAGCCCAGGGTCTTGTCCACACAAGGTACCCACCTTACCAGAGTTACACCCCCAGCCCAATATAAGCAACTTCCCTACTCACATAACAACTGCAGTCAGTAATAGGTGCGTTTGTACACTTATCAATTAAAAACTCATGAGCATTTAAAGAGAGAAGGGACGTGTCAGTGGAACAGCAACAGACAGCTGGCTACTGGCAGAAGGTAAGACACAGCTAACTGGCCAACAGAAGGAGCAGAAATGAGAACTGCCTGTTGTTGGTCCACGTCCCAACCCAGCGAACTGATAAGTCTCTAGAAATAGGTTTGAGCCATGTCCTTAAAATTCCTAGCAGGAGCGACAGGCAACAGGATTTTTAAAGAAAATACAAAATGTAAGCCCATTTGTATTCTTGTGTCTAGAATTCTACAGCGTCTAGACATGCAATACTGTGCATATCACGGCATTTTCAGGTGATACGTCTGCCCGTGTCGCAATTCAACAGTAACCATTTATCTACATAAGAAAGTCATTCATTGTGAGCAACATGATGTGGGTGCTGGGAGTCAAATCCTGATCCTCTGCCAAGAGCCACAAATGTTCTTAACTACTGAGACATTAACCTGGTATCTAGATGCACCTCGCCACCCTCTTCATTCCTTCTCCTGCGTCTCCAAGCTCCTGCCCGTACACCCACACCATCTGAAAGCAACTGAAAAGCAATCTGCATAGACTACAAGAATTGTGAGCTGGAAATGGAATGAGATGGTAATCGTGACTCCATCCTTCCCACCGTGCGACTTCCCACCAGTCTCTTTTCCCGCTCTTCAGTAGAAGCTGAAAGATGATGTATTATCAAGATGTCTTCGTTCCACTTCTAACATCAAATGACTTTGCTGACATTCAAGAAGCTTAAAAATCACCAATTCCGTCTGTGCGCGCGCCTGCGCTTCAAATTCTTGCTACAGGTGATTCCTCAAACAAGAGTCATCGATTCGGAGTTTGTAGAGCAGATATTCATCAGCTCTGTGGATGTGAATATGTACGTGTGAATGCATGCGTGCTTGTATGTACGTACGTATGCATGTGTGTGTGCTTAACTAAACTTCAGTCTGTGTGAGCGCGTATTTCTTGCACATCTACCCACCACCGCAGCTCCGCGGGCTATCAAACGCTCTTTAAAGAGAGATGGAGAAAACAAAGCAGAGAGAAGTAGGACCGACGCCCGGGTAGCTTACCCAGCTCTTCTACTCCCATTCCTCTGACGCCAGCCAACCTACTGGGACCCCACGGACGCCTACCGCAACAGACACTAGCCCAACTTCACAAGACAAAACCTACCAGCATCAGGTGTCTGGCTCCGGGTCGCAACTTCTCTCTCCTTCCGGCGGAAAATCGACCCACTTCCTGTCTCGGGACGTGGGGAGGAAGTCCCGCCTCACGCAGCAGCGCCACCAATCACAGGCTTGCTGCTTGGCCACAGGGCACCGAAACTCTCGGACAGACTTGTGGTTTCAGGCTGGGTGTTGGACAGATGCTTCATGGTTTCAGAGTGTTATTTTCCGCTCCCCTGGCAGTTGCAGTTGCAGTTTCGGGGCTGCAACCTCCCGCCCTGTCCCGGCGACCCTCCTTGCGGCCTTGCGCCACCCAGCCCAGGCTGTTAAGCTTCTTCGTGTTCAGTCTCGCCATCCTGCTTATCCAGCGCTGCCTACACTGCACCTCAGTAGCGCATCTTCTGGGTAGCCTTCTTTGCTTCCCGGGGTTGCAAGTCCCTGCATCTTCACCGAGGAAGGGACGAAGAGCATCCTGGCCTTCCTTGTTCAGGGACGTGGTAATTTTCAGTCTTTAGATGACAAATAAAATCATTTTTGGCTTAGTTTCCTGTGGGGCGGCTCCAAGAAGACCTCAAATGCTGAGAGGCTTAAACAACAGACTTATGGGACATTTGCGCCTGGGTAGAGCCAGGCTTCCTCTGTCGTTTTGAATAGAGTTCTTTGCCTTTTCTTAGTTGCTAGCATCATGTGTGTACTGTGTCTTGGAGCAACATCACTCCGTTCTGTTGTCAAACGCTGCTCTCCCTATTTCTCTTTGTTTCTGTGTCTTTTTTTTAAGGACACCAATCCTACTGGATGAAAAAGCCCATCTCGTTCCAGTATTGCAGATGTGCAGTGTGACCTTATTTCCAGAAGTTCACACTGTGAGACATCAACTTCGGAGGCGGCACTAGATACCCCAGTAAGTTGTCAGAGTTCTCCAGGAATATGCAAACCCAAAACTGGCTGTAGGAATGAATTCAAACGAAGTTCCTTTGGATCCTTGAAGTTTGGGGTCAGAATTTGAAGCAAAAGGAACAAGATAAGGAAACAAGAATTGGTCTGTGAACGCAGGTTTAAAGAAGAAAGGGTTTTATATACAGTCCAAGGTGTTTGGATTTTATACACAAAACCAGAAGCAAATATTAATTTGTTATTAGTTTGATTCAAACCCACTTAATTTTTCTTACTCATTTAAGAAGATATAACGTTCTGGGTATAATGCACATTCCTTTAATACCAGCTCTCAGGAGGCAGACAGATCTCTCTCTCTGAATTCAAGGCCATATTGGTCTATGTAGAGTTCCAGGCTGGCCAGAACTGCCCAGTGAGAAGAAGAAAGAAGAACAGAGAGCCAGGGCTATGCGGTGAGACCATACTCCTGTTTTCTAGGCATGGCCTGTGCCATTTTCTCGCTCTAGTGTAGGCACAGTCACTCCTCTGTCTGGAACGCTGCCACCAAGTTGCACACTCTTTGCCTGCCTGATTGGCTGCGTCAACACTATTTTAACATAAGAAAGTACTCATTGGGCTGGAGAGATGGCTCAGAGGTTAAGGGCATTGCCTGCTCTTCCAAAGGTCCTGAGTTCAATTCCCAGTAACCACATGATTGCTCACAACCATCTGTAATGGGGTCTGGTGCCCTCTTCTGCAGGCATACACATAGACAGAATATTGTATACATAATAAATAAATAAATATTTTTAAAAAAAAAAAGAAAGTACTCGTCATTTACTAGTCTTAGTATCTTATTTAGGGTTTCTATTACTGCAACAAAATGCCATGATCAAAAAGCAAGTTGGGAGCCTGGTGGTGGGGCAAACACCTTTAATCCCAGCACTTGGGAGGCAGAGAGAGGCAGGCAGATCTCTATGAGTTCAAGGTCAGCCTGGTCTACAGAGTGAGTTCCAGGACAGGCTCCAAAACTACAGAGAAACCCTGTCTCAGAAAACCAAAACAACAACAACAAGAAGAAGAAAAAAGCAAGTTGGGGAAGAGAGGATTCATTTTACTTACACCTCAGCATTGCTGTTCATCAATGAAGGAAGTCAAGACAGGAGCTCAGAACAGGATCCTAGAGGCAGGAGCTGGTGCAGAGGCCATGGAGGGTGCTACTTATTGGCTTGCTCCTCATGGCTTGCTCAGCCTGATTTCTGACCACCAGCCCAGGACCACCAGCCCAGGGATGGCACCACCCACCATGGGCTGGACCATCCCCCATCAATCACTAATTGAGAAAATGTCTTACAGCTGGATCTCAGGAGGCATTTCCTCAAAGGAGGCTCCTTCCTCTCTGATGACTCGGGCTTGTATCGAGTTGACACAAAACCAGACAGTCCAGTCAGTGTCTTAAATACTAAACCAGGCAAAGAGCACAAGAGAAAACTCGGAGCTAAACTCACTTAGAGGCAAAGCCCTGGGCAGATCAGCAAACCTACCTTACAGTCTATCTAGATCAGTGGTTCTCAACCTGTGGGTCTTGACCCTTTTGGGGTGTCTTTCACAGGGGTCACAAATCAGATATCCTGCACATCAGATATTTACATTACGATGTGTAACAGTAGCAAAATTACAGTCATGAAGTAGAAATGAAAGTAATTTTATGGTGGGGGTCACCGCAACATGAGGAACTGTACTAAAGGGTTGCAGCATTAGGAAGGTTGAGAACCACTGCTCTAGACAGATAAAGAATTGGTTTCCCCAGAAATGACTTGACATTAGAAAACCTATCACCGCAAATTATTGTGTTAATAATTTAGAGGTTTAATACTACACAATTATCTCAATGGCTAACATTTTAAAAGCCAGTATCTACTTAGCAGAATGAGAATAGATAACAATTTGGTGAAAGGCTTTTTGGCAGAAAGCTGTTGTGAATATGACTTAAAAGACAATTATTCTCACAGGAAAGTGCGAATACCCAATTTTACTGCTAATATTTAACATGGTGGTAGATTTTTGGATGGGGCAAAAGCATTAGGAAAGAAAGAAATGAAAATACCATTTTCAGATGACATGGTTTTCTTTCTAAAAAGATGGTAGTGATGAACTATTAGAAGGCTCAGAAAAATGGTTGCATGGGTTAATACTTAAAACTTGTTATATACCAGTAACAAAGTGTGAGAAAATGGAACCCATCTAGATCAGCGAGATGACTCAGCTGGTAAAGGTACTCGCAGCCAGTCTTGATGGTCTGAGTCCAATCTCCAGAACTTAAAGTGGTGGAAGGGGGGAACTGATTCCTTCATACTGTCCTCTGACAGCCGTACATGAA
The DNA here is from genome assembly GCF_014885135.2 of Alexandromys fortis. Classification (NCBI taxonomy): domain Eukaryota; kingdom Metazoa; phylum Chordata; class Mammalia; order Rodentia; family Cricetidae; genus Alexandromys; species Alexandromys fortis. Next base: position 2,488,565 of record NW_026067965.1, read on the forward strand.
CTGTGGGGCACATGGGTACAGGTGCACACAAATCCACAAATAAACGTAGTTATTTAAAAAGGAACCCATCCAGATGTGCTAATACAAAATACCTACAAATATATTGAACAAAAGGTATAGAGGTTTAAGGCAAATAGAAACTACTGTTGAACGGCAGTAACTGAGCTGGGAAATTTTAGTGTTTTAAAGATGATGTTCTATTGCAAATTATCGAGACATTTTGATTAGAATACTAATAAAGTCTTTGCAAATAACTCTTAGGCCAAAGTGTGCTATTCTTTGGGGATACCACTAGAGTCCATGTCCCGATATGTAGGATCTGCTCAGAGTGAGGCTGATGTGCATGCCCCCGGCTCTACTGTGTTAATTAAGTTCTGGTATTTAAAGTTACATCGGATTCCTTAAATTGGGGAGTGTTGGAACACCATCCAAGAATGGAGTCCTCTGAGAATTCTGAGTGCTTGTGAGAAAACGCCAAGAAAATAAGACAAGAGTCCTGTGACCTCAGTTTCTTCACAACACTGAGTTGTTCTTGGGGTGTGTTCATGCTCCTCCCAGGTGTAGCAGATAGGACCAGCTGACTTCCGCTGTCATTATTCAGATGTCTCTATGGACAAACGTGTTTGCCATGTGACTTGTCCCTGTGTTGAACACCTTTCTCGTGTGACTCTTCTTAACCCTCAAGCATGAATCGTCGTCTGATGCGCTGGATAAAGCTGGTTATTGAGTAGTACTTTGGTCCACCCCATTTCTAGGCCCCACTCTCAGGTCCCGCTGCCTTCAGAGTGGTAGAAAGGAGCACTTCACATTGTTCTATGACCTGAAAAGCCCAAGAGACTTTAGAGTTGCCTTTTCTTTTCAGTTAGGACAGATAACTCGGTGTGAGACTGTCTTGAAACCTGACGGATGGATGCATTACAGTGTAGATTTAAAGCCACCTCTATGACAGTGGCATTACTCTACTTCTACTTTTCTGGGATTCTGATATTTTGCTTGGAAAGCATCCATTTATAATCAGGTTTCCGACTGCTAGCCAGCTACTGCAGAGGGTCAAATGTGAGGATTCCTGGAGTCCATGAGTTCCAGACTAGTCAGTGAAATAGCAACAACTTTCCCTCAAAAACCAACCAAAATTGTGCATGTGGCTCTTCCCTCTCAGGTGACAGGCCAGTCTCGCAGATTTATTTTTACAACAGGGCCCCCATAGGCTCTTGTGTTTGAATACTTGGTCTCAGTTAGTAGAACTGTTTGGGAAGGACTAGAAGGTGTGGCCATGTTGGAGGACCTGTGTCACTGGAGGTGGCCTTTGAGGTTTCCAAAGCCCACACCACCATTCAAGGTTAGCACTCTGCCTCTTGCGTGTGAATCAGATGTAAGCTGTCGGTGCCATGCTTGTTTGCCTGCTGCGACACTGCTTGCCATGATGTCATGAACTCTGCTACCCTCTGGAACTGTGGTCATGGTGTCTTATCACAGCAGTACTAAAAGTAACTAAAATAGCATCCATTTGCAAGATGTTGGGTGGACAGTTTCGACTCCTCTGGGTTAATAATACTAAGGAAGACAATCTCTAAATTATGTGATAAGGACAGAAATATTTTCCAAACTGGATTACTCTGCATTCCTACCAGCAGTGAGAGAGACTTCCTAATGATTCAAAGGTTTGCTAACATTTGATGCTGTGTTCCAGGCTTTGGCCATTCCAGGAGTGTGCAGCAGTTTCTTCTTGTTTAGCTTGCGTTTCTCTAACTGATGGCCTGGCTGTCTCTCCATGTGCTTCTTTAGCATAGAAGCACACCTTCCCAGATGATGTCTCTGTTAAGGTTTTTAAAAGCTCAATTCTCATCACCAGGTTTTGGGAGCTCTTTGCATATTTTGGGTAACACCTGTTCCACAGATGTGTCTTTTCAAATATTTTTCCCCTGCTTGTGACTTGACTTTTCATTCAGTTGAAAATCTTCCTCTGATTTAAAAAAGATATTATTATTTGTCATGCTGAAGATTGAACCCAAGGTTTTACACATGCTAGGCATTATGAATGTGCTGTTGGAAACATAGTCGTAATCTATTGAATGATACTTAATAAAATATATCAGTTTCATTGGCTATAACTGTCAGCATGGCCATTGGTAATTGCAGCCTTTTTTTATCCTAATAATTTTTTAATGATTTTATTTTTGTTTTTACATCCCAACCAAAGTTTCCCTTCCCTCTTCTACTCCCAGTTCCCCCAACCTCCCAGCCCTTCTATCCTCCCCTTCTTCTCCATTTCTCTTAGTTGTGTGTGTTTGTGTGCACACATGTGAGCCAGCCTTGGTTCGTGTGTAAAGGTAAGGACAGTTTTTGGGAGTCAGCTCTCTCCTTCCTCCATGTGGGTTTCTGGGATTAGGCTCAAGTCATCCGGGTTAGTAGCAAGAACCTTTACCCACTGAGCCATCTCCCTGGCTCTCATTGACTAATATTTGTTTTGTTTGTTTTTGAGACATGGTATTTTTTTTAAAGATTTATTTATTGTGTATGCCTGCATGCCAGAAGAGGGCACCAGATCTCATTGCAGATGGCTGTGAGCCACCATGTGGTTGCTGGGAATTGAACTCAGGTCCTCTGGAAGAGCAGTCAGTGCTCTTAACCTCTGAGCCATCTCTCCAGCCCCTAAATTACTAACATTAACTCTCAGATCATACATTACACTCCACACAGTAGCGTGTGTGTTGCAGAATGACAACAGGAAAGTGAAGAGACCACAGAGTTGAGAGGACTTATTGAAGCAGAGAGCTACTGCCGATACCGAGAAGTGGTCAGACATCAGTCCACCCAGCTGAGAGCTGGGGAAAGCCAAAGCAGCAGCCACCTAGGTCCTGAGGTTTAGCACCATCGAGGACCGCTGAGGAAGCACAGAACCAAGCGGTAGACTGATGGAAATCTCAGTGGGTTCTTTGATTGAACCATGTAAAACAGGGGGGCCATGCTGAGCAAAGCCACGGGAACTGCCGGAAGTTCTCGTAATGCACAGCCGATGATCAGATGACAGGTCCGGGGGCCACCACCGTCACAGTGTTAAGGTGTCCCTTTTATGTGATTCAGGTGAGAGCGCTACATCCTGCACCGGTCTGGTATGTTTGAAAAGGTCTCAGCGTTGCTTTTCTGGGATGATTTTAGCACAGACACATGCCTAGGTATTGCCCATCTATTCTGGTAACTGAGAGGGCCAGCAAACATCGTGACAGCCTGCCCTAAGAACTCAGTTAAGAACTGGGCCTCCGTTCATGCTTTTTGAAACTGAGCAAGCAGTTTCTGAGTCAGCCACAAGCAAAGGGCAGTCAATCTCTGACACCCCTAACAGCAAGGAGGAGGAGGTCAGGTCTGAACCAGCTCTTCCTGTCCCCCCCCCCTCCCCCCAGTGCACAATAGGCCAGCCAGTTTCCACAATAAGCTCAAGGTGATATCCAAATAAGGACAAATAAGGACAAAGCCTGGGCCTTGGCCAGGCCTGCCCCCAAATAAAAAAGCTGTAGCCTTAACCAGCCCCTGACTCGCCCTGGCCAATTAGAACATGCTAATATGGTTGCCACTTGCTGGAGCCATTCATATCTAAATTATCGCCTTAGGACCGCCCCTTGAGCTGTGCTTAAAAGAGCCTTCCAGCTTCTCTCAGGGTCACCACCAGTTTGCCTCTGTGTGGATGGTGGTCCTTGTGGGATTGCTGCAGGCCCCTGACAGTAAGTACATTTGAATTACATAAATGGTGATGTAGCAGTCTATGCTGGACAATGGGTGGCATCTACATATAAGGTGCAGAGTCAGTACAGGGCTTGCTTTGCTTTGTTTCTCCCAAGTGTGGTCTTCATGTATTTAGTTACTATATCTGTGGTTCCCATGGGACGGTGATTTAGCTGTCATTTTGTAAATTGTGCCTTATGTAAATTCCTTCTTATCCTGTGACATACTTTCAACTTTTATCCCCCCCCCCCTTCATCTCCTTCATCTCATGGCCAGCATGACCGTGCCTCCTTTGGTTGCCTCTGCCCATCAGAGCTCATATTTTTACATAACTCTGTTTCATTTATAGGAATGAATCGCTAGCATCAATAGCTCAGTAACTGGCTAACAGCCGAACACCTGTCCTCTCCCCAGCCAGACACCACTGAGGTTCCATCCCTCTCCTTTATCCAGATCTGCCCACCAGTGTTCAGCTTTCAGCATGGCTACCCCGTTCTCATCCCACCCACACGGCTCTGTAGAATCTCAGGGTGAAACTAACACTGTCTGAACCGAAATTCAAGCCTCCCCTAAGTTGTCCAGAAGTGATAGATTGCACCCACTAGTGGTTCTTGTCTAAGACAAAGCCAAGAGACTGCTTGGGCTTGCCGTGTCTCCTTCCCTGTTGAGCACTTTTCTCTTCCCAAACATAACTGGTATTTCTGGTTGCTGTTGGTTTTGAGACAAGATCCTGTAGAACCCAGGCTGGACTTAACTCTTGATTGATTGCCCTGCGGCCATCTCCTGAGTGTTGGCGTGTACCAGCAGCCCAGCTTTAATGACTGTTTTGTTTGTTTTCTTTTGGTTTGGTCTGGTTTGGTTTTTGAGACAAGATTTTTCTGTGAAATGGTCCTGGCTGTCCTGGAACTCTCTCTATAGACCAGGGTGGCCTTGAATTCACAGAAATCCACATCCCTTTGCTTCCTGAGTGCTGGGATTAAAAGCGTGCAGTCCTGTCCCAGCGAGACAGCAGAGTAGTGTGGCTTTATCATGCAGAATGGCATGCAGCTGAAAACTTACAGATTGTTCATTTCTGAAAATGTTCTCTTGTGCCCAAGTTGAGAACCCCAGAGAGACCACAGGAATCCAGTCAAATTCAGAACACAAAGGAAGGTTTATTTCTTTGTCCCAATCAGCGGACACAGACCGAGAGCCCAGACCCTGGAGGGAAGAAATAAAAGGACAAAAGACAAGAGGAAAAGGAAAAAAGACAGCAAGTCTGTATTCTGATCAAGCTGCAAATTTTATTTTTTCTCAGGAGCATTATATGGCAAAGGGGTAGAGGGTTGGTAGGTTGCTGTGCAATCGTTCTAACTGGAATGTCAAGTCCTAGCTGACAGAAAGAGATAAGGAAATACTGAGGGTCTGTGATTGTTCACTAGCAGGGGAATGCTAATTACTTCTGGGGCCTGGGACCTGACCTGCAGTCTGCTTAACTCACAGGAAGAGATAAGAAGGCACTGGGTTATTCTCCTGGGCCTGGAACTTGCCCTACAGAGGGTTCTGAACAGCTTACTTAACTTGTGAACTAAGATGGCTTGACTATAACTAAGTGCAGATCTTTGCTCCCGACATTTTTTTTAGCATACTAGCTAGCTAGGAGCAGTCCCCAATGCGACACAGCGCAGTAGGGAGAGCTCTTATTATTCATTTGGGATTGACATATACAGACAAAAACTGACAATCAGATTTACTCAGGGTCAAGGGGTTTTTGCTAGATACAGGATGTGGACTACTTCTGCACACCCTCTTTCCCCTGTAAGCAGCTACTTCTCCTTTTGTGCATGTCCTCCTCCCCTAGCAGTTACTCCTGCTTCTATCTAGACCACAAAGCTGGTGTCAGCAAGTGGCTAGCTGCTAGGAACATTTTGTGGTTTACACTTTTGCAGAGGTTTCTGTTTTCAACTAGCTCTTGATGTTTTAAAGGTTCTTGAAACCAATGCCTTAACCAGCTCCTGATCAAACAAAGTTTCTTAAAAATTTCCTTACAGTTCATGTGATGTTTGCAGACAGATCTACCAGCAGCAACACTGCAGATGAAGAGGGGCTACTATCCATCCTAAAACAGCAAGGGAGAGCATTAAAAATGGTTTTTATATCTTGTGATATTTTGTTGTACCCTGGAGTCCAATCACTGAGAAGGAGTCATCCCAAGAGACCACCCTCACACCACAGTTGATGTAAAAGCATGAGGATTTAATTAATTCTGTTGCAACAGGGTCTTTCAGCATTCGAGAAGCCAGAAAGACCCCAAATAGCTGGTACGGGCTACTTTTAAACCAAAAAAGCCAGAGAAACAAGGAGGGGAGTGTGGGGGTTGTTCTTTAACTATTGTGATTGGCTTATTCAAAGGGTATTACCAATAATTGGCTGGAGAGCAGTTGCCAGATCAGGTGAGATAAGGGGAAACTTCTGAGGGTTACTTTGCCCCTTTCCCAGGGACTGAGTCAAAACATCTGTGGACATCTGTGGGTTATCTTGTCCCAATTCCAGGAACGGAGCTCTATGTGGAAAACACTCACAGGACTCAGGGAGATGGAAAGTTCTCAACATTTCAGTACGTGCATGTATAGTTGTTAGGTCCTTGGTTNGGGGGGGGGGGGGGGGGGGGGGGGGGGGGGGGGGGGCACTAAGGCACTGAGGCTGAGAGGGCTCAGAAATGGCCTCAGAATTGTCTTAAAGTTCTACAATTTTTGTTACGTTTTGGAATTTTGTTTGTTGTTGAGACAGAGCCATCTTCTATAACCCAAACTAACTAACCTATAACCCAACTAACCAAACTAGTAGTTATCCCCCTGCCTCAGCCTCCCAAGCACTGAGTGAAGGCCTCCTAGAATCCCCCTGACCCTCTTTACCAGGAGAAATCCAACCAAGCAAAACTTTCCATTCTGGAATAGCCCCAGGCATCTATCCAACTGGAAGTTCTAATAAAGACCACAAAAATTCCTTGTCCCGATTCCCCTCTCATCCTCCTATAAAACCCGGGCCTTCCCAGCACCACAGCACACAGTCCCCACCCGCTCAGAGGGACAGTTCTCTTCACTGTCCAGTAGAGGGCAGTCTGCCTGTGTGGCGTAAGCCTCCTCTCTTGTTTTCATGCCACCTCAATCAATCACAATCTAATACAAAGTATGTCTTGTATTTTTAATATGTTAATGTGAGACCTTGAAAGGACACAAGAACCCTAAGTATACAGAACCAGAATCAACTGAACAAGGAATCACACAAACAGAAGCATGGTATGAAATATCAGGCAGGAGCTGACTCTGCTACTGGATTCTTGGCTCTGGCTACCATGGTGGCTCCTGTGACAGGGGACTGGTAGAGTCTAAGCCCTTTGGCTGCAGTTGTAGCATCAGCACACAGCTAGAATCTTCCAGGTGTATTTCCTAAAAAGGGAAGGAAAAGTCCCCAGCAAAGCAGCCAGGTGAAGCAGCTCCTAGCTGGGACTTCCCCTGACTGAAACAGCAGTAGCCGAGCAACCACCAAGGACTTCCGGAGCACAGTGTGACTGCCCACTCTTCTCCTTCATGAGTGGGTCAGTCAACAGAGACCCTCAATAGGGGAGTGAGTTCTAATGTCAATGGGTAACTAGGCAGTCTTCATGAAATGTGTTTTAGAGGAGATTACAGCGAAAGTTACTAATTGCAAGAAAACAGATGTCTTTAGCAATTAGTCAGGAAAGAAACTGCTAGTAATACTAGAAGATTAATAAATTAGAATTAATTGGTTCTTGGTCTGAGAACTTAAGAGATAGCAGAAAGTTTTGCACACTATCTCAAGGTAAAACTCAAATACTGACTGCCATACTCTACAACCTCCATTATCAGAGCTCATCAATTAACCCATTGTATTTGTCCACTGTCTCCTGTACCTCCAGGTGTATACTGAAGCCTCATGCCTCTCCTCTGGTGGCGCCAGTTTCCCATAACAGAGACAGTGCCTAACCCAGAGGTCACGCATCTCTGTCTCCTAAAGGTTAACTCAGTTCACATCTGTCGTTTATCAAAGATGGCCAGGACACTACTCTCAATTTGCAGGGAGAAGCTCTGGCCTTGTAAATAGAACAGCCAGTTGTAAAATGGGATGACCTAAGCTGATGGAGGCTTCCCAAGCATCCGTGAAAATAGCTCACCTAAATGACTGAGCCTTGATCTCCTAGACTTATAACTATGTTTCTTTATTTCTACATTCTTATTTTTGGAATCTACATTTTTATTTTCTTATTCTTGGACTCTTCAGTGCCCTGTGGTGAACCAGTATATGGTGGGTGGGACATGGGAGAGAGAGAGAGAAAGAGAGAGAGAGAGAGAGAGAGAGAGAGAGAGAGAGAGAGAGAGAGAGGCAGAATGAACCATGGACTGTGGAGAGAGGCAGACCTGAAGAGGTGAGGGCAGAAAGGAATGAGCTGCTCACCATCCAGGCCATGGTAACATCTGGGCCTGGGCTGCTATCTGGGTCCAAGGCCCTGCTGCATCCTTTGTCTGTGTTGATGTCTGTGGCTCTTATTATCACTGAATGCTTGAGGATGCCGAGGCCTGAGCCACCACATGTGCCATGTTGTTGCCTGAGGGCCATGCCACTGAAGGGACCACCCCAATCTGAGTGGCCTGCACTGTCACTTGGGGCCATGGAGGCATCCAGGCCCAGGCTGCAGCTGAGGCCATGTCTGAATCCATGGCCTTATTGAAGCTGGGATCCATGTTGATATCTAAGGCACCTGTTATCGTCAAGGGTCATGCAAATGCCCAGGGTGGTGGGCCATCACCTGGGGCCAGGCTGGTGTGTGAGGAACACCCTGCTGCTTGGGCGATACTGATCTGGGGAGCCTGTGCTGCCACCAGGGGCCATGGTGACATGTCGATGTCCATAGCCCATGGTGCCACCAAAAGCCACAAGGATGCATGGCTTTTGGGCCACCACCTGTGTCCATGTTGTGATCAGAGGAACATGTACTTGTTTGGGCCATGCTAATCTAGGTAGCCTGCACTACCACCCAGGGCCAGGGTCATGTCTGGGTTCATGGGCTTATCACTGTCAGGGTCTGTACTGATGTCCCTGACTCCTGTGTTACAATCGAAGGCCATGCCACTGCCATGTCTGGGCTCTACCTAGAGTCATGTTGGAGTCTAGAGATCATGCTACTGATGGGCCCATTCCAATCTATCACCCAGGCCATGGTGAAAACTGGGCCCAAGATGCTGCTGCTGGCCATGTCGGGGTCTGTGTTGATGTCCACTGCCTATGTTTGAACCATGTGTCAAACCATGTGTGAAGTACAAGGGCCATACTGAGCTGGCCCCACCCCTCACCGGCCTGGGGAGAAGTGGTCCTGCCCTGTCGTTGACCCCACCTCTCAAAGGAGCCCTGACTTCTGCACTTGGGAAAGCTGGCCCCACCCCTCACCTAAGGGGGCAGGGTTCCAGCAGCCCAGACTGACCAACTCAGCTATCACCCAGACCCACATCCAGGGTTTAGAGTTGGAACCCCCAACATCCACCCCCACCTATGACCTGCTGGAGTTACAAGAAGGGATTAGCCCTATGGAACCATAGCTGCAGGATCTCCATGACTCAGGGCAACAGCAGAATATCAGGGAGAGGGTATGGTGAGGTTTCAGCATTGATGGGATGCCAGAAGCCAGAACCTGACCAACAGCACTCTATACAATGGACGTTTGCAAGTGAAGCTGTGTGGACAAAAGGGTCTACTGCCTGACACACTGCAGCCCCCAGTGCGGCTAAGACCAGGGAGAGGCAGGAAGGATGCAGTATTGAAGTGGTTTTTTTTGCTTTTTTCTTTTTGCTTGTTGGGTTTTTTTTGTTTATTTGTTTTAATTATTATTCTTATTTGTATTTACTTATTTTTACTTTTAGTTTTTTAAGTTTTCCTTGGGGAGGATGTTACAAGGGTGAAGAATGGACACAGAGGAACTGGAAAATGAGTGGATTGGGGGTGCATGATGTGAAATTCTCATGAATCAATAAACATCATGTTTAAAATTTAAAAAAAATGCTGGGGGAGGGGGAGGGAAAGGGGAGGTGGCGGTGGGGAAGAGACAGAAATCTTTAATAAATAAATAAATACATTTAAAAAAAATGCTATGTGCTCTCTAGCTCTCCCAACTCCAATCCTACATAAGAAAAGGGAAGGAAATTACCGGTGAGGCCTAGGAGATTGCTGAGTTGGTGAAGTGTGTGTGCATCAAGCATGAAGGCCTGATTTTGATATCTAGAATCCATGTAAAAAAATGGGGAGGTACCCTACATCTGTAATCCCAATTCTGGGAAGGCAGAGACAGACAGACGTCTAGGGCCTCGCTGACAGCCAGCCTAGCCTAATGAGCAAAGTCCAGGCCAGTGAGAGGCTGAGCCTTTATAATGAGAGGATTCTAAGCAGAGTACATTTAAACCACACACACACACACACACACACACACACACACACAGTGTGCATACATACCAAACAACCACACATAAGTGCACTCATATGCATACTACAAATCCTTACAAGATTTTGTAAAGCTAAAAAGAACCTAAAAGCTTCCATAGAAGGAAAATAGAGGTTACCCAAAACAGACGTGGGACCTTAATTGCCATCTATCTCATTTTTAGGAGAGAAAAGTGTATGAGAAGATACTGAAGCAACGTCTCCAAAGGTACCTAGTAAGTCTGTTCTTTCCTGATGCTGAGGCTTGAACCTAGAACCTCATACCTGCTAGAGAAGTACTCTGCCACTGAGCAGCAACCCCAGTCCAAAAAGTACTTTTTACATGTATATGGATGTTTTGACTGCACATATATAGTGCCACCCATATGAGTGCCTGGGACGCTCCTAAATATCCTCAGAGCAGCCTGATCTAGATAACTCTTCACAGGCATGCTTAGAGGCTGGTCCCATAGCTGATTCTAGAACCTGTCAGCTTGACATTATTGACCGTCAGTTACTTAGGGATACATTCTGGAGGGAATTGAATGTGAAACTAGTAAAAAGGATCCAACCTAGGAAATACAATGCAGCAAGCTTTAACACTAATGGATCCACAAGAGGATGCCAGAGGTTTGGGTGATGCCTAGAGAATAAGATTTAGATACTGGATGACAGCCACAGGCATATACAATAGCATATCTTTCATTTTGACAAGGAGGTAATTAGAAATATCAAGGAAATAGGGTTTCAGTAAGAACATGATATTTGAGATACATAAATTAAAATCCAATATGGTTTTTGAACTGCTAGGAGGTAAGCAAAGCTTTGACTTGACCTACACTCTTGAAGCGATTCTCCTGTAGTGGCAAGGATTTTGTTTGCCTTTCTCATTGTAAAGATGTAGCATTGGTGCAATGCTAGAAAAAATGACAGAACAAATTAGAGGTCCAGGAACAGACACTTTGTATAACCAGAGAGATGCCGGAGACCAGTGAGAATGTTGTTTAATCAATGGATTTGGATCTATTTGTTGTCAAATGGTAGAGGAAAAATAAAGCAGGGTCCCCATCTGATGTGGGATTCCCCTCTGAATGTTGTGAATATGTTTTATTATCTTTGGTTAACATAGAAGCTGCTTTGACCTGTGGCAGGGCAGAATAGAGCAAGTGGGAAAACTAAACTGAATGCTGGGAGAAAGTAGGCAGAGTCAGAGAAACGCCATGTAGCCACGGAAGGAGAAAGACATGAGCCACCAGCCGGAATCTTACCTGTAAACCATGAGCCTCATGGTAAAATACAAAGTAATAGGAATGGGTTAATTTAGGATGTAAGAACTAGCTAGAAATATGCTTAAGCTAATAGGCTGAGCAGTGTTTAAATTAATACAGTTTCTGTGTGATTATTTCGGGTCTGGGTGGCTGGGAAACAAGCAAGCAGCCTCCTTCTACACCCTACCACATACAGTTCTATGAAACTAGAACTAAGTTGAAACTCTCAGGGCTATGGGGATGGCTCAGTAGGGAAAAGCATTCACCACACAAGCCTGAAAAGCTGTGTTAAGGTCCCCAGAAACTCGTGGTAGCATGTATCTGTAATCCCAGCATTCCAACCTCCAGATAGCAGGCACAAACAGGAGACTCTGAGCTCTTTGTGTGTGCCATGTCATATACATACACACACACATGTCCCTAAACAGAGGTGATTAGCCTGCAACAGGCCAGGGGTAAACTTCATGAAATACATATTCTGTTTTCTCAGTATCACTGGGAACCCACAGACAGTGGGTTTCTCTGTTACTTGCCACAGTCTAGCTCCAGCGGGTTCAGGTCCCAAAGAGGAGGTGTGGAGTCAGTGAAGGGCGGGAGGAGAGTGACATGATCTGAGGGTGAATCAGGATGGCTACCACTTCGTTGATAAAAGGCTACACCTTTTATATGCTATAACTGTGCAGTAGTTTAGCCACAAGCAAGACTGAAAGCAGTTTTAATGGTTCAGGGTCAAAAGTGGCCATTAACTTCATCACAGCATCTTAGACTATCTAAATGACTAGTGTGCCCCAAGGTTCAGTAACTCCACCAGGTGCCTCTTACATCGGTGGAATTTCTTCATTCCTTTGTGTCTTAGTCTTACTGTGTGGGCCTGTTCCCCTCAGATGCTCCCAAAAGGGAAGATCCTGATATCTTGCTCTTTTCCCATTATACTGAACTATTCTGATTTCACTATCCTTATTACCTGAACTCTTGCCTGTAATGACCACATCCTTTGGATCTGTATTATACACTTGCCATCATTGGCATCAGGTGTGTCCAGTTAGTAAATCTTTAACTCCCATAACACATAGTGAGGATCATTAGAAACGAAAGCGAAAGCATGCTGGGGGAGTGCCACGGCAATACTGAAAGTTGGCACTTTGTCAAGCAGCAAAGGTCGCCATGCCGTCCACGCCAGCTACTCCCCGAGTTCAGCTGTCAGGTCATCTCAAATAGACCACTCTTACAGCACCTGACAGAGATTAAAGTGGTCTGTTTTCAAGCAGTTATGATATGAATCAAAGACTAGGGTGGAAGGAACCTTAACCCCTAACCTGCTTCAGTTGGGAGGACTGAGGTTGTCTGGGGATAGCCCACGTAAGAGGATTTGTGGGTGTCTGTTACCCCAGTCTCTCTTTATGTTCTTTTCCTTCCTTCTTCCCGCCACTCCATTGTTAATACACAAATTATTTATTCATTTCTGCTCATTGATACACTCTAAAAAAAAACCAACAAAACCAACAAAACATTCCTTCAGCTGTGTTGGTTTGTATTTGAGACAGGCTCTTACCACATAGACCAGGCTAGCCTCCAACTAAGATCATCCTGCCTCAGCCTCTGGGAGTACAGGTGTGCCCTTTTATGTTTGGTCTTACAGTATTTTACCCGTGTTATTTACACAAAAATTTATTTACAATTTGAAATAGAATTTGTTTAGGAGCATCACATGATCAAAAGCAAAATGACCACACACCGAAATTATCTTCTCTGAAAATGAAACAAGAAGTGGATCTTATGCAGTGTGATGGAGGAAGACATCCGACCTCAACCACTGGACTTCACAAGTGAGCACCCAGGCATGAGCACATGGATACACCACACACACACACACACACACACACACACACACACACACCCCAGAAGGGGAAAACAGGTAAATGACGGTAGACCAAAGACTAATCATATCAATTAACACATTAAATATTTCTGGAGTGAAAAGGAAGACCAAAATATATTCCATTATGCTTGTATTTTTAACACAGTGACATAAAGCCATGTACACAAATAATGGGGAACAGACCACTGAAGTCTATGAACCAGAAGCAAACATTATTCCAGACCCTGCAGAGCAAAATGTAGCTTATCAGTTAATTAGGGCCCCAATCAGAGTTTGGGTTTCTGATATGACGGCAATGTGGAGGAGTTTTGAGCTTCTTTTTAAAGTGAAAACTAAGTATCAGACATGGAAGTAGACAGAAGTTTCTGTTCCACCTGATCCCACAGCCATTCACTCCCAAAGAAACACATAGAGCTTCATATTAATTACAAACTGTTTTGTCTATTAGGTCAGGCTTATTATTAACTAGCTTTTACAACTTAACCCATAATTTTTGCCTATGTTTAGCCATGTGGTTTGGTATCTTTTCTCATAAGGCATTCTCATTTTGTTTAATCTGCATCTGGCTGGTGACTGTGTCTCTGTCTTTCTTCTTCCCAGAATTTTCCTGGTCTGGTCACCCTGTCTACATTTCCTGCCTGACTACTAACTGATTGGCATTTTATTAAATCAATATGAGTGACAAATCTTTATAGTGTATAAGGGTATTATCCCATAACATATGGAACAAAAGGATTTCTTTATAATCTTGAGATTAAGCATAGAATCAGGTTTACATTTTAAAATTAGCAATTTCTGCTTATGACGTGTTGGCTTAAGGTTTAACATGCAGCTGTCCTGACACAGCTGTGAAGTATATAAGACAGTGCAAGGAAGAAGATAAAGTAGAGGCAGTAGTTAACGGTTAAGGAAATGAGAAGATAGAAGCAACCATTAAATGTCAACCTTGGTCCACAGCAGTTGTAAGGCAAGGATAACCTCTTTAAAGCTAACAATTGGTTGCAGACAAAGCTGGTGGCTGCAAGGCAAAAACCCATTGTTCAAAGTTAATATTTTCCTGCTGACAGACCTGCAGGCTGTCAGCTCTCATCTCTCTAGGCTTACAATTTTATGTTCCTGGGTTCTTCCTATAAGGTGAGCAGCTTACATTACGGGCTCAGATTCTGGTGGAATCACAGTTACTGGAGCCCCCAGAAAGGGAAGGATGGTCAGAAGAGGTGGGCTTCCCCTCTGTCCTTACTTTAGCTGTAGGTACCTGGCTGGGAGCAGTGACCTCAAAACCAGTCACAGGGACACTTTGCCACTGTTTCTGGAAGCCAGGGTGACAGAAGGAAGGACTCAGGACTCCAAGCCTGGATCCCCAACAGGGTGGACAGCGTTGTCAGGCCCTAGGCCATGGAATTGGAAAACTTGTGTCCCAGGCTCTGGTGTTTCCAGGGTGTTGCTCTTTCTCCTTTTAACAACTAAATGAATGCTACGGGCAATGGTAGCTGCTCCTCTAGTTAGGAAGTAAGCAGATGGTGGGGACTGGAGGTGGCATTCAATGTATCATTCAAGAAATCCTGGCATTCCAGAGACAGTCCCATACCCTGGCTAAGTCAGACCACCTCAGTCTGAACACTGCTTCTACCACTTTTTAGATGTAACCTTAACAACCTCCCCAAACCTCATTTTTCCCTATTCCAAACGAGAATGACAGTAGGATCTACACGACATTGTTGTCAGGGATAACTGGAGCCTTCATATAGCTTTTGGCAACAAGTATTATTTTTCATTATGGGTGAAACAGCAGCCATGGACCTGGAATCCTGTATGAAGGGCAAAGGCCCAGCTGATGGCAGCCAGAGAGGCTCTCTGCCTTCAGCTCCCACTCTAGTGGGAAATTTGAGGGAGAGTCTGGGCTTTCCAGTTGAGTGATTCCTTTGTGAGGCAGGGGTCACAGGGACAATACCAGCCTTTGGGACCCATTGTTGTCCTCTGAGCTAAGAGAGAGGTATTCTCTGCAGCCCTCCACTGCAGGCAAATGAGCAAGTTCAGGGGCCAAATAGACCTCAGATAAACAAGCCCTGCCCTCTGGTCTTGTAAGGATCACAAGGAGCTCTCAGTGGTAAGGTGATGCCCAACTCACCAACATTATTGTCCCCAGGTTACAGATAAGGAAGTTGAAGTAGAGAGAATGGACTTTTTGATGTCCCATATGGAGAGGGGACAGGTCTCTCAATTTGTTATCAGCCATCTAGAGCAGGTTTATGCACAACACCCAGACGCTGAGCACCAGAGCAGGGAGAACAGGGGACGAATCCGGTGGTGATGACTGGTTTTTCTCTCTCTAGATGGGCTTCATCTTATCCAAGGTAAATGGAGCAGAAGTCCTTGCCTCATCTTGTCTCCTCCCCAGGCAGGGTACCAGCAGTCTCAACAGGGACCAGGACAGTCCATGGCCTTCCACAGCTGTGACTTCTGCTTGACCCTGTGGGTATGGGATGGGAGGGGAGCTGGGAGGAAGGTGTTCTCCCTATCTGGTGGATGTTAGAGAGTATGACCCCTGACCAAGGGCACAAGGACACAGAGATGTGTGGGGTGAGTTGTCACCTGTTGTTTTCAGGACCTTTAGCAATGTCTCAATGGCCCCCCACCTGAAACCAAAGCTCAGGTTTAACCAGGGCCGTGAAATCATCCTTCTACGTCCACAGCGCCCTCTGTTCCCAGTGAAGATGAGAAACTACACTGGATTCCTCTGTTTTATAGAGAAAAAAAAAAGCCAGTATTTGTTTAGTACATGGGATGCAGGATGGTCACATGGGCACAGGTTAGCTGTGTGTACTGTAGCAAGATTCGTCATTCCTCAATTTCCTCCTGAAAATAAGGATACTACACCTATCTTGTGATTGGTACCAAGGAGTGAATGCGTGCACATTGGCTACTGCATTTAACTTGGGAAGTGTCTACCATGGTCCAGATCTCACTGAACTTTTCCTGTTTCTTCAGATCTTCTACTCATCCCAGGTATCTGCTACACCCAGAACCCAGTGTTGCTTGTAGGAACACCAAGATGGAAGATGACAAAGGCCATCCAGGAACTGGGAGAGGGAGGAGAATAGAGTGGCGGTATTTGGGAATATGTGGATAACCCTGGGTGAAAAGAAAGTCCCAATTGCTATACAGTATGGGATCCTTAAGGGTGGTTTAGAGCAGGGTACATCTGTGGTTTTCTTTCCTCCAGAGTCCCTTATGGGCAGGGAGGCAGGTGTTAAGCAGTGAAGACCATCTTCCTAGGTCCCCACCCTGAGCCAGGTCTACCATCTGTGATGAGCAGAACGACCCAGCTATGCCTGTGTACACAGCCTGCAGCCTGAGACTTTTTTCCTCTTAGAGCCAGGGAGGGGCAACCACCAGCTTTGCTTACTTCCCTAATGAAAAGTTCCTAAGCGAAAACTTCCATGAGGTGGATTTAGGCAAAGAGAAGCCTCAACCTGGAGACCTCTTCTTGTTTGAGTTGCTGACTCCTAAGGCCCAGTACTTTGGGGCCCACGTGGGTGTTTACTGCGGCCATGACGAGATCATACACTTTATGGGTGAGCAAAACCACATTTGTCCAAGTCACAGATGTGCTGTCCTGGGGTGAAAACTGTGAAGAAATTGTAGGTCTCTGAAAAGGGGAGGGGCAGCCAGGGAGTGGGACTTCAGTTTGAGGAAAGCCAGCTCTGATTTGTACTGGGCCTGCTATCTCCACAGCTAAGAGTCTAATGGAAACGTTCGTGGAAGACTGTGAGGGTGTGGTGTACAAAGAGGGCCTCCATCAGCTAAAGCGCTCACGAAAGCTCTTGCGTGTACTTCGCAAACGTGGTGGCGTTGACATTAAGTTGCTGGAGCGCCGTGTATATGAAGCTATGAACCGAGATCCTCCTCACTATAATATTAAGAATAACAACTGCGTGCACTTTGCCCTGAAGCTGCTGGGCATGTACTCAGTAAGCTCCTCTGTTCTAGTTGTACATCCCCATGCCAGTCCCTGGGTCCTCCTTTCTGAGTTCCCCCCATTTCCAACCAGCCCACAAATTCTGATATTGGGGTTTTGAGAACCCTAGTTCCACAAATCAGGAAAGCCATTGGGAAGTCTTCCAGTCTCAAAGCCTTACTGGGGGTTCCAACCATTCAGCCCCAGGCCCAAAACTCTAGCCCAAAGAGATGTAACCCACGCATCAGCCTAGCTTAGGGCTTTCTCTCCATCCAGACCAGTTCCTTCCTTGCTTCCTTCTCTCTCTCTCTCCCTGCCTCCCTCTCTCCCTCCCTTGGGTCTTGGGAACTAAGCTCCAGGAATCACGAAGCCCCTGAGACCCGGAGGTTAGACTAGGCCCTAACTCGGTCCGTTAATTCTTCTTTTCCTCCTAGAAATAAATGGACAAGGACTCAACCATGGATTAACGTGACTGTGGGCCCTCCTGAGCAGGCCAGAAGAGGCTTCAGAAAGAATCATTAAAGTATTTTCTAAAACCTAATCAGGATGTTAGCTGTTCTCTCTGCTCCATGTGGAACTGCTCTGCTCCCAGAATGCCCTTGTGCTTGCTTCCGGGGTCAGCCTGCCCTTAAAATCCACTTCTTCCAGGAGTCTGCTAAGCTTTCCCCTTTGTAGGCAGGTGGCCCCCAGAGGGATTTAGAATGTGTGAAAATGGAGATTGGAAAGGTACCGTCCTTAATTCTCCAAGGTCAGTGTTTCATCTGGTGCCTGCGGTGTCGCCTTTTTCAGGTTAACTCACCATTTCTTCACGGCGTGGGTGGGCGGACTATGGGAGGTCAGGTAACCAAGTCTGCTGGCAGGAGGTACATAGCCCTTCAAAGGCTGTGCTGTCATCGCCCAGCAGCCTAGCTCACTGTCAGGAGCGTGGCAGGCACTGTTCCACCTCCTAAAGTCCGCTCACCACAACCCATGCACTTAGCGGTTGGCGCAGGTGCCTTTAAGAATCTCAGAGCGCGGCCCACATTGCTGAATCTGCATGCAGCCTCTTCTGTGTAGATTATGTCTCCATGGAGTTTGGCCTGCGCCCCCTGCCTTGGCCATAGCCCAGCTCTGTCGCTTCCTCGGCCTACAGCGCAGACCCATTTTGGCCGCCAAGAAGAGGGAGGCTGTCACCGGGGAGCCAGAATACGGCCACGACCCGGCAAGCAGGAATCTTCTCTGATTATAAGGGGTGAGCTAGGAAAGCCCCGTCCTGGGACGCGACTGACAGTGGCACCATGGACAGCGCCCAGGAGCCTGCAGGCCACCTCTCCTTAAGCAACACAGGGGACCCAAGGCTGGTGGGGGAGGGGTCAAAGAACAGCTGAAGGCTCCTGGTGTGTCTCTTCTTTGCAGCCTTTTATTAGCTGGGTGTGTCGGCTCATAGAGAAACCAAAACAACAACAACAACAAACAAAACAAAAACAAACACCAAACCCAAAACAATTTGGTGGAGTTGTCTGAGGTCCTGAAATGGAGTTTGAGTCTGACAACTCCAGGAAGCAAGCTCAGGCTGTAGACTGAGAAACTGGCTCCTCCTACAAATTCATCCCCCTCCCCCCATCTCACCTCATTCTCCCTCTCTTCCCCACCCCACCCCTCGCTGCGCTGTGATTCAGCCCTGCTTGTCTAAAGTATGGTTCAGCCCCTGACCTCTGACTCACTCATTTATTCGTTCATGAATTCAATAGCAATCATTTATTAGAGGCCTACCGTGTAGACCTGCTCGTCATGCAATACAGCAGTGAACAGGAGACCACAGATTGCTCTGAAGGAGCAAGAATGAAGCAGTGGCCATTCAGCTTCTAGGGTCAGCAGGGGAGGGTGAAGCTGGCTCCATTTTAGGGACACACATAAGAAATGGGTCTGGGATCTCAGGGAAATGATCACACAGTCCAAAACACTAGGGGCAAGCAAAGTGTCTTCTGCAGAAGGGGATTCAGGCAGGCAGGAGCACCTAGCGGGAATTCCCCTGGCTTTTTATTGCCAATGAAAAGGTGACCCTGTTTCTCACTCTGGGTGGGCAATGCTAAGCCTCACAGCTTGGGTGGCTGCTAAAAACAATCCCTTAAAAGAAGTCTGGCATTCCTTTGCCTTCTCTATTACCTAAAGGATAGTCTCTTATAGTTGTAGATTTAGAAGAGTGTTTATTCATTATATTTTTACAAGAAGAAGACAGAGGAAAATTTGCCTTCACATTGCTTACATACAATAATTATATATGTGGTTCCTATGAGTCCAGCTCTTAAGATACCCCTCTCAGGGTTCAATCAAGGACACCACAATAAGCAAAGGGGGCTAAAGTCTGAGGGCTAAGAAATCTACTCACAACAGGATCCATGGATGCATGTTTCTTTATTTCTCTTATTCCTTATTCTTCCTTTTTCTCCCTTGTTCTACCCATTACAAATATTCCTAGTCATATATGCCCTTATAACCAGCAATTCCTCAGCCCTACCTGGTTCCAGGGCTGGGATTCTTTTGCCCCATAAAAATCAGATAAGAGTTTTCACACACACACACACACACACACACACACACACACACTCACACACGCAGACCTGTGACTTTCAGCTTAAAGGTGGGAGTGGATAGTGTAGGTCCAGTGAACTACTTAGTGGAGAAAGTTAGGAAAGGAATTAGATCATCAGGTGATTCTAGAGGGGTGGTTAGTGTGTACGCTATAGTTGTAGATGGTGAGCTGGAAAGTTTATTTTCAGTAAAATTATGAATAGGGCACAGATGGTTTTTTAAATTGGCACTCTGCTTTTTTTCCCATCATACAGAGAGGATACTAGGTAATCAGGCAACCTACTTAAACAGCCAGGTGAAAGCTAATGGCTCCTGATCTGATTAGCATATTCTCCAGAAGCTGCAGTTTCCAAGGGCCTAGGTCTGGAGTTTACACTAAACTATCAGTTCAGGAGTATGCTGTTAACACCCATTCTGATTGGGGGTATTGGGACTTTCTCTGGGATGTGGTTAATTATCTCTTCTGCTGGTTTTTAGAGTAAAACACAAACAGTAAATTTCCTGTATTAAAATCATCAGTGAACTGGCTTATTCTTCTATCTATCTGAGCAACTGTGAACCAGCAGCTGGGCAAGTGGTAATTCTATATCCTTGGAGAGGACATAGAAGAGATAAATTGCAGACTCTTAATGACTTTCAATGATTGCTGGGAGACATTGACCATCCATGGCCACTACTGGAGTAACAAAACCAGAACTGAGTAATTTGTTCCAAACCTCGAAAGCTGACAAGTACTTAAATAGTCCAAGAGAATTGACTGCGAGAGAATTGGCTTTGGTGGGGACAAAATTACAGTATGGACATGTAGATCATTGGGATCCAGAGCTTAATTGCATTCTGGTTATTTTACCCACTATGCATTCTCCTTCAGGAATATTAATGCAGAAGGAAGATACTCTTTTAGAATGGATTTTTTTAAAACCACATGAACAGAGTAAGAAACGAAAAACTTTTGTGCAAAAAGTTTCTGAGTTGCTTCTAAAAGAAAATTTGGGACTTCATTAATTATTGCAGTACACTTTACAAATGATGAAATTGACTCATTAAGGGCAGAATTTGAACACTGGCAAAGAGCTTGCAGTGAGTTTTTGAAAGAAATTAACAATTATTCCAAAAGCAAGAGAATTCACTTTATAAAGCGAACTAACTGGATCTTCCTTACATTGTATGAGGAACACCACTATCTGGAACCCCTACATTCTATACTGATGCAAATAAATCAGGAGAGGCAGGTTACCAGTTAGGAAATGTATGTAAAATGGCTCAAATCCCTTCCTATACTGTCATGATCATGCAGAATTGACTTTATTATTTATTCAGTTACAAGACATAATTAGGAATAGGAATCATACCAAATATACAGCACTTATTTAATCCCATATGGGTCTGCCAGATCCTCTAGCACAATATGATGCAGAAATTGATCAACTATTGACAAGAAATGTGATCAAAGCCTCAAGATTTTACATAAAAAATATGCCAATAGCAAAGGTTTGAAAGAAGATTTTTCTGGTGACAATCAAGGAAATTATAAAGAAATGTTCTGCTTGGTCTTTATACAATCAAACTCCACTACCTGCAGGAACTAACCCAAAGGGTACTCAAAGGAATGAACTCTGGTAGATGGATGTGTTTCATTTTGTAGAATTTGGAAAATTAAAATATGTACACCATATCACTCACACACACACACACACACACATATAGGATTTCAATGGTAAACTCTTTGAGTTCTGAAAAGACTGATTCTGTGATCACACATTTGTTAACAGTCATGACTCTCATGGGGATTCCTGTACAAATTAACTCACAATGCTCCAGCATATGTCTCCAGTAAAATGAAAATAAACAGAAAGGAATAATGAAGTCCCCTAGAAATAGATTTCATAATGTGTTATTAGCTCTAAATTGTATAAATACTTACTTGAAATGAATGACATCTGCAGAGAGACATTGGCTAAAGAACAAACTACGGAATTAAATCATCCTGTCTACTTTAAAGTTATGTTGACCTCAGAATGGAAATCAGAATATGTGTTGCATTGGGAAGGGGGTTTTGCTTTTGTTTCTACAGGAGATGAAATTCTATGGATACCATCAAAATTGGTAAAGGTTATATTTGAACAAGAGTTTGTTCTTGAATGAAAGAGGTGATAGTTTATCAAACTAACTTATACAACTAACAAATGCTTCTCACTTGATCAGATGTACCTTGCCAAAAGGGAACCTCCCCAAAGTTAGGGTTGGAGCAGGGTTTTGCTTTTGTCTTTCGGGAGAATGAAGGCATCCATCTAAGGGATCTGAAGACCACTGGACAAATGAGACCTGAGGATAAGATGACTGCTCATCTAGAACAATGTCCCAACAGTGTATACATTGAGAGACATTAAGATATACTTTTGGTAATGCAACTTAGATTAGGAAGTGAATGAGATACTGAAGAACAATTAACAAAAGCTCAGAGACAGATATTGGGGTTCAACCTGAAGACCATAAAAGACAAAGCTGCCACTCACTAGCTTTTACCTTGACCTCAGTCTGAAAATGGAGATCCTGCCTCCAGGAAACCTCAGAATGAGACTGTGTGAGAGCTGTTTCCTCACATCTTATATTTGTTTAAGTACAATGAGTATATACAATATATATATATATATATATGCAATAAATACATAGGCAATGTCTAGTCCATTTGTGTTTGATAAATTCAGAGAAAATGTTCCATATCTATCCTATCTTGGTAAGTCAAAATTCTTGTACATAATTACTTTATATCATAACTATCTGTTTATTATGTTAGGTAAACAAGGAAAACTATTGCTATGTAATCTTCAACTCCCTCAGAGACCCAGTAAGGAAATAATACTGAGTAAACAGGAAGTGGTTCCTTCTCTGTAGGCTTCATAAATCACTATGCAGCCTGTGCCATCTCCAAATCAACCTTCTCTGAATTCCTGGGGTGCTACGAGTTGAAGACCCTTGGGTGCTACTTCTCTGCCTCACTCATGGAATCTGTGTCATTGTTATACCTCCTCATTCCCATGGGATGTTTCTGGAGACCCACTGACCTTTCCTAATTAGCTAGTTTTGCAGAACTTCCAGCGGTTGCCCCCAGTGCTGGTGGTTCAAGAGGACCAAACATGTCTGTGTGGTGAGAACCAGCAGAACCCCAGAGGTACTAACTCTACAATGACTGTGCTCAGTAATCAACCCCCTGTGTTTCCTGGTAGATTAGATAGAAGGAGGGTGTCTGGGTGATCCTGTGGTGATGGGAAAGGATCAATGTTTTAAGCCCTAGCGAGTTGACTTGGATTCACCTCAAACAGCATTTCAGCAAATCCAAGCGACACCTGACATTTTTTTTGTTTGTTTTTGTTTTTTGAGACAGGGTTTCTCTGTGGCTTTGGAGCCTGTCCTGGAACTAGCTCTGTAGACCAGGTTGGTCTCGAACTCACAGAGATCCGCCTGCCTCTGCCTCCCGAGTGCTGGGATTAAAGGCATGCGCCACCATCGCCCGGCGACACCTGACATTTCTACAGAGCCCAAACAGCTTCTTTATTAATCATTGGCAATAAAACATATTCACAGCATACACAGCGAAGTCCCACATCACAGAGTGAGTTCCAGGACAGCCAGGACTATACAGAATAATGCTATCTCAAAAAATTTAAATAAATAATAAAGAAAATATAAATACATAAATAAAATGAATTAAAAAATAGACATCAGCCAAAAACCTCAACAACAAACTAGATCAAGTAAAGCAATAATATTGGAGCTTCCAATTGTTTCTTTCAAAATAATTTGTTTAGACAGAAAACAAACAAACAAACCACAATTCCAAGAAAGAATGAAAACAGCCCTGGGCAGCCTTAGAAATTACTCCAGCCTGACTAGGAAGTTTCACTCAGAAGGCTGGCCACTGAGAGATGACTGGTCCAAGGATGCTGCACTCAGCAATGATCAGTCCAGCAAGGACTTTATAGATGACAATGGAACTAGTTTTCCAGCTGGACAGTTAGCTTAATTGGTTAGCGCACAGCGCTAATAATTAGGAGGGGAGGTGTGGTTGCAGGAGGCAGGTCACTGGGCAGTGTGGTGGGGGACACATCTTTGCAGGGCATCTTTACCTCTGGTCTCTCTCTCTCTGTCACAGCTTCCTGGTCACTGTAAGTGAGCAACTCTGTTCTGCCATTCCCTCCCACCATGATGGACTGCTTCCTTGCTGGTCCCCAAACAATGGAGCAGCCATGAGAAATGCTGAAGAAATTTCATCTGTCTTAATGGAAATAGTATCAGAGAAACACTTAGACCTTCAAGCATGCAACTATGAGGGGCATCCTTACTCTCCTTACTCTCTCTTAACATACACAGCGTTTCAAAGCAAAATTTGTAAAATGCTGTGAGGGGTATTGTGTACATATGACAAACATGACTTAAGACAGGCAGGGATGGTGAGACCAAGGCTGTAGCACCGATGGTCTCTACACTGGCTGTGCAGATGCAAGCTCTATAACTAAGTAGTTTGTGTAAACTATGCATTATTTTATTATTAGCGCTGTGCGCTAACCAATTAAGCTAACTGTCCAGCTGGAAAACTAGTTCCATTGTCATCTCTAAAGATACTGCTAATGCATAAGACAAAGAACTGGAGCTAAATGACAGCAGATGATTAAAGTGGAGTCTATTTGAGTCAGAGTCTTACTATACAACACGAGTTTTATAACCCAGGTGAGTCTGGAACTCACTATGTAGCCCAGGCTGCTCTCAAACCCTTAGTTCCTCCTACTTCAGCCTCCTGGGTGCTGGGATTACAGGTGTGTGTTGACATGCACATCTTAAAGTGATTAGTGAAAATATTCAAATATACCTAAAGGAGACAAGAACAAGAGAACAAAAGAACACACACACACACACACACCAGAAAGGAAAACAGGTGTATAATGGTAGATCAAAGTTTAACCATATCAGTTACCACATTAAATATTATTTCTGGAGTGAAAAGGAAGACCCATATATCCTATTATGTATGATTTTAAAACACAGTGACATAAAGTCAGGCCAATAGTGTGTACTTGAGCCTAGAGCTGAGACCAGCCTGAGCAACAAGTGAGACTCCCATCTCCAAATCAAACATAAATGCAAAGACACAAACAGAATGCATGTCAACGGGAAAAAGGAAAGCAAATGAGTGATAAAGGACACGGATGCAACTGGCAAGCTTAGTGTTAGATCAAGACTTCATTCAACTCGAGCATTCGCAGAGCTGTGGGGGACATTCATATTGATAAATGTAGCTCAACCAAAGATGCCACAGTCATAAAAGGTTTAGATGTAATAAGAGTTTCCAACTCCACAGAGCAAAATCTATAGGATGAAAGGGAGACAGTTCTGCCCCTGTACTTAGCAGGAAATCTTACCATTTCTCTTAACAGACAGAAAACTGTGGGAAAAAAGTAAAGTTAACATAGTCAGAAGTGATTTGAGAAATATTGTCACCACCTTGACCTAGGTGCGTTCCCAGAACACTACACCCATACCTGCAAAATACACTTACAAGGGTGCAAAGCGTGTCCACTAGAACAGAGCATACAGCAAACCCTCAATAATCATGGGGATTGAAAGCTAGCTCCCGTCCTCTGTCCAAGGCAGCGTGGAGATGAAGCCTTGAGTTCCCCAAGGCCAGTGAAGAGTGAGGGAAGGGAGCTGAGGAGAACGGGCGGTCATCGAGGTCAGATATCAGATGGTGAAAGGTGAATGAAGGGGAAGGAGGAGCCATTTACTGAAACATGATTAATTAAAGCTCAGGGTCAGAAATTGGGGTTAAACCTGAAGATCTGAGAGGCAAAACAGTCAGCCACTGACTCTTGCCTCAACCTCATTCCATAATGATGATCTTGCCTCCAGGAAGCTCAGAATGAGTCTCTGTCTGAGAGCTAATTCCCCCTGTCTTATATTCCTCTTGAAGGCTTGGATTAAAAGTGTGCACTGCTGGGATTAAAGGCACGCAACACCAAATTTCTATGGCAACCAGTGTGGCTACTGGAATTAAAGGTGCAAGTCATTGCGGTTACTGAGAGTAAAGGTGTATGTTACCATTACCTGGTCTTTAAGGCTGACCAGTGGGACTGTTTTACTCTCAGATCTTCAGACAGTCTACATTTATTAAAATACAATTTAAATGCCACTACAATTTACCTATCTGGACCCCATTCCTCAGGCTCTGACTTCTTGCCCACCCCAGGGTCATAGGGGAAGTGCTGCCTCATTCAGATTGCCTAGGACACTGGTGCCCAGAATCTGGCCCCAGAACTTCCTGGTTAGCCAATTTATCTGCCAAATCCATAGAAATTTGTCCTCACAATGAGTTAAGTGTGGTTACTACTGTTGGGTCCTGGAGATGCTTAAATAATGGGGAACAGAAACCAAAGTCTATGACCCAGAAGCAGGGCAAAAAGAAGCTTATCAGCTATCTGGGGCAACAGTCAAAGTTCGGTTTCTGATACTGAAGCAGTAGGAATGAGTTTGGAGCCTCTTTTTATAGTGAAAACTAAGCATCAGATTTGGGATGAATGTAATATTATTATTTTTTTAACAATCTTGAGGTTAAGCTTAGAGACATCTTTACATTTTAAAATTAACAATTTCTGCTTATAAGGTGTTGGTTTAAAGTGTTTGGAGAAGCCTGCAGCTGTCCTGATACAGATGTTTGCCCCCTAGCTGAGAAGGATACAAGAAAATGTGAGGTGGAAGGTCTCATATAGGCAGTGAATACAGATTAAAGAAATGAAAAGCTGAGAGTAACATATAAGCAGATATTGAAGGTTAATCTTGGTCCATTGCAGTTGTAATGCAGGGTTTTTTCATTAAAAGTTAATCTTTAACCTATGACAGAATTTCTGGTAAAAGCCATTATTCAAAGTTAACATTTCACTGCTCGTAGACCTGCAGGCTGTCAGCTCACCTCTCTCTAGGCTTACCATTTTATGTTCCTGGGATCTTCCTACAAGGTGAGCAGCTCACACTATGGGCTCAGACTCCAGTGGGGTCACAGTGATGGGGGCCCCCAGAAAGGGAAAATGGTCAGAAGAGGTGGGCTTCCTCTCTGACCTTGCTTTAGCTGTAGGTACCTGGCTGGGAGCAGTGACTCCAAAGCCAGTCAGTGTGACACCCTGACACTGCTCTGTTTCTGATAGCCAAGGTGACAGAAGGAAGGACTCAGGACTCCAAGCCTGGATCCCCAACAGGGTGGGCAGTGTTGTCAGGCCCTGGGTTGTGGAACTGGAAAACTTCTCTCTCAGACTCTGATGGTTCCAGGGTGTTGCTCTTTCTACTTTTAACAACTAAATAAATGCTAAAGACAATAGTAGCTGCTCCTCTAGTCAGGAAGTAAACAGATGGTGGGGGCTGGAGGTGGCATTCAATGTATCATTCAAGATATCCTGGCATTCCAGAGACAGTCCCATACCCCGGTTAAGTCGGATCAGCTCAGTCTGAACACTGCTTCTACCGCTTTTTAGATGTAACCATAACAACCTCCCCAGACCCATTTTTCCCTTTTTCCAAACGAGAACGACAGTAGGATCTACATGACATTGTTGTTGGGCTAACTGGAGCCTTCATATAGCTTTGGCAACAAGTATTATTTTTCATTATGGGTGGAACAGCAGCCATGGACCTGGAGCCCTGTGTGAAGGGGCAAAGGCCCAGCTGATGGCAGCCAGGGTGGCTCTCTTCCCTTAGCCCCCACACTAGTGGGAAATTTGAGGGAGAATCTGGGCTTTCCAGTTAAGTGATTCCTTTTGATCTGTGAAGCAGGAGTCACAGGAACAATACCAGCCTTTGGGACCCGTTGTCCTCTGAGCTGAGATAGAGGTATTCTCTGCAGCCCTCCGCTGCAGGCAAATGTGCAAGTTCAGGAGCCAACTAGACCTCAGATAAAGCTTAGATAAACCCTCAGGCCTGGTAAGGATCACAGGAGCTCTCAGTGCTTCACAGTGGTCAGGTGATGCCCAGCTCACCAACATTATTATCCCTAGGTTACAGATGAGGAAGTTGAGGTCCAGAAAGAAGGGACTTTTTGATGTCCCATATGGAGAGGTGACAGGTCTCTCAATCTGTTATCAGCCATCTAGAGCAGGTTTATGTACAACACCCAGATACTGAGCAGACAGAGCAGGGAGAACAGGGGATGAACCTGGTGGTCATGATTGGTTTTTCTCTCCCTAGATGAGCACCTCCAAATCCAAGGTAAATAGAGCAGAAGTCCTTGGCTCATCTTGTCTCCTCCCCAGGAAGGATACCAGCTGACTCAACAGGGGCCAGGACAATCCACTGCCTTCCATAGCTGTGACTTCTGCTTGACCCTGTGGGTATGGGATGGGAGGGGAGCTGGGAGGAAGGTGTTCTCCCTATCTGGTGGATGTTAGAATGACCCTTGACCAAGGGCACAAGGACACAAAGATGCCTGGGGTGAGGGATCACTTGTTATTCTCAGGTTTTATAGCAATGCCCCAATAGTGTCTCTCTCCTCTCTCTCTCTCTCTCTCTCTCTCTCTCTCTCTCTCTCTCTCTCTCTCTCTCCCTTTCTTTCTCTCTTTGTCCTCTTAAACCAATGTTCAGTTATAACCAGGGCACTGAAATCATCCTTCCACATTTCCAGCGCCCTCTGTTCCCAGTAAAGATGAGAAACTAAACTGGATGCTTTAGTTCCTTATAAAATCAGAAGAAAATGCCACAGTATTAATTTAGTATATGGGACATAGAATTGTCACTGTGTGCACTATAGAAATTGACAGTCTTCAACTTCCTCCTGAAAATAAGAATACTACACCTATCTCGAGAATGGTAACAAGCAGTGACTGAGGCTACTGATTTTATTGGACTTGGGAGGTGTCTACCATGGTCTCACTGAAGTTTTCCTGTTTCTTCAGGCCCACTTCTCAACCCAGGTACCTGCCGACACCCAGAACCCAGTGTTGCTTGTAGGAATACCAAGATGGAAGACCGATGAGGAAGGAGATCCGGGAGAGGGAGTAGAAAAGAGTGGCAGGATTTGGGAATATGTGGATAACCCTGGGTGAAAAGGAAGTCCCAATTGCTTCACAGTATGGGATCCTTAAGAGTGGCTCAGGGAAGGGGACATCTGTGGTTTGCAGGCCACTGGAATCCCTTAAGGAAGGGAGGAAGGTGTTAAGCAGTGAAGTCCTTCTGCATAGGTCCCTACCCCAAGCCAGGTCTACCATCTGTGACAAGCAGAATGACCCAGCTGTGCCTATACATACAACCTACAGTCTGTGATATTTCTCCTCATAGACCCTACCAAAGGCAGCCATCACCATCAATTTCTTCTTCTCTGAGTCATTCCTGAACAAGCACTTCCAGGAGGTGGAGTTGAGCCAAGGAGAGCCTCAGCCTGGAGACCTCTACCTGTTCAAGTTGTTGAGTTCTAGTCTACAGTGCTGTGGGACCCACGTGGGTGTTTACTGTGGCAAAGGAGAGATCATACACTTTGAGGGTGAGCGAAAATGACTTCGGCCAGTCAAGAGAGGCCTGAGCTGGCATGAAAACTGGGATGAAATTGTCTCTGAAAGAGGGCGGGGCAGCCCGGATGTGGGACTTCAGTTTGAGGAAATGTTGTCTCTGATTTGCACTGGGCCCGCTATCCCCACAGGAGTAACCACCAAGAATGGTGTAGGTGGCACACTACAATCGCTTCTGGAGTACAACGAAGGTAAAGTGTTCAAAGAGGGCCTCCGTCAAATGCAGAGAGAAAGAAAGCTCTCTCGTGTGCTTCGCAGACGCGGTGGCATTAACCATAAGGACCTGGAGCTCCGTGTGCGAAAAGCTATGGACAACGATCCTCCTGAGTACA
Source organism: Alexandromys fortis (assembly GCF_014885135.2). Lineage (NCBI taxonomy): Eukaryota > Metazoa > Chordata > Mammalia > Rodentia > Cricetidae > Alexandromys > Alexandromys fortis. Next base: position 2,518,300 of record NW_026067965.1, read on the forward strand.
ATGCTATCAGCAGCAACTGCGCGCACTTTGCCCTGAACCTGCTGGGCATGGATTCAGTAAGCTCCTCTTTTCCAGCTGCACATCCTCATCCCAACCCGGAGTTTCCTAAGAAATATACCTAGAAAACCAGCTCCAGCAAAACTCCGACATTCCCCTCCCCTGGTACACTCAGATCAGGCCAGATTCCTCTAAACTGAAGGTCTTCACTCTGATATCCAAAAGTCCCAGAAAGAAATTGCTGTGCCTAGTTGTTGAAGTTACACACTCTGAAGCCCTTTGAGCCCTTGCCAGGCTGGCCTCAAGCCCCAGTTCTTAGATCCTGACCAGACATATTTACTGAATGCTACCAATCTCCTGCCCCGGTGCTGGCCCAACCCCTCATTCTTCTTCCTTCAGTAGAACTTTCTGGAAGGATACACCAAGACCAAGTTCTCATCAAAAAGGAGAATTATTAGCCCCAGGGGGACAAAGGCAGGGGCTATGAGACAAGTGAGAGGGGAGAAAGGGGCAAGAGATATGTCCTCAGAGGAACACAGTACTACTGCCTTGGATAAAATGGAGGCAGATGTGGCCCATAGGAAAATGGCAGTTTATAAAGGGAAAAGGGTAAGCCCTTGTTAGGATGAGTTGGTTCTTTGGGGGGGGGGGCTTGTTAATTATGATAGACAAAGAGGGTGGTTGATTGCTGGACTTCAATACTTTGATAGCTGGGCCTGGGTGGTCAGCATCAGGAGGAGAAAGTGACCAAATAAGGGAATAGATCTTGGTGGCTAGCTTCAGGAATGTCATCTAACAGTTTAGCAAGGCAGAGGGAATGGGGGAGGACAAGATCTGCCAGAACCGTGTTTGCCCTGCTTAGGTCTATAGGAGCTCTTCCCTTTCTATTGACCAAATCCACCTTTCTGAGTTCCACCCAGCCCACCAATTCTCATCTTGGAAATCTGGGGATTCTTCTTCAAATCAAGTCAGACTTTGTGAACTCTTCCATTCTCCAAGCCTTACCAGGAGTTTCTAGCCACTCAGTCCCATGCCCAATACTCTAGCCCAAAAAGATGTAATCCATACAATCAGCCTAGCTTAGGGCATTCTCTCCATCCATACCTAGTAAGTTCCTTTCTTACTTTACTCTCTGTCTCCCCAGGAATCACAAAGTGCTGGAGACCTGTTGATTACACCAGACCCTAAGTCGGTCTGTTACTTTTCGCTTTCTTCTGAAATATCATGTCCCATATGGAGAGGTGACAGGTCTCTCAACCTGTAATCAGCCATCTAGAGCAGGTTTATGCACTGCACCCAGATACTGAGCTGCCAGAGCAGGGAGGACAGGGAACATAATGACTGTTTTTTGTTTGTTTGTTTGTTTGTTTTTTCGAGTCAGGGTTTCTCTGTGGCTTTGGAGCCTGTCCTGGAGCTAGCTCTGTAGACCAGGCTGGTCTCGAACTCACAGAGATCCGCCTGCCTCTGCCTCCCGAGTGCTGGGATTAAAGGCGTGCGCCACCATCGCCCGGCTCATAATGACTGTTTTCTCTCCCTAGATGAGCTTCTCATCCCAGGGAAATTTAGCCAAAGTCCTTGGCTCATATTTTTCCCTTCCAGGCAGGGTTCCAGCATCTCAACAGTCCACTGTCTTCCATAGCTGTGACTTCTGTTTGACCCCGTGGGTTTGGGATGGGAGGGAAGTTAGGAGGAAGGTGTCTCCCTATTCAGTGGATTTTAGAGAGTATGATCTCTAGCCAGAGGTCAGAAGGACATAAAGTGAGGGATCACTTGATGGTTCCAGGTCATTTAGCAGTGCCCCTATAGTCCTTCTCCTATTACCTCTCCTCTGAAACCAAAGCTCAGGCATAACCAGGGCAGTGAAATTATCCTTCCAAGTCTGCAGTGCCCTCTGTAAAGATAAGAAACTAAACTGAATGCCTTAGTTCCTTTACAGAAGGAAACATGCAATGGTATTTATTTAGTACATAGGACGCAGGATGGTCACATGGGCACAGGTCAGCAGTGTGAAATATAGTAAGATTTGCCTTCCTCAATTTCCTCCTGAATATAAGAATACTACATCTATCTTGAGAATGGTAGCAAGCAGTGAAATGAGTGCATGTTGGCTACTGAGGTTATTGGACTTGGAAGGTGTCTACCATGGTCCAGATCTCACTGAAGTTTTACTGTTTCTTCAGACCTACATCTCAACCCAGGTACCTGCTGACACCCAGAACCCAGTGCTGCTTGTAGGAATGTCAACTTGGAAGATGAGAAAGGAGATCCAGGAAGCATGATATGGAGGAGAAAATAGTGGCAGGATTTGGGAATACGTGTATGAGAGTCCCAATTGATGGACAGTATAGGGTCCCTAGGGGTAGCTCAGGGCCGGGTACATATGTGGTTTTCATGCCTCTGCAGTTTCTTATAGACAGGGAGGCAGGTGTAAAGCAATGGAGACCTTCTGCCTAGGGCCCCACTCTGATCCAGGTCTACCATGTGTGATGAGCAGAACGACCCAGCAATAACTGTGTATCCACCCTGCAGTCTGACATTTCTCCACTTAGACCCTTCTAGGGGAATGCTGCATCTTTAAGTTCTGCTCCAAGGAGTCCATGAGCAAGCCCTTCCAGGAGGTGAAGTTAGACCAAGGCAACACTCTCCCTGGTGATGTCCTCCTGTTCAAGAAGCCATCTTCTATGGCACAGTCCTCCAAAGTCCACATGGGTGTTGACTGCGGCAACGGAGAGATCATACACTTTGATGGTGAGCAAGACAAATTTGGCCAGTCGTCGGGTGGGGACTGCACTGGGATGAAAAATGTGTAGGCCTCTGAAAGGGGGAGGGGCAGCCCAGGTATAGAACTTCAGTTTGAGGAAATGCCAGCTCCTATATGCACTGGACCTGCTATCCCCACAGGCAAGACCTCCAGCAGGGGCAGAGGACAAAGGCTTTGGGATAACTGTGAAGGTGTGGTGTGCAAAGAGAACCTCGATGCCTTGAGGAGCTCTGGACGTCTTGTGCACGTACTTCGCCAACGCAGTGGCATTAAAACGGAAGAACTGGAGAGCAGGGTGCAAACAGCTATGACCAGCATTCCTCCTCCCTACAATGATATCAGCAGCAACTCTGTGCACTTTGCCTTGAAGCTGCTGGGCACGAACACAGTAAGTACCTCTTCTCTCGCTGCACGAATCCCCATCCCAGTCCCTGAGTTTGCAAAAAAAAAAAAAAAAAAAAAAATGTACCTAGACATTCCCTCCTTTGCTACACTCAGACAAGTTTCCTCTAAACTGCAGGTCTTCACTCTGACATCCAGAAACAAATCACTGTGCCTACTTGTTGAAGTTATACACAATGAAGCCCCTTTGAGACCCTTGCCAGGCTGGCCTCAAGCCCCAGTTCTTGGATCATGGCCAGACATATTTACTGAATACTACCAATCTCCTGCCTCAGTGCTGGCCCAACCCCTCATTCTTCTTTCAATAGAACTTTCTGGATTGGCACACCAAGACCAAGTTCTCAGCACAAAGGAGAACTATTTGCCCCAGAGGGACAAAGGCAGGGAATAGGAGGCAAGGGAGAGGGGAGAAAGGGGCAAGGAGGAAAGGGAAGAGATATTTCCCCAGAGAAACCAAGGACTGCCTTTGGATAAAGTGGAGGCAGATGTGGCCCATAGGCAAATGGTAACCCCCTTGTTAGGATGAGTTAGTTTGTTTTTATTGGGCTTGTTAATTATGGAAGAGACAAAAGAGGGACTTGGGTTTTGGGATTTCAATATTTTGATAACTGGGCCTTGGTAGTCAGCCTCAGGAGGAGGAAATATCCAAATAAGGGAATAGACCATGGTGTTAGGGATGTAATCTAACAGTTTAGCAAGGTAGAGGAAATGGAAGAGGACAAGATCTGCCAGAACCGTGTTTGCCCTGCTCAGGTCTACTGGAGCTCTTCCCTTTCTATTGACCAAATCCACCTTTCTGAGTTCCACCCATTTCCAACCAGCCCACCACTTCTCACCTCGGACATATGGGGATTCTTGCTCTTCAAATCAAGACAGCCTTTGGGAAGTCTTCCAGTCTCCAAGGCACACCAGGAGAGTCCAACGACTCAGCCCCATGCCCAAAACTCTAGCCCAAAGAGATGCAACCCACACATCAGCCTAGTTTTAGGGCTTTCTCTCCATTCAGCCTTCGTAGGTTCCTTTCTTCCTTTACTCCCTGCCTTGGGTCTTAGGCGCTAAGCTTCAGGAATCACAACGTTCTGGAGACCTGGTGATTACACCAGACCCTAACTCAGTCTGTTACTTCTCCTTTTTCTCCTAGAATTAAATGGACTGGACTCAACCATGGATTCATGTGACCTTGGGCCCTACTGAGTGGGCCAGAAGAGGCTTCATAAAGAATCATTAAAATATCTTCTAAAATCTATTTTCGATGTTAGATGTTATGATTTTTTAAATATTTATTTATTTATTTGTTATGTATACAATAGGCTATCTGTGTGTATGCCTACAGGCCAGAAGAGGGCACCAGACCTTATTACGGATGGTTGTGAGCCAACATGTGATTGTTGGGAATTGAACTCAGGACCTTTGGAAGAGCAGGCAATGCTCTTAACCACTGAGCCATCTCTCTTAAAAGTGCTGCAAGATCCCCGGCGGCAGTAGGCAGCAGAAATGCTGTAGGTCCTCAAATGGTGGTAGCGGGCCATGTGTCAGCAGGCAGCGGGCCCTGGGAGCAGCCACCCGGCAGAGATGGCTGCGGTCCCTGAGCACTGGCTGGTCCCAGGCAGGGAGACACATGGCGGGTGGGCAGGAGATAGAAACATGGATAGACACACATGTAGAAATGAGGTTAAATATTTATTCAGGGAGCTATGGAGGGAAAGGCAAAAAGGGGAGAAAGGAGGTGAGGAAGGAGAGAGAGAGAGAGAGAGAGAGAGAGAGAGAGAGAGAGAGAGAGAGAGAGGAGCAGGAGGGGAGGAGGAGAGGGGGAGCTTGTGGCTAAAAACAGCTGCTGGTTCCTGGTGCACTTGTGTATCTCTGCTGGGTGTGTAGGCTCAAGGAGAAACAAAGACAAAACAAAACAAAAACAAACAAAAAACCAACACCGTGGGGGTGGGGTCCAAGTTCCTAAACTGGAGTTTGGTTCTGGCTGCTCCAGGAAGCCTGCTCAGGGTGTAGGCTCCTCCTACAAATTCATTACCACCCCCCCCATCTCCCCCCTCTTCCCCACCCCACCCCCTCACTGCACTGTGATTCAGCCCTGATTGTCTAAAGTTTGGTTCAGCCCCTGACCTCTGACTCACTCATTTATTCGTTCATGAATTCAATAGCAATTATTTATTAGAGGCCTTCCGTGTAGACCTGCTGGTCACACAATACAGCAGTGAACAAGAGACCACAGATTGCTCTGAAGGAGCAAGAATGAAGCAGTGGCCATTCAGCTTCTAGGGTCAGCAGGGGAGTGTGAGGCTGCTTCCATTTTTAGGGAACACATAAGAAAAGGGTCTGGGATCTCAGGGAAATGACCACACAATCCAAAGCACTAGGGGCAAACAAATTGTCTTCTGCAGGGGAGACTCAGGCAGGCAGGCGCACCTAGTGGGAGTCCCCTTGGGTTTTTACTATCAATGAAAAGGTGACCCTGTCCCTCACTCTGTATATTCAGTGCTAGGCCGCACAACTTAGGTGGCTGCTAACATCAACAAACGCCGTGCAACTGATAATCAAGTGTAATCTTGGATAACAGGGTCCAGCTTTTTTGTTGTTTATGTTTTTTTGTTGTTGTTGATATGTATGTTTTGTTTTCAGATAGGGTTTCTGTGAATCCCTGGCTGTCCTGGAACTCACTCTGTAGACCAGGCTGGTCTTGACCTGTCTCTGCCTCCCAAGTGCTGGGATTAAAGCTCTGTGCCAACACCACCTGGCACAGGATGCATCCTTGGGCACATACTTTGATCTTAGTCAAATGTTAGGCTATGAGCCTGTCCAGAATTCATGGCTTCCAAGGCTACAGGAGTCTGCTGAGAAGAGGAAACCTGAGACAAAGGAGATGGAGCCTGTGCTCTCTCTCTCTACGTAACATTTTAGTAAAATTCCCACTGGTAGAAAAGATGGAACCTCTGGGTGCAGTGCTCAGGAGAGCAGAGCTCTTTGAGCTTGAGACCAACCTGGTCTACATAGCAAGTTCTAGGACAGCCAGAACTAGAAAGAAAGAAAGAAAGAAAGAAAGAAAGAAAGAAAGAAAGAAAGAAAGAAAGAAAGAAAGGAAGGAAGGAAGGAAGGAAGGAAGGAAGGAAGGAAGGAAGGAAGGAGCAAATTTCATATACATTTCTTACAGTCCAGAGGACTAAGGAAAGCAATATGTAGGTTCTTCTGCTGTCAGCACAGTGTGGCTGGAATCACTGGAAGTCACTAGAATGAAGGAGGGTTCTAAGCTGGTGGGGGGATTGTCCCCAGATTTGTGGATTGGAAGGATCTCAAGTTGGACTGAGGAAAGTGAAAGTGGGGAGGAGTTTCTCTAGAGGCTTAGAGGTGATGGCTCAGTAGTTAAAAGCACCTGTTGCTATTTCAGAGGACCTTGGTTCGATTTCCACCACCCACACGTTACCACATGAATACCTCCAACTCCAGCTCCAGGGGGTCTGATGCCCACTTCTGACCTCCTTGAACACCACACAAACATGCACACAATGCCCATGCATACATGCAGGCAAAACACTCACAACTGTGAAATAAAAAATAAACGAACCATAAAAAAGAAACTGATCTGTGTTGAGCAAGAGACAAAGAGACGTAGCATGAATTTTTATTGATGTTCATGATAAAAACTCGGAGTTGGGGGTGAAAGCTGAGGATCAGAGAAACCTGTGGCCAGCCACTAGAGAGTTCTTACCTCTACCAATGCTCAGACCAAAGGGTGATCCTGTCCTCAGACTGCTGCCTTAGACTGAATGGAGCTCCTGTCTCCTGCTGCATTATATTCCTCTCTCTACCTTGTTGCATCCCTTCCTAGTGCTGGGATTAGAGGCCTGGGATCCCAAGTGCTGGGATCACCTTTGTGTGAGCTCTATTTATATTCTAGACTGGATCAATTTTGTGTAGCCCAGGGTGGTCTTGAACTAACAGAGATCCATCTGCACCCGGAGTCCTGGGATTAAAGGTGTGTGCCACCACTCCCTGGCCTCTAGAGGCTTAGTTCTGCACTGTGATCTTCAGGCAAACTTTATTGTTAAAACACAAACCAGATATCAATACAGGGAAAGGAATGTTAGAGCAGACTGGCTGGGCATGAGGATGGCCTAAACAAAGCTGTTTAAACTGAGGGTTCCAACTGGGTCTGGTAGCTGAGCATAGCATTCAGAAAAAGGTTGGCAGCGGTAAAGGATTCTGAACACAGAAAACCTGAAATGAATTCAAAATCAAACACATAATGGAAGTGGGGAGTCCTGGCCTGTGGCTGCCACCTGTGACTTTACTGCAGCTGTGACTCTAAACAGAACATCGCACGCTACAACTCTGACCTGATCACACCAGACACTGACACCGCCTGACACACCTTGGTGCACACGGGAGACTCTCCCTGGAGACTGACATGCCATGAACCACAGCACTTTCAGTTGTACATACAAAGTCTTCTCTGGCGATATTTGCTTATGTCTTAACAATTAAGCTTGCCTGAAAATCAGATTGCAAAGTAAGCCACTAGAGAGAGCCATAGAGGTCAGGCAGTGGTGGCATTCAACTTTAATCCTTACACCCAGGAGGCAAAGACCGGAGGATCTCCATGAGTTCAAGGACGCCCTAGCGTTCCCAAGATTGATCCATCCTAAAGAGAACGGAGCCAGATGGTGGTGGCTCAACCTTTAATCCCAGTATTTGGGAGTCACAAGCCTTTAAACCAGGACTAGGGAGGAGGAGACAGGCAGGGGTAGGTCTGGTCAAAGAGAAGAACACAAGGCAGGAGGAGACAAAGGCTCATGGCATTCGGTCTGAGGATTCAGTAGAGGTAAAATGTCTCTCTAGTGGCTGGCTCCTCTACTTCTTTGATCTACTTCGGCGTTTACCCCATTTTGACTCTGGGTTTTTATTATGAAGACCAATTGAAATTTGGGCCACAATCTCCTCTTACAGAAATACAATGGTTCAGCTACAGACACAGGGACTTTGACATGGTCCTACCACTATTCTTCAGCATGTGTCAAATTAGTGAGTCTTCTGGTTACAGTGTTACACAAACAAGCACATCTCTCTCATTACTGTGTAATTTTACTTTAGTCCTGACTGGTAAAATTATGTGTGCCAAATAACTGGTTTTGTTATCTTGTTCTTAATTTTACACATATATGTGAGTGTATGTATGTGAAGTGTATGTGTGTATGCGTGTGAAGTGTATGTGTGTGCTGTATGTGCACATGTATGTGTGGGTGGGCATGCCAGCAAACTACAGGGAGATGTCCTCCTTTGTCACCCTCAGCCTTGTTCTTTGATGCAGGGTCTCTCACTGAACTGAGCTCACAGATTTCCTCTAGGCTGGCACCCAGCCATGCTCAGAGATTCTGCTCTCTCCATGACCTCTCTGTGCTGGGTAAGAGGTGTGAACAGGATCATGTCTGACGTTTACATGCGTGCTGGGATCTGAACTCTAGTCTCATATGCCAGCACTCTTAATTGCTGAATCATCTCTCCAGCCATAAAGAATTGTTTTAAAATACTTTTCTTTTGGATTTATTGATGTGTGTGCCTGCTTTAGATCCCTGCATACAGAGTCATGTAAAAATTTCTCAGGTACAAAGTTGTTTTTTTTTTTAAAGATTTATTTATTTATTTATTTAGTATGTATACAGTGATCAGCCTCCATGTATGCCCGCAGGCCAGAAGAGGGCACCAGCTCTCATTACAGGTGGTTGTGAGCCACCATGTGGTTGCTGGGAATTGAACTCAGGACCTCCGGAAGAGCAGTCAGTGCTCTTAACTTCTGAGTCATCTCTCCAGCCCCCAGGTACAAAGTTTTACTCAGTAGCAATGTTAAGATGTCCTGACCTACACTAGGGAGACAGAAAAGGACATCAGGGCTTTCTTTCCTATCGCTTTGATAAAGCATCTGACAAAATCAATTTAAGCAGGGCTTTATTTTAGCTCATAGGCTGAGGATGTATGTTGGGGAAATGTGATAGCAAGGGTTTGAGGCTGGACATAGGATAACATCAGTCATGAAGCAAAGATGAATGAATGCTGGGCTTCATATTATCTCTCTCTGTCTGCCTCCTGCTGTAAAGCAGTACAGGGTAGCCTGGAACTCACAGTTCTTCAGTCTCCTGAGTGTTCAGGCTCTAGATCTGCACAATCACATCAGACTCATCCTCAGTCCTTTCTATTTATATTTATTTTAGTCCACAGTTTGGCTAAGTTTCCCAGGGTGGCCTCAAATACTCAGTCCTGCCTTGGCTTCTCTGATAATTGGGACTTCATGCATGTTGTAATCTGCTGGCCTGACCTGAATACTGTGTCCCTTTAAGAGTCAAGCCCTGCCCACTCCCAGTCTCTCCCTCCCACCTCTCCTGCCTTCTCTCCAACCAGCTCTCCCTGTCTTCTCTTCTTCTGGAGAGGCAGCTTCTGCCTCTTTCTCTCTCTTCTGTCCTCCTTTCTCTCTTACCTTCAACCTCTCCCCTCCTCCATAACCCGTTACTCTTATGCTGGACCCAATACCCACTAAGTAAACTCTATACCCAAGCGCTCTCTGCACGATGTAGCTGTCTGCCTCCCCCACACCAAGAGACCTGCAAAGCCTCGGGTCACCCACCACAGGCCCTCGTGGGACTGGTCTCGGGTAACCCGCATTATGAATGATAACAATACACACATCACCACACCAACTCCAAGGATCTGATTTTTAATTTTGCTCCTTAGTTTTGTGTCTTCCTCCATGTATCTTCCTTTTTGTTAAAACTGAGAGGCTATTTGAACCAGGGCATCAGATTGGAGCGTGTGTCATATAGTGTTTCCAGGATATCAGGGTTTTGTTAATAAATCTTTCCTAGTTAGGTTTTATTAAGGTATGAACCCATAGAACATGAAGTCAGTCATTATTTTTCTGTCTTACTTCGGAAGATCCTCAAAGCAAGGAGAAAAAACTTTAACACCCTTCATGGGAAAAGGGCTATGAAGACAGAGATAAAACAGGCCCAAATTCTTTTTTTTAATTATTTATTTATTGTGTATACAATAGTCTGTCTGTGTGCATGTCTGCAGGCACCAGACCTCTTTAAAGATGCTTGTGAGTCACCATGTGGTTGCCGGGAACTCAGGACCTTTGGAAGAGCAGGCAATGCTCTTAACCACTGAGCCATCTCTCCAGCCCAACAGGCCCAAATTCTGCTCCTAAAATGCTCACATGATTATGTGAACCCCAAGGCCAGCATCAAGGGTGGCAATGCAGGAAGTGTCATGAAAGACCCCACTCCTCCTCCATTTCTATTCAGAAAAGAGCCCATGGACATCAACAAAACGTAGCATATCATGTTTCAGTAAGTCTGAGAACCTCCCCTTATATGATGCTGGGCAAAGTCACCCAGTATGAGGAATAGGGTCTCAAAAGCCAGCGAAAGAGTCAGAAAAATACCTGCACCCACTGTTAGGAGTCCCACAAGAGCACCAAGCTCCACAACTGTTCTACACATGCAGAGGGCCTAGGTCAGTGCCAGACAGGCTCCCTGGTTGTCAGTTCAGTCTCCTTGAGCCCCTATGAGCCCAGGTTAGTTGATTCTGGAGTTTTCTTGTGGTGTCCTTGACCCCCCCACCCCCCCAAACCCCAGCTCCTGCAACCCTTTCTCACACCCCTTCTCCAGGATTCCCAGAGCTCCACCTAGTGTTGGGCTGTGGGTCTGCATCTGTCCCCATCAGTTGCTGGATGCAGCATCTCTGATGACAACCTGGCTAGGCATCCATCTGGTCACAGGAGATGTCAGTTCAGCCTCTGTATCTGCTGTTGCTAGGAGCCTCAGCTCTATACAACAGTTCTCTGTGGAGAGATGCCTTGCTCAGCATAGGCACAGGGCTGGGGGACCTTGGCAATGCTTCTCAAATTGTAAATTCCTTGTTCTATATGTTTATAAAGAGGATTAACAATAAATAATTTAAGGCTAGACTGAACTATATGTTGGGTTCCATGGTGGTCAGGAGTACATAGTAAGAATCTCTTGCAAAAAAATAAAAACAAAAAACCTCCAGTAAACAACAACAAGAAATTCCATAATTAGAAATAATTTTAAAAACTCTTAAGAATATTTTCGTAGCAAGTGGAAAATGCTGTAAGAAAAGGTAAATGAAATAAATTTTAAAAAAATACCAATGCATATCTGACTCATGTATATGATTCATCAAATAGTATCACAGTAATATAATTTTTTTTTTGAAACAGAGTTTCTCTTTAACTTTGGAGCCTGTCCTGGAATTTGCTCTGTAGACCAGGCTGTCCTCTAACGCACAGAGATCCGCCTTTCTCTGCCTTCCAAGTGCTGGGATTAAAGGCATGTGCCATCACGACCCAGCCGATATAATTATTTTTTAAATAATTTATTTAACTTTCTTTTATGTGCATTGGTGTGAAGGTGCCAGATCCCCTGGAACGGGAGTTGCAGACCTTTCTGAGTTGCCAAGTAGATGCTGGGACTTGAGCCCGGTTCTTCTGGATAAACAGCTAGTGCTCTTACCCGCTGAACCATCTCTTCACTCCCTAGGCTGATATTATTAATTGGAGTTTTAGAACAGAAGAAAGTAGAGCAGAAAATGTGCGGGAATAAAAGCAAAAGGTGAAAGACAAAACTCACATTGAATTTGCTGGAACAGTGACAAGGGAAACACAAATATCGCACCCCAAACACAACACAATCAAGATAGAGATAGAGAGAGCAAAGATAAGGAGAACCCGAGAGCAGCCAAGGACAATACAGGCTGTGATTCTCAACAGTGCGCACCTTCATTGACTCCTCACCTGCTAAGATGAAGTCCAGATGCCATAGAGAAAATTCTCTACAGGGACGCAAGGGTGGGAGAACGGGCCCTGCCCTCACCAGCTGCAGCACACGGGAGAGCAGGCACAGCGCCTCACCTGGGCAGCACACTAGAGCTGAGCCTGTTGGTGGGGCCTCAGGTGTGCTGGGACCCAATGTGAGAGAAGAGCTGCCCACCCCACCCTTCCCTACCCCTGGTGTGATCTGGGATTAAAAGGGAAAGAAAATACCTCCCAGCCTTGCTGCCTGCCACAGGCTTGAGAACTGACTTTGGGGCCATGAGAACAAGAGCTGGGCCTGCCCCTCACCTGGGCAAAAGAGTGGAGCAGGTCCTGTTGCTGTAAGCGCAGGTGAGGTGAACCTGGGGTGTGAGGGCAGGGGACCTGGCCCCACTCCTCACTGTCTGCTTCATTAGGTGAGCTGGCCAGGGCAGGGCTGGTGAGCTCTCCCCTGGGTGCTGACAATGAGGGAAAGCTGGCAGGCTAAGTCAGCTCCCACTCAGGCCCAGAGCCAGGACTACACAGTTGCCCACCTCAGCACCCACCTCATCTATGAACTGCTGGAGCATGGGAAGGGGCTGGACCTGCAGATCCACAGCTCCAGGATCCCCAGGGCACAAGGCAACAATAGCACATCCAAGATAGTGTCGTGAGGGCCAGTGTTGAGGGTGCAGCACAGGCCAGAGTCCTCGAACCACATGGGTAACACATTGCAATGAACACGTACAAGTGAGATGTATACGCTAAAGGGTATACTGTGTGCCTCACTGGGCTGTGCTACAGCTTCCATGATGTTTTGATGTCTTTTTTCTTTTTTCTTTTTTTGGTTCTACTTTTAAACTTTGTTTTCAGGGTGTGGGGGCGGAGGTTGCAGGGCAGAGGGCAGAAGAGAAGGGATGGGAGTGGGATCAGGATACCTGATGAGAAACCCACAAAGAATCAAGAAAAAATTTAAAAAGAAAACATTAGAACACAATTCTGTCCAACAGGATGAATAAAGACAAAGTTGTTTGCAAATAAAACTCAGAGGGTTCATATCAGTCAGCTGTCCCATGAAAAATGGTGAAGGAATTTCATTTGTGTGTAGAGAAATAGTATCAGAGAAACACTTAGACCGTCAAGCATGTAACTGTGAGGGGCATCCTTACTCTCTCTTAAAGCACACAACGTTTTAAAGCAAAATTTATAAAACTGTCCCGTGGAGTGTATCACGTACATATGACAAACACGACACAAGACAGGAAGGGATTGGCTGTGCAGATACACGCTCCATAATGAAGTAGTTTGTGTAAAGTACATATTATTTTATTATTAGCACCACACTCTAACCAATTACCCTAACTGTCCAGCTGGAAAACTAGTTACATTATCATGTCTAAAGAGACTGATAATACATAAAACAAAGAAATGGAGCTAAATGCCAGCAGATGATTAAAGTGGGGTCTATTTGAGTCAGAGTCTTACTATATGACACGGGTTATATAACCCAGGTGAGCCTGGAACTCACTATGTAGCCCAGGCTGCTCTCAAACTCTCAGTTCCTCCTACTTCAGCCTCCTGGGTGCTGGGATTACAGGTGTGTGCTGTCATGCCCATCTTAAAGTGGATTAGTAAAATTATTCAAATATACTAAAAGGAGACAAGAGTCGGAGAACAAAAGAATACACACACAGACAGACAGACATGCTCTCTCTCTCATACACACACACATACGCTGACACACACACATGCTCACACACACACACACACACACACACACACACACACACACACGCTCACACTCCAGAAGGGGAAAACCTGTAAATAATGATAGACCAAAGATTAACCATATCAATTCATCACATTAAATATTTCTGGATTGAAAAGGAAGACCCAATTATATTCTACGTATGTATTTTAAACACAGTAATATAAAGCCAGCTCTATAGTGTTTACTTGAGCCTAGAGCTGAGACCAGCCTGAGCAACAAGTGAGACTCCCATCTCAAAATCAAACGTAAACGCAAAGACACAAACAGAATGCACGTCAACAGGAAAAAGGAAAGCAAATGAGTGATAAGAGACATGGATGCAATTAGCAAGCTTAGTGTTAGGTCAAGACTTCAACTCGAGCATTCGCAGAGCTGTGGGGGTCATTCATATTGATAAACATTAGCTCATCCAAAGATGCAACAGTCATAAAAGGTTTAGATGTAATAAGCATTTCCAACTCAACATAGCAAAATCTATAGGAAGAAAGGAAGACAATTCTGCCCCTGTACTAAGCAGGAAATCTTACCATCCCTTTTTTTTTTTTTTTTTTTTTTTTTTGAGACAGGGTTTCTCTGTGGTTTTGGAGCCTGTCCTGGAACTAGCTCTTGTAGACCAGGCTGGTCTCGAACTCACAGAGATCCGCCTGCTTCTGCCTCCCAAGTGCTGGGATTAAAGGCATGTGCCACCACCGCCCGGCCTTACCATCCCTCTTAACAGACAGAAAACTGTAGAAAAAATGAAGTTACTATAGGTAGAAGTGATATGAGTAATATTGTCAAACACCTTGACCCAGCATGTGCTCACAGAACACTACACCCGAACCTGCAAGATACACTTGCAAGGGTGCAAGCATGTCCCCTAGAACAGAGCATAAAGCAAACCTCAATAATTCTGGGGATTGAAAGCTAGCTCCCGTTCTCTGTCCAAGGCAGGGTGGAGATGAAGCCTTGAGTTCTCCGAGGCCAGTGAAGAGTGAGGGAAGGGAGCTGAGGAGAAAGGGCGGTCATGGATGTCACTTATCAGATGTTGAAAGGTGGGAGGAGGGGAAGGAGGAGCCATTTACCTACCTGGACCCCAGCCCACAAGCTCTGGATTTTTGTCCACCCCAGGGTCATAGAGGAATTGCTGCTGCCTCATTCAGATTGGCTAAGACACCGGTGCCCAGAATCTGGCCCCAGAACTTCCTGCTTAGCCCCTTTATCTGCCAGATTCATGGAAACTTGTCCTCTTTCCTCTGGTCACAGAAGACGAACGTCTCATAAGGAGTAAAGTGTGGTCACTAAAAGGTAAGCAGCTTAGCTATGAGCTCAGATAGGGGGGTCTGACAGTAGCCGGAGTCCCCAGAAAGGGAAGGATGGCCAAAAGAGGTGGGCTTCCCCTCTGACCTTGCTTTAGCTGTAGGTCCCTGGCTGGGAGTAGTGACCCCAAAGCCAGTCACACAGACACCCTGCCACAGCTCTGTTTCTGGTAGCCAGGGTACAGAAGGAAGGACTCAGGCCCCCAAGTCTGGATCCCCAACTGGGTGAAGATCACAGGGAGGCCACCAGCCTTTGGGACCCATTGTTGTCCTCTGAGCTGAGAGAGAGGTATTCTCTGCAGCCCTCCACTGCAGGCAAATGTGCAAGTTCAGGAGCCAACTAGACCTCAGATAAAGCTTAGATAAACCCTCAGGCCTGGTAAGGATCACAAAGAGCTCTCAGTGCTTCACAGTGGTGAGTTGATGCCCAGCTCACCAACATTATTGTCCCCAGGTTACAGATAAGGAAGTTGAGGTCCAGAAAGAAGGGACTTTTTGATGTCCCATATGGAGAGGTGACAGGTCTCTCAATCTGTTATCAGCCATCTAGAGCAGGTTTATGCACAACACCCAGATACTGAGCAGCCAGAACAGGGAGGACAGGGGATGAACCTGGTGGTGATGACTGGTTTTTCTCTTCCTAGATGGGCTCACTCTTTTCCAAGGTAAATGGAGCAGAAGTCCTTGGCTCATCTTGTCTCCTCCCCAGGCAGGGTACCAGCTGTCTCAACAGAGGCCACGATAGTCCTCTGCCATCAACAGCTGTGACTTCTGCTTGACCCTGTGGGTATGGGATGGGAGGGGAGCTGGGAGGAAGGTGTTCTCCCTATCTGGTGGATATTAGAGAGAGTGACCCCTGACCAAGGGCACAAGGACACAGAGATGTGTGGGGTGAGTTGTCACCTGTTGTTTTCAGGACCTTTAGCAATGTCTCAATGCCCCCCCCCCCTGAAACCAAAGCTCAGGTTTAACCAGGGCCGTGAAATCATCCTTCTACATCCACAGCGCCCTCTGTTCCCAGTGAAGATGAGAAACTACGCTGGATTCCTCTGTTTTATAGAAAAAAAACACACAGTATTTATTTAGTACATGGGATGCAGGATGGTCACACGGGCACAGATTAGCTGTGTGTACTGTAGCAAGATTTGATATTCCTCAATTTCCCCCTGAAGATAAGCATACTACACCTATCTCGAGAATGGTAACAAGCAGTAAATGAGAATACACGTTTACTTTTGAAATTATTGGACTTGGGAGGTGTCTATCATGGTCCAGATCTCACTGAAGTTTTCCTGTTTCTTCAGGGGGACAACGTCTCAACCCAGGAACCTGCTGATAACCAGAACCCAGTGTCGCTTGTAGGAATACCAAGTTGGAAGATGATGAAGGCCATCCAGGAACTGGGAGAGGGAGGAGAATAGAGTGGCGGGATTGGGGAATAGTGGATAAACCTGGGCGGCAAGGAAGGCCCAACTGCTAGGCAGTGTGGGATCCACAAGGGTGGCTCAGGGCAACTTACATCTGTGGTTTTCAGGTCTCCAGAGTCCCTTAAGGACAGGGAGGCTGGTGTAGAGCAGAGTAGAGTCCCACCCCGAGCCAGGTCTACCTCTGTGATGAACAGAATGACCCGGCTATACCTGTGTATCCACCCTGCATCTGTGACATTTCTCCTCTTAGTCCCTGGCAGGGGCACCCAGCATCTTGAAGTTCTTCTCCGAGGAGTTCATTGGTCAGCACTTCCAGGAGGTGGGGTTAGAGGAAGGCAATCCTCAGCCTGGAGACCTCTTCCTGTTTGAGTTTCAGTTTCCGGTGCCGGTGCCCTTTGTGGCCCACGTGGGTGTTTACTGCGGCCAGGGAGAGATCATACACTTTGAGTGTGAGTGGAAACAGATGTGACCAGTCACAGGGGTGCTGTAGTGGGGTGAAAACTGGGATGGAAGTGTGGATCTCTGGAAGGGGGAGGGGCAGCACTGGTGTGGGACTTCAGTTTGAGGAAATGCTGTCTCTGATTCGCACTGGGCCTGCTATCTCCACAGGCACGATATCCATCGAAGGTTTAGATAGTATACGACAAAAGCTTCAGGGTTACTTGGAAGGTGTGGTGTACAAACAGGGCCTCCTTGCGATGAAACACTCCCGAAAGCTCTTGCGTGTACTTCGCAAACGCGGTGGCGTTGACCCCAAGGTGCTGGAGAGACGTGTACGAGAAGCGATGAACAGCATCCCTCCTCCCTATCATCTTGTTGAGAACAACTGCGTGCACTTTGCCCTGAAGCTGCTGGGCATGAACTTAGTAAGCTCCTCCCCTCTAGCTGCACAAATCCAATCCCAGCCCCATGTTTGCTAACAAATGCATCTAGAGAACCTGCTCCTGCAAAATACCCCCCCAACACACACACATACACACACACTCTAAAGGTCTTCACTCTGACATCCAAAACACCCCAGAAGCAAATCACTGTGCCTACTTGTTGAAGTTACACACTATGAAGCCCCTTTAACCCCTTGCCAGGCTGGGCTCAAGCCCCAGTTCTTGGATCCTGACCAGACATATTTACTGAATACTACCAATCTCCTGCCCCGATGCTGGCCCAACCCCTCATTCTTCTTCCTTCAGTAGAACTTTCTGGAAGGATACACCAAGACCAGTTCCTCAGCACAAAGGAGAATTACCCCAGAGGGGCAAAGGCAGGGTATAAGAGACAAGGGAGAGGGGAGAAAGGGGCAAAGAAGAAGGGGAAGAGATATTTCCTCAGAGGAACAAAGGACTGCCTTTGGATAAAGGGAAAGCAGATGTGGCCCATAGGCAAATGGCAGCTTATGAAGGGAAAAGGGTAACCCCTTGTTGGGATGAG
The DNA here is from genome assembly GCF_014885135.2 of Alexandromys fortis. NCBI lineage: Eukaryota > Metazoa > Chordata > Mammalia > Rodentia > Cricetidae > Alexandromys > Alexandromys fortis. The sequence continues at coordinate 2,536,193 of NW_026067965.1, forward strand.
TTGACTTGCTTTGATTGGGCATGTCAATTAGGGTACACAAAGGAAGAATATTTTGAAACTGGACCTTGGTGGTCAGCCTCAGGAGGAGGAAGTGGCCAAATAATAGAATAGACCTTGGTGGCCGCTTTAATTTAACAGTTTAGCTAGACAGAGGGAATGGGGGAGGACAAGATATGCCAGAGCCGTGATTGCCTGCTCATGTCTACTGGAGCCCTTCTCTTTCTATCGACCAAATCCACCTTTCTGAGTTCCACCCATTTTCACCCAGCCCACCAATATTCTTCTTGAGGTTTTGAGGATTCCAGTAACATAAATCAAGACAGCCCTTGGGAAGTCTTCCAGTCTCCAGGCCTTACTGGAAGTTCCAACCACTCAGCACCATGCCCAAAACTCTAGCTAAAGATATGTAACCCATACATCAGCCTAGCTTAGGGCTTTCTCTCCATCCAGACCTGTTCTTTCCTTGCTTCCTTCTCTCTCTCTCTCTCTCTCTCTCTCTCTCTCTCTCTCTCTCTCTCTCTCTCTCCCTGCCTCCCTCTCTCCCTCCCTTGGGTCTTGGGAACTAAGCTCCAGGAATCACGAAGTCCCTGAGACCTGGCAATTACACCCGACCCTAACTCAGTCTGTAACTTCTCCCTTCCCTCCTAGAAATAAATGGACAAGGACTCAACCATGGATTAATGTGACCGTGGGCCCTACTGAGCAGGCCAGAAGAGGCTTCAGAAAGAATCATTAAAGTATTTTCTAAAACCTAATTAGGACTTTAGCTGTTCTCTCTACTTCTTGTGGATCTGCTCTGCTCCCAGAATGCCCCTGTGCTTGCTTCCTGGGTCAGCCTGCCCTTAAATTCCACTCCTTCCAGGAAACTGCTAAGCTTCTCACATAGTAGGCAGGTTGCCCCCAGATGGACTTGGACTGTGTGAAAATGGAGATTGAAAAGGTACCATCCCTAATTCTCCAAAGCATGGGTGGGCGGACCCTTGGAGGTCAGGTGATCAGGGTTGGTGGCAGGAGGTCCTCATCCCTCCCAAGGCTGTACTGTCAACATCCAGCAGCCTAGCTCACTGTCAGACCTGCAGGTGCTTGCAGTTGCTTTAAGTGCGGAGATGTGAGTGTCAAGGGGTTCTTGAGAGATTAGGGCTGGGCAGGCGCTGTTCCTCCTCCCCAAGTTTGCTCACCACGACCCCTGAGGATGGGGAGAGGGGGGCTCCTGAGGTGCTTACCTGGGTTCCTGCAACCTGGGAACCTCTCCTTAAGCAAACAGGGGACTCAAGGCTGGTGGGTGAGGGGCCCACCAGGTGTTGTTCTCAAGGAACAACAAACAAACAATACAAAACAAAACCCAAACCCAACACACCTTAGAGGAATGGTCTGAGGTCCTGAAGTGGAGTTTGAGTCCTGGCAACTGCAGGAACTGCAGGAAGCCTGCTGGGGCTGTAGACAGAGAAACTGGCTCCTCCTACAAATTCATTGCCCCCCATCTCCCACCTCATTCTCCCCCTCTTCCCCACTCAACCCCTCACTGTGCTGTGATTCACCCCTGCTTGTCTAAAGTCTCTCTAGTGGCTGGATCCTCTACTTCTTTGATCTTTCAGTGTTTACCTCATTTTGACTCTGGATTTTTATTATGAAGACCAATTGAAATTCATGCCACAATCTCCTCTTACAGAAATACAATGGTCCAGTTACAGACACAGTGACTTTGACATGGTCCTACCACTATTCTTCAGCATGTGTCAAATTAGTGTGTCTTCTGATTGCAGTGTTACACAAACAAACACATCTCTCTCATTAGTGTGTAAATTTACTTTAGTCCTGACTGGTAAAATTATGTGTGACAAATAACTGGTTTTGTTATCTGCTTCTTAACTTTACACGTATATGTGAGTGTATGTGTGTATGCGTGTGAAGTGTATGTGTGTGCTTTTTGTGCACATGTATGTGTGGGTGGGCGTGCCAGCAAACTACAGGGAGATGTCCTTCTTTGTCACCCTCAGCCTTGTTCTTTGATGCAGGGTCTCTCACTGAACTGAGCTCACAGATTTCCTCTAGGCTGGCAGCTGCCATGCCCAGAGATTCTGCTCTTTCCATGCCCCCTCAGCGCTGGGTTAGAGGGGTGAACAGGACCATACCTGGCTTTTACATGCGTGCTGGGATCTGAACTCTGGTCTTCTGTGCCAGCACTCTTAATTGCTGAGTCATCTCTCCAGCCCCAAGGAACTGCTGTAATTTCTTTTGGATTGATTGCCAGTAAATGCTTGATGTGTGTGCCTGCTTTAGATTCCTGCAGACAGAGTCGTGTAAAAGTTTCTCAGGTGCCAAGCTGTGCTCAGTAGAAATGCTAAGATGTCCTGACCTACACTAGGGAGACAGGGGACATAAGCGCTTTCTTTCCTATCGCTTCGATCAAACATTTGACAAAATCAGTTTAAGCAGGGCTTTATTTTAACTCATAGGCTGAGGATGTATGTTGGGGAAATGTGATAGCAAGGGTTTGAGGCTGGACATAGGACAACCTCAATGAAGCCAAGAAGATGAATGAATACTGAACCCTGTATGGGTTGAGCAATGGCTTTAACAATAGAGAAACCGCAGGCCTTAGGACAGCTGGTACAGGAGCAGTTAAATAAAAATGGAAGTTTTTGTCCCACCTGGTCCCACAGTCATTCAGTCCCAAATAAAAAAAGAGGTTTATATTAATTATAGACTGGTTGGCCTATTGCTCAACTTTATTACTAACTAGTTCTTACAGCATAAATTAAACCATAATTCTTGTCTATGTTTAGTCATGTGGCTTGGTACCTAGTCTCAGAAAGCATTCTCATCTTGCTTCTTCTGTGTCTGGGTGGCAACTGACTCTCTGCCTTTCAACTCCCCAGAATTCTTTTAGTCTGGTCACCCCACCCAATACTTCTTCCTGCTTGGCTATTGACCAATCAGTATTTAATTAAACCAATATGAGTGACAAATCTTTACAGTGTGCAAGAGCATTCTCCCACAGCAGTTAAACACTCAGCATCCTGAAGAATCCCCTGTGGGGATTTCCTATATTTGTTATTAAAAAGAAATCTGTAAAATGGAGAATGGTAACTGATCCAAGTGCTGTTAATGTGATTCAGCCAATGGGCCCTGTACAGTCTGATGTTCCTTTGCCTTCTCTTTTACCTAAAGGATGGTCTCATAGTTATTGATTTAAATGATTGTTTCTTCTTTATACTTTTAGGAGAAAAAGAGATAAAAATTTGTCTTCACAGCGCCTACATAGAACAATTAATAGTGTGGCCCCTAAGAGTTCAGCTCTTAAGAAACCCCTCTCAGGGTTCAATCAAGGACACCACAATAAGCAAAGGGAGCTGGGGGCTAAGAAATAAGCAAATAAAGTCTGGGGGCTAAGAAATCTACTCACAACAGGCTCCATCTATCTATGTTTCTTTATTCCTGTTTTCTCTCTTTTTCCTTTTCTCTTTTGTTCTACCCATTACAAAGGTTCCCAGTCATACACACCCTTATAACCAGCAATTCCCCAGCCCTTGCTGGTTCCAGAGCTGGGATTCTTTTGCCCCATAAAAATCAGATAAAAGTCTTCACACACTCACACACAGACCTGTGACTTTCAGCTTACTGGTAGAAGTGGCTAGTGCAGGTCCAGTGAACTGCTTAGTGGAGAAAGTTAGGAAGGAATTGATCATCAGGGGATTCTAGAGGGGTGGTTAGTGTATACGCTATAATTTTAGGTGGTCAGATGAAAGGTTTCTTTTCAGTAAAATTATGAATAGGGCATAGATTGTATTTTAAATCAGCAGGAGGCTTCTTTTCTCTCAGCATGCATAGAGGATACCAGGTAACCAGGCAACTACTTAAGCAGTCGTGGGGAAGCTAATGGCTCCTGATCTGATTAGCATATTCACCAGAAGCTGCAGTTTCTAAGGGCCTAGGTCTGGAGTTTATACTAAACTATCAGTTTAGGGGTAAGCCTTGAGTTCTCCGAGGCCAGTGAGGAGTGAGGGAATGGAGCTGAGGAGAACGGGCAGTCATGGATGTCAGAGACCAGATGATGAAAGGTGGGAGGAGGGGAAGGAGGAGCCATTTACCTACCTGGACCCAGGCCCACAGGCTCTGGCATCTTGCCCACCCCATGGTCATAGGGGAAGTGCCACTGCCTCACTCAGATTGGCTAAGACACCGGTGCCCAGAATCTGGCCCCAGAACTTCCTGCTTAGCCCCTTTATCTGCCTGATCCATGGAAACTTGTCCTCTTTCCTCTGGTCACAGAAGACGAACTTCTCATAAGGAGTGAAGTGTGGTCACTAAAAGGTAAGCAGCTTAGCTATGAGCTCAGATTTGGGGGGGGTGACAGTAGCCAGAGCCCCCAGAAAGGGAAAAATGGTCAGAAGAGTTGGGCTTCCGCTCTGACCTTGCTTTAGCTGTAGGTACCTGGCTGGGAGCAGTGACCCCAAAGTCAGTCACAGAGACACCCTGACACTGCTCTGTTTCTGATAGCCAGGGTGACAGAAAGAAGGACTCAGGCCTCCACCTGGATCCCCAAAAGGGTGGGCAGCATTTTCAGGCCCTGGGCGGTGGAATTGGAAAACTTGTGTCCCAGGCTCTGATGGTTCCAGGGTGTTGCTCTTTCTCCTTTTAACAACTAAATGAATGAATGCTAAAGGCAAGGGTAGCTGCTCCTCTAGTCAGGAAGTAAACAGATGGTGGGGGCTGGAGGTGGGATTCAATGTATCATTCAAGAGATCCTGGCATTCCAGAGACAGTCCCATACCCTGGCTAAGTCAGATCAGCTCAGTCTGAACACTGCTTCTACTGCTTTTTTAGATGTAACCATAACAACCTCCCCAGACCCATTTTTCCCTTCTTCCCAATGAGAACGACAGTAGGATCTACATGACATTGTTGTTGGGATAACTGGAGCCTTCATAGAGCTTTGGCAACAGGCATTATTTTTCATTATTGGTGGAACAGCAGCCATGGACCTGGAGCCCTGTGTGAAGGGGCAAAGGCCCAGCTGATGGCAGCCAGCGTGGCTCTCTGCCCTCAGCCCCCACAGTGGGAAATTTGAGGGAGAGTCTGGGCTTTCTGGTTGAGTGATTCCTTTTAATCTGTGAGGCAGGGGTCACGGGAGGCTACCAGCCTTTGGGACTTATTGTTCTTCTCCTCTCAACCGAGAAAGGTATTCTCTGCAGCCCTCCACTTCAGGCAAAAGTGCAAGTTCAGGAGCCAACTAGACCTCAGATAAACCTTAGATAAACCCTCTGGCCTGGTAAGGATCACAAAGAGCTCTCAGTGCTTCACAGTGGTCAGATGATGCCCAGTTCACCAACATTAATGTCCCCAGGTTACAGATGAGGAAGTTGAGGTCGAGAGAGAAGGGACTTTTTGATGTCCCATATGGAGAGGGGACAGGTCTCTCAACGTGCAATCAGCCATCTAGAGCAGGTTTATGCATAACACCCAGATACTGAGCAGCCAGAGCAGAGAGGACAGGGGACGAACCCGGTGGTCATGACTGGTTTTTCTCTCCCTAGATGAGCATCACATGCCAGGTAAATGGAGCAGAAGTCCTTGCCTCATCTTGTCTCCTCCCCAGGCAGGGTACCAGCGGTCTCAACAGGGGCCAGGACAGTCCCCTGCCTTCCACAGCTGTGACTTCTGCTTGACCCCGTGGGTATGGGATGGGAGGGGAGCTGGGAGGAAGGTGTTCTCCCTATCTGGTGGATGTTAGAGAGAATGACCCCTGACCAAGGGCACAAGGACACAGAGATGCCCAGAGTCCTGGGGTGAGGGGTCACTTGTTGCTCTCATGTCCTTTAGCAATCCCCAATATAGTGCTCCCCACTCTCTCTCTCTCCTCTGAAACCAAAGCTCAGGTAGAACCAGGGCACTGAAATCATCCTTCCAAGTTTCCAGCGCCCTCTGTTCCCAGTAAAGATGAGAAACTAAACTGAATATCTCTCTCTCTCTCTCTCTCTCTCTCTCTCTCTCTCTCTCTCTCTCTCTCTCTATGTGTGTATCTATCTCTCTCTCTCTCTCTCACACACACACACACATATAAACTCACAGTATTTATTTAGTACATGGGATGCAGGATGGTCGCACGGTACAGGTTAGCTGTGTGTATGTGTTCTAGCAAGATTTGCCAGTCCTCAATGTCCTCCTGAAAATAAGAATACTACACCTATCTTGAGAATGGTAACAAGGCGTGAATGAGTGGACATTTGCTACTGAGGTTATTCGACTTGGGAGGTGTCTACCATGGTCCAGATCTCACTGAAGTTTTCCTGTTTCTTCAGGCCTACTTCTCAACCCAGGTACCCGCTGACACCCAGAATCCAGTGTTGCTTGTAGGAATACCAAGATGGAAGACCGATGAGGAAGGAGATCCAGGAACCGGGAGAGGGAGGAGAAAAGAGTGGCAGGATTTGGGGATATGGGATAACTGTGTGGTGAGGAAGTCCCAATTGCTGCACAGTATGGGATCCTTAAGGGTGGCTCAGAGCACGGTACATCTGTGGTTTTCAGATCTCTGGAGTCCCTTATGGGTATTGAGGCAGAAAGCGGTGAAGACCTTATGCCTAGGGCCCTACCCCAAGCCAGGACTACCTCTGTGATGAGCAGAATGACCCAGCTGTGCCTCTGCATCCACCCTGTAGTCTGTGCCATTTCTCCTCTTAGACCCTGGCTGGGGCATCCAGGACCTTGAAGTTCTTCTTCTCTGAGGCATTCATGGGTCAGCACTTCCAGGAGGTGGAGTTAGACAAAGGGGACCCTCAGCCTGGAGACCTCTTCCTGTTCAGACTGCAGTCTCCTAAGGCACAGTGGCTTGGAGCCCACGTGGGTGTTTACTGCGGCCACGGAGAGATCATACACTTTGAGGGTGAGCAAAACAAATTTGGTGAGTTGTGGGGTGGGGACTGCCCTGGGATGAAAGTGTAGGTCTCTAAAAAGGGGAGGGGCAGCCCAGGGGTGGGACTTCAGTTTGAGGAAATGCCAGCTCCTGTTTGCACTGGGCTCTGCTATCCCCACAGGCAGGACCTCCAGCAGCAGCGCTGGACTACAGACGCTTCTGGGTTACTGTGAAGGTGTGGTGTGCAAACAGGGTCACCGGGCACTGCAGCGTTCTCGAAGGCTCTGGCGAGTGCTTCGCAGACGCCGCCACATTGACCCTGAGGAGCTGGAGCGCCGGGTGCGAGAAGCTATGGACAGTGATCCTCCTCCCTATCATCCAACCAGCAGCAACTGTGTGCACTTTGCCCTGAACCTGCTGGGCATGGACTCAGTAAGCTCTTCTCCTCTAGCTGTATATCCCCATGCCAGCCCCAACTTTGCTAACAAATGCCAACCTGCTCCAGCGAAATTCAGCTGTTCCTCACCCCTACTACATTCGGTCCAGGTTCTTCTAAACTGCAGGTCTTCACTCTGGCATCCAAAACACCCCAGAAACAAATCACTGTGCCTACTTGTTGAAGTTACACACTATGAAGCCCCTTTGAGCCCCTTGCCAGGCTGGCCTCAAGCCCCAGTTCTTATATCCTGGCCAGACATATTTACTGAATACTACCAATCTCCTGCCCCAGTGCTAGCCCAACCCCTAATTCTTCTTCCTTCAGTAGAACTTTCTAGAAGGACACACCAAGACCAAGTTCTCAGCACAAAGGAGAATTACCCCAGAGGGACAACGGCAGGGAATAAGAGACAAGGGAGAAGGGAGAAAGGGGCAAGGGAGAAGGGGAAGAGATATTTCCTCAGAAGAACAAAGGACTGCCTTTGGATAAAGGGAAGGCAGATGTGGCCCATAGGCAAATGGCAGCTTATGAAGAGAAAAGGGTAACTCCTTGTTAGGATGAGTTGGCTTGCTTTGATTGGGCATGCTAATTAGGGTCGACAAAAGGGCCTTTTGATTGCTGAGTTTAAATATTTTGATACTGGACCTTGGTGGTCAGCCTCAGGAAGATGAAGTGAAATAGTTCTTGGTGGCTGGCTTAGGAACATCATCTAACAGTTCAGCAGGGTGAGGGGAAGGGGAGGACAAGACCAGTCAGAGCCTTATTTGCCATATTGGGCCCACTAGAGAGAGCCCTTCACCTCCCATTGACCCAAAGTTCAGCTTGCTGAGTCCCACCCATTTCAAAGCAGCCCACCAATTCTGATCTTGGAGTTTTGAGAATCCTAGTTCTGCAAATCAAGACAGCCCTTGGGAAGTCTTCCAGTCTCCAGGCCTTACCAGGGGTTCCAACCACTCAGCCTCCTGCGCAAACTCTAGCCCAAAGAGATGTAACCCATACATCAGCCTAGTTTAGGGCTTTCTCTCCATCCAGTCCTGTTCCTTCCTTGTTTCCTTCTCTCTCCCTTCCCCCTCCCTCCCTTGGGTCCTGGGAGCTGAGCTCCAGGAATCACGAAGTTCCTGAGACCTGGAGGTTAGACTAGACCCTAACTCAGTCTGTTACTTCTCTCTTCCCTCCTAGATGCCAATGGACTTGGACTTAACCATGGATTAATGAGACCTTGGGCCCTACTGAGCAGGCCAGAAGAGGCTTCAGAAAGAATCATTAAAGTATTTTCTAAAACCTAATTAAGACATTGGCTGTTCTCTCTACTTCATCTGGAATTACTCTGCTCCCAGAATGCCCTTGTGCTTGTTTCCTGGGTCAGCCTGCCCTTAAATTCCTCTTCTTCCAGGAAGCTGCTAAGCTTCTCATGTAGTAGGCAGGTGGCCGCCAGAGGTATTTAGGCTGTGTGAAAAATGAGGTTGGAAAGGTACCATCCCTAATTCTCCAAGGCCGATGTTTCAATCAGTGCCTTCTTTCAGAGTACCCCCTTCCTTCACTGCGTGGGTGGGCGGACCCTTGGAGGTCAGGTGATCAGGGTTGGCGACAGGAGGTCCACATCCGTCCCAAGGCTGTGCTGGTTCACTGTCAGACCTGCAGGTGCTTGCAGTTGCATTAAGTGCGGAGACATGGGTGACAGGGGGTTCTGAGAGATTGGGGCGAGGCAGGCGCTGTTCCTCCTGCCGGTGAGCTCACCCAAACCCCTGCACTCTGCGGTGGTACTGGTGCCTTTAAGAATCTCAGAGTGCAGCCCTGATTGCCGAATCCGCGCGCAGCCTCCACCGCGCAGATTTGCAGCGCTGCAGAGCTAGGCCTGCGTCCCCTGCCTCGGCCGTAGCCCAGTCCAGCCGCTCACTCGCTCCTCAGCGCAGACCCATGTCGGCCGCCCCAGCCTACAGCGAAGACAAGGGCGGCTCGGCCGGCCCCGGGGAACCGGAATATGGCCATGACCCGGCGAGCGGCGGGATCTTCTCCTCCGACTACAAGCGGTGAGCTAGGGAAGCGCAGGCCCGGACGCGGTCTATGTGCGGGCACCATGGACAGCGCCCGGGAGGCCCAGGACTGGCCCATAGGCTCTGTGCAGGGTCGCCTTAAGCGACCCAGGGGACCCGAGGCTGGTGAGGGAGGGACCAGCAAGGCGGGGTTATCAAGGAACAGCTGCCCCTATATCCCTGCTTTGCAGCCTTTATTCACTGGTTGAGTTGGTTCAAGGAGAAAATCAAAACAAAACCCCAAACCCAGCACCGTGGGGGAGGGGGTCTAAATTCGTGAACTGGAGTTTTAGTCTGGGCTGCACCAGGAAGCCAGCTCAGGCTGTAGACTGAGAAACTGGCTCCTCCTACAAATTCATCCTCCCTCCCCCCATCTCCCACCTCATTCTCCCTCTTCCCCACCCCACCCCTCACTGCGCTGTGATTCAGGCCTGATTGTCTAAAGTATGGTTCAGCCCCTGACCTCTGACTCACTCGTTTATTTGTTCATGAATTCAATAGCAATCATTTGTTAGAGGCTTAGTGTGTAGACCTGCTGGTCACGCAATACAGCAGTGAACAGGAGACCACAGATTGCTCTGAAGGAGCAAGAATGAAGCAGTGGCCGTTCAGCTTCTAGGGTCAGCGGGGGAGTGTGAGGCTGGTTCCGTTTTTAGGGACACACATAAGAAATGGGTCTGGGATCTCAGGGAAATGACCACACAGTCCAAAGCACTAGGAGCAAGCAAATTGTCTTCTGCAGAGGGGATTTGGGCCGGCAGGTGCACCTAGTGGGAGTCCCTCTGGATTTTTACTACCAATGAAACGTTTACTCTGTCCTTCACTCTGGGTGGGCAATACTAGGCCTCACAGCTTAGGTGGGTGCTAACAGCATCGAACCCTGTACAACTGATAATCAAAGTGTAATTTTTGAGAACAGGGTGCAGCTTTTTTTTGTTTGTTGGTATGTTTTGTTTTATTTTGGGATCGACTTTCTGTGAGTCCCTGGCTGACCTGTGTAGCAGGAATAATAAAAACCCAGAGGTAAAAATTAGTATTCAACCTGAAAACCAGAAAAGCAAAGCAGCCAGGCCACTAGAGATGTCTTACCGCCACCAAGGCTGGGCAACCGTAAACAGACTAAGCCTCTCTCGACTCAGTGGGCTAGCTCAGTCAGTAGAGGATGAGACTCTTAATGTCAGGGTCGTGGCTTCGAGCCCCATGCTGGGTAACAAAAGTAGCATGAATAATAAAAAACCCAAGGCAAAAATTGGGGTTCAACCTGGAAACTAGAAAAGCAAAGTAGCCAAGCCACTAGAGACATCTTACCTCTACCAAGGCCAGGTAACTGCAGACTAAGCAGACTAAACCTCTCTCTCCTCTCATTTCCTATTCCTTCTAGTGCTGGGATTAAAGGTGTAGACCACCACCACCTGGATTTGTTTCTGCATTGATCTTGTAGCCCAGGGTGGCCTTTAATTTACAGAGATCCAAACAACTCTGTCTCCCAAATCCTGAGATTAAAGCGCACGTCACCATTGTCTGACCTCTAGTGACTTTAGTTTTGCCTCTGGTCGTCACAAAAGATTTATTTATCAAAAGAAAAATTATATACCACTACAGTCCTGGGACTCACTCTGTAGACCAGGCTGGTCTTGAACTCAGAGATCCACCTGTCTCTGCCTCCCAAGTGCTGGGATTAAAGCTCTGTGCCAACACCACCTGGCACAGGATGCAGCCTTGGGCACATACTTTAATCTTAGACAAATGTTAGGCTATGAGCATCTCCAGAATTCATGGCATCCAGTGCTACAGGACTCTGCTGAGAAGAGGAAACCTGAGACAAAGGAGATGGAGCCTGTGCTCTCTCTCTCTATGTAACAGTTTAGTAAAGACTCCCCTTGGTAGAAAAGACAGTACAGCTGGGTGCAGGGTTGCTCACCTTAACCCCAGCAATCAGGAGGTAGAGACAAGAAGAGCTCTTTGAGCTGGGCGGTGGTGGCGCACGCCTTTAATCCCAGCACTTGGGAGGCAGAGGCAGGCGGATCTTTGTGAGTTCAAGACCAGCCTGGTCTACAAGAGCTAGTTCCAGGACAGGCTCCAAAACCACAGAGAAACCCTGTCTCGAAAAAAACAAAAACAAAAACAAAAAAAAAAAAGAAGAGCTCTTTGAGTTCAAGACCAGCCTGGTCTACATAGCCAGTTCCAGGACAGCCAGAGCTACAAATAAATAATAAATAAATAAGCATATTTTACTTATACTTCTTACAGCCCGGAGGACTAAGGAAAGCAATATGTAGGTTCTTCTGGTGTCAGCACAGTGTGACTGGAATCACTGGAAGTCACTAGAATGAATGAGGGTTCTAAGTGGGGACTCTCACCAGATTTGTGTATTGAAAGAATCTCAGGCTGGAGTGAGGAAAGTGAAAAGTGGGGGGTGGCAGGCTGGAGAGATGGCTCAGTGGTTAAAAGCACCTGTGGCTCTTTAAGAGGATCCAGGTTTGATTTCCAGTACCCACATGCTGGCTCATGACTACCTCCGATTCCAGCTCCAGAGGATCTGATGCCCACTTTTGACTTCCTTGAACACCACACAAACATGCACACGATGCCCATGCATATATGCGGGCAAAACACTCACAACTGTGAAATAAAGAAATAAATAAACCTTTAAAAAAAAGAAAGAAAGAAAGAAAGAAAGAAAGAAAGAAAGAAAGAAAGAAAGAGATCTGAGTTGAGCAAGAGACAAGGGGAAATGTTAATTAGAGTTGAGTGGCTAGGCGTGAGGCCGGACTAAAGCAAGGCTGTTTAAACTGAAGCTCTCAACTGGGTCAGCTAACTGAATGTAGCATTCACAAAAAGTTTGGCAGCAGTAAAGGATTCTGAACCCAGAAAACCTGAAATGAATTCAAAATCAAGCACATAATGGAAGTGGGGAGTCCTGACCTGTCCTGCCTACTGTGACTTTCCTGCAGCTGTGACTCTAAACAGAACATCGCATGCTACAACTCTGACCTGATCACACCAGACACTGACACCGCCTGACACACTTTGGTGCACACTGGAGACTCTCCCTGGAGACTGGCATGCCATGAATCACAGCACTTTCAGTTGTACATACAAAAATCTCTGCTTTTACAGAAACATAATGGTTTAGTTACAGAACTGGGGACTCCTGACATGGTCCTACCCTTATTCTTCAGCATGGATCAAGTCAGTGTGTCTTTGGATGTAGTGTTACCCAAGCAAGCACATCCGTGTCATTCATATGCAAATTTACTTTAGTCCCGAAAGGTAACATTATTTGTGGTAAATATCTGGTTTTGTTATCTTATTTTTTTTGTTTTTTGTTTTTTTGTTTGTTTTTCGAGACAGGGTTTCTCTGTGGCTTTGGAGCCTGTCCTGGCACTAGCTCTGTAGACCAGGCTGGTCTCGAACTCACAGAGATCCGCCTGCCTCTGCCTCCCGAGTGCTGGGATTAAAGGCGTGCGCCACCATCGCCCGGCCTCTTGTTATTATTTTTATGTGTATGTGTGTATATATGCGTGTGAAGTATATGTGGTGTACATGCACATGTATGTGTGGGTGGGCATGCCAGCAAACTACAGGAAGGTATCCTCCGCCTTGTTCTTTGATGCAGGGTCTCTTACTGAACTGAGCTCACAGATTTCCTCTAGGCTGGCAGCCGCCATGCCCAGAGATTCTGCTCTCTCCATGCCCCCTCAGCGCTGGGTTAGAGGGGTGAACAGGACCATGTCTGGCTTTTACATGCATGCTGGGATCTGAACTCTAGTCTTCAGTGCCAGCACTCTTAATTGCTGAGTCATCTCTCCAGCCCCAAGGAACTGTTGTAATTTCTTTTGGATTGATTGCCAGTAAATGCTTGATGTGTGTGCCTGCTTTAGATTCCTGCAGACAGAGTCGTGTAAAAGTTTCTCAGGTGCCAAGCTGTGCTCAGTAGAAATGCTAAGATGTCCTGACCTACACTAGGGAGACGGGGGACATAAGTGCTTTCTTTCCTATTGCTTTGATCAAACATCTGAAAAAAAGCAATTTAAGCAGGGGATTATTTTAGCTCATAGGCTGAGGATGTATGTTGGGGAGATGTGATGGCAAGGGTTTGAGGTTGGACATAAGACAACCTCAGTCATGAAGCCAAGAAGATGAATGAATGGTGGGCTTCATATTCTCTCTCTCTCTCTCTCTCTCTCTCTCTCTCTCTCTCTCTCTCTCTCCCTCCCTCCCTCCCTCCCTCCCTCCCTCCCTCCCTCCCTCTTTCCTGCTGTAATTCTTTTAAATTTGTTACTTTTATTTTATGTATATGGGTGTTTTGCATGCATGCTTCTCTGTGAACCACACATGTGCTGGTGTCTGTGGAAACCCCTGAAACTGGAGTTACAGACACCTGTGAGCTGCCATGGGGGTGCTGGGAATAGAACCTGGGTCGTCTGGAAGAACAGTCAAAACTCCTATCCACTGAGATTTTTACAGCCCCCACTTTCTCCTTTTTATTCAGTCAGGTGCCCCCATCATGGGAAGTTGCCCCTTACACTTAGGATGGATCTTCCCGTGTCTATTAGAGCAATCTAAATATTCCCTCACAGACAAGCCTGCAGGTTTGGTGCTTTTTTTTTTTTTTTTTAGATTATTCTATATCCTACAAACTCACATTCAAGATTAACTGCACAAACTGGCTTTGGAAGGATTGATGAGGAATGAGAGCCTGGGCCGGAGTGAGCAGGGATGTATGAGATTCCTAGGAGGACAGAAGCACCGTTCTGAGGAAATTTACCGTTCAGTTATGGCTATGAGATTTGGAGTGAAAAAAGAAACTCTTCCCTTGACCCTCTCATGTGCCCAGAGACTGGGATGGGCTCAGTCCCCGTCCCCAGCTATCTGTATCTCCTGTGGCTTTGCTTCTGAGCCTTGAGAGGGAAACCAGAGCCTCCCACCTGGCCAGTGTCTAGTTACCGAGTTTCAGGGCGGGCCTTCTGGTGGCAGTGGGCATGACAAGCAGTCCCAGCTGGCTGCCAGCTTAGTACTCTCTTGGAGCTGGACCTGATGCCAGATGCAGCGATTCCTGCAGCTCCCCGGGACGGTAGTGAGGCCAGGGGCCAGTGGGGCTGAGCAGGAGGAGGCGTCCAGTCCTGTGCTTGGTCCTGAAGGGGGGCCCCCACCCTGGTACCAGGCCCTGAAGCCTGAGGAGCTTCGGTGGCTGCAGGCTCCTGAGGAAGACACGGCCCCAGAAACATCGATAGAAGGACCTTGCCCTGAGGTTGGCCAAGGCCAGACCCAGAGCCAGCCATTAAGGTACAGAACACCCTGCCTCTGCCCCCAGAGAACCGAGGTCAGGTAATGGGTGGCTGCTACTTTCAGCCCAGCTCCCTGTTTAACCTCCTTGGTAGAGTAGGATCAGACACATATTCAGGGTCCAGGCCTGAGGGGCTTCAGGTAGAGGTCACAGGACACCTGAGGGTTGAGAGTGTGACTAAGTGAGATAAACTCTGAGCGGAGGGAGAGGGTGAAACATTCAAGGCTTCAAGGCCCATCTTGACTGCCCTACCCCCAAGCCCTGGCTGGAGTAGGCTCGGGATAAGGTTTGGGGACAGAAACAAACACAATCCAAGTTTGAGCAGCCTCTCTGGGTGTGTTGACCGTAACTTGGGGAGGGAGCCCCAGGGGCCACTGAGGGGTGGGTGGATGTGTCTGATCCCAGGTTCATGTTTGATACACCGGAGGGCTCTAGCCACAGTCAGGAGAGTCTGCTAACCCCAGAGTAGGTCAGGGGTCAGGTCAGAATGAGTGCAGGGTAAAGGGATCCGACTGGGAGGTGAATATTTCATGATCTCAGGCACTGCTGCGTTCCTCTCCCTTCCTCTGCCTCCTGGGAACGGGAAGCCAGTGGGAGCAGTGGGA
Organism: Alexandromys fortis; assembly: GCF_014885135.2. Classification (NCBI taxonomy): domain Eukaryota; kingdom Metazoa; phylum Chordata; class Mammalia; order Rodentia; family Cricetidae; genus Alexandromys; species Alexandromys fortis. The sequence continues at coordinate 2,551,416 of NW_026067965.1, forward strand.
GCAAAACATGGGTGGGGTCCATCATGCTCAGGAGGAGAAAGGCCACCTCACTCCAAGAGGCATCGTGTGGGTTGTGGGCATTTGAAGATCAATTCTGCCAGCTCTGTTTTATACCCAGTGTCCCTCCCTTCGGCCAAGAGCCTAAAATGCATTACCAGTTTTGTGGCTGGGATGGCCTAGGGTGTGTGCTTTTGACAGGGGCCTGAGGCATTTGGGGCATGGCAAGGACACCCATGTGTGAAGCAGCCAGCTTCTAGGGAACACTGTCAGTTAAGGAGACTGGCCTGCTCTGTCCACTGCAGGCCATTGCCCTACCCCATACCACACCAGGCTGGGCCTCAGGCGGTCAGAGGATCTCGTCATCTGACTTGAAGTCCCCTGGCCATCCTGGTGAATGAGCCTGGAGTAACCAAATCTGTCAAGGTTGTCCGTGTATTGTATATGGCTGTGGTGACTCTAAGGGGCCTGTGTATGTCTATAGGGTAGCATGGGGAACATGGAGTGGTCTCTTACGGCATATATCTATACGTGTGTAGGTGAAATGTGTCTGGGGGTTTGTGCCTTGAGAGTGCTTCTGTGGAAGGACGCAGTATTGTTTTGTATTTGTGTGAGCATGTGTGTTTCCCCGGGGCTTGTGGGTATGTGTCTGCAGTTTCACGTATGTGATTATGTGTGTCTGTGAGGGGTGTGTGTGGGATATGGCTCTATCTCTGGGGTACAGGTAGACCCACAGGAGTGGACACGTGAGTGGTACATGTGGGCGGTACTCATATGTGAGTTAAACATGGAGTGTCTATTTGAGGGGTACAACAGTGAGTACTGAGACGTGGGGAAAGCTGGTACCCACCTCTGTCAGCTCCCAAGACTCTAAGTTATGCCAGTGACTCAGTGGAATTGTTTGTGCTTCTGCCCGCACCTCAGCTGAACACCCCTGAGTGACTGGTAGCCAGGTCTGTGTCTGGGAGTGTTGTGTGACAAGAACAGATACAGATTCACTCCAGATGTGGCACCAGAGACAGACTAAAGAAACAATCCTACCTAAGTCCAGCTCAGTGAGCCAGGGAATTCCAGGAGTATGGGTGAACAGCTACCCACAAAGGTAGCTGGGGCATCGAAAAATCCAGTCCAGCATGGGCGACAGCTCCCAAAAGCTGTGTCCCTGGAGATCCCTGCATATTTCTGAGTGGGCTTGTGGAAGAGTCTCCTCTCCAAGATGGCTACCTCTGCGCAATTACAGGATGGGGCCTGGTGAATCCCATTTCCTGATCTTATAAGTTTCATATACTTCCTGAGTCTTACGGAGCCTGCCATCAGGAAGTACAGTTTCTTTAAGGAATAACTCCCCTTATGGTAGTGAGAGGGACAAAGTGTTTGTCTTATGGTCTTTGCTTTAAGAGCACCAAATTTTTTTTGGTGTTGGGGGCACCCAGGAAAGGGTACCTTGAGCTAACACGTGCAGGGCTGGATGCGTTCTGCCCATCATCTGCCAGCTAGCAAGGGCCTCTGTGTTCTAAAAGGCATCCTTTTTCTACTTTGCTTTTCTATCAAAAATCTTTTCCGAAAAGACATTTCCCATGTACATACGCATGTGTTGACTTGGGTGTACGACAATGCTCATGTGTGTGTCATGCACACGTGCATATGGAGGCTGGGTGAGGAACGAAGCTTCCTAAAGTTCTTGGGACATGGGTTTCTTAGTGCTCCTGCCCCTCCTCATTTTTTCTGTTAGGCTCACACACATGACTGGGACATGTGTAAAGGAGATTCTCTTTCTCATGATGTAGGCTGCTGATTTCTCTGTCTCAAGAGCAGACACATTGGCCCCTCTCCTAGGACTGGACGTTGTACCTTAATAAATGGCTACCCAATGCTAACTGACAGGATTGACTTTGGACATGAGGCCACCCATGGAATCTTTGGGAGTTGTCTGGTTCTTGGATTCATTTTGGTCCGTAAGGCCTAGACCTGCAAACATGTTTGACGTGGGGAAAGAGCATCATACTCTTCTTTTGTGTGTGTGTGTGTGTGTGTGTACAGGGGCACTATGCAGGTGCACATGTGTGTGGGTGCCAGACACCTACCCTGTGTCCCTCAGGAACCACCCACCTTGTTTAATTGAGGCAAGGCCTCGCCCACTGGTTGCTGGCTCTGACTGTTTTGATGAGGTGGACTAGCGATCAAGCCCCAGAGATCCTCCAGTTTCTGCCTCCCGGGTACTGGAATTACAAGCAGTTGCCACTGTGCCCTGCTTTTAATGAATGCTGGGAAGCAATCTCAGGTCCCCACGCTCGCATGAAAAGCACATAACGACACATCTCCCTAGTCTCCTACCCTTGTTTGATACCCAGTTCCTCTCCCTCGGTTCTTCCCATCTGTCGAGCTAGGCCTTATCTTTCTACCCCAACCTTTCCTTTGTCCCTTGGCTCTCTGAATTTTGCTGTTGTTGTTTGACTGGTTTGGGTTTTGAGACAGGGTCTCACTGTGCAGTGATGGCTGGCCTGGAACTCATAGAGATCCACTTGCCTCTGACTCCTGGGTGAGGATTAAATGTGTGTCCCATCATGACTGGTTTAGTTTTCTATGGTCAAAGTAAGAAAGAACCACAAGCTGGGTTACTGATTGGGAACAGGGTCTCCTGGGCCTCCTGTCTCCTATTCCTGAGCCTGGATGTGCCACTGCGCACAGTTCAGGTGGGGGTCAAACCCAGAACTCTGTGCAGCTAAGCAAGCACCCTAACAGCTGAGCTTCATCTCAGATCCTAGAATAGAAACTTTCTGTTTCAGCTCAGAAGGCCTAGAGTCTATAACGAAGGTGTTAGTGTCTTAGCTAGGGTTTCTACTGCTGTGAAGAGACACCATGATCATGGCAACTCTTACAAAGAAAACATCTAATTGAAGGTGGCTTGCTTACACTTTCATGAAGGCGTGGCAGTGTGCAGGCAGACAGGCTGAAGCCCAGAGAGCTACATCTTGTAAGAAACAGGAAATCAACTGTCACACCGAATGAAGTTTCAGAAAAGAGACCTCAAAGCCCTCCCCCACAGTGACACATTTCCTCCAACAAGGCCACGCCTCCCAGTAGTGCCCTCCCTTTGGGGACCATTTTCCTTCAAACCACCCCAGTTAGTTAGCAAGGTCATGCTCCCTAGAAACCCAGTGGGGAATCCTTCTGGCTTGCTGGCTATCTTCATTTGTTGGCTTACAGATGTAAATCTTCAGTCCTGTGTCTTTACAGTGTTTCCTTTGTGACTCGCCTTTTTTAATGGGATTCCAGGGGATCTGGGTGTGGTGGTGTAGGCTAGTGATCTTAGCACTCCAGGAGCTGAGACAGGAGAATCATCAGGCTGAGGTAAGAGTCCAGCCTGGGCTATAAAGCAAGATCTGTCCCAAATGAACTAACAACAACAACAACAACAAAGGCAGGAGACTTATTGAACTAGGGAGCCACCCAACTGTGGCTTTGTTTAATCTCAGTACAGGTCGTCCCCACCTTGATGATGGTTGCACCTGTGAGCGTTCGAGGTGCTGTGAAAGTGGTGTGCATTCTACAGAAAGTACTTGGAGTTTTGTTCTTTTCCCAGGCTGGTCATGTGCAGTGTGATACTTTAGTGTTGTGCCTGTGTATCAGCTAATATAAGCCTTCTGGCAACATTGAAGATAATCCAGGCTATTCTGTGATGTTTGGCTGTTGAAGTGTATTAAATATATTTTCATATTGATACGCTCACTTTATAGTGGGTTTATGGGGACACAATGCCACCATAAACCAAGAAACATCTGTCATTCCATCTTTATATATATGGGGGTATGTGTGTGTGTGTGTGTGTCTGGAAGTCAGAGGTCATCCTTGGGCTTCATTCCTCAGGAGCCATCACCTGATTTTTTTTTTTTTCAGACAGGGTCTCTCACTAGGACCTGAGGCTCACACCTTAGCCAGACTGGCTGCCCCGTGAGCCCCAGGAAGTTCCCGTCTTCACCTCCCCAGTGCTGGGATTATAGGCACTTTCCACTCCACTCAGCTTTTTATGTGGGCTCTGGAGAGTGAACAGGCTCCTAGGCTTTCGGAGCCAACACTTCAGTAATTGAGCTATCTTCCCAGCTCACACCCTTGACAAATCGATTTCCAAAAATTCTAAGGTGCTGGGAGTTAGCATTTCAACATCCTTTCTTTTAGCCAGTGAACACAATCCAGCCCATAACAGTGGCTGGCCCACAAGTCTCTCCTGAACCCCTAATCTGGAGCTTACCCATTTCCACTCCCTGCCTGTATCCCCTGGCTCTGGTCCCTCCTTGGACTGGACTTAACCTGAGTCCTACCTGGACACTGGTGGTGATTCATGCCCACCCTGCTCCTTATCTGACCCTCTGTGCCTCCCACCAGGCACGATGACCTGAAAGAGATGTTGGACACCAATAAAGATTCCCTCAAGCTGGAGGCCATGAAGAGGATTGTGGCAGTAAGAGGGGTTTCCCCTGGGTGATGGGAGTGGCTGTCCCAGAGCAATGACCCTGGGTATGTATCAGGCTTTGCCCTAACCAATGCTCCGCCCCTCCCCTTTTATTTTCCTCTCTGATCCTAACACACAGATGATTGCCCGGGGGAAGAACGCCTCAGACCTGTTCCCTGCCGTGGTGAAGAATGTAGCCTGTAAGAACATAGAGGTGAGCACCGTCCACAGATGGGCTCCCATCCCAACCCAGGACTGAACTCAAGCTGGGCTGAGGGCAAGGAAGGAAACTATTTAACCCTTGGGGGACTGACCTGCTCAAGCTGTCCCTGTCCTTATGTCCCTGAACTGGATGTCAATCAGGGTAGAGGGCTGGGGACACACTTAAGGCTGCTGTCTCCTACTGGACGAACTTGACCCATGAACCATAGCTGCATGCATGGGTGGTTATGGCATCCGGGCGGTGAAGGTGCTACCCCCTGCTGGGACACCAGCCAGGACACCTGCTCTCTCCTAGGTGAAGAAGCTTGTCTACGTGTACCTGGTCCGATACGCTGAGGAGCAGCAGGACCTAGCCCTTCTGTCCATCTCTACCTTCCAGCGTGGCCTAAAGGTCAGAGGTCTGCATGGGGGCCTGTGCGTCATTGGAACTATATCCATGAATGTCGGGTAGGCTCTGGAGAGGTCTTCCTACTTGCTACAGCAGGAAAAGTCAGGTTCAGAGGAGAGCAAAGGACCAGTGAAGCCTACGCAGGTAGAAGCCAGACTTAGAAAGAACTTGGGATAGGAGCTAGGTGCCCAGAGCCCATGTTACTGCCCCCTGAGATGCCTGTGTGGCTATAAGTGGACAACAGACTGGATCTTTTGTAAAGAAGAAAGGGTGGCAGGAGAGATGACTCAGCAGCTCTTCCAGAGGACCCGGGTTTATTTCCTAGCAACCACATGGCAGCTCACAACTGCCTGAGAGTCCGTCCACCTCCAGGGAATCCGGCACCCTCGCACAGACATACACCAATGCGCATACAATAAAATAAAGGTTTATCCATCTCACAGCCCTGGAAGCTGGAAGGTCCACAGCTATGAGGAGGGCACATCGGGCGAGGGCTTTTGGCTCTTCAGAGTCCCAAGGTGACACAGGGTGAGAGGGACACATAGGAGAGACAGAGCCATTCTTAAGGCATTAATCTGCCCATCCAGAGCCCTCCAGACACAGTCACTTCTTAAAGGTCCCCCCTCCCAAAGTTGGTCTTAATACCTCCGGGTAGGGATTACGTCTCAACTTAAGTTTTAGTGGGTTTATTTTTATTATTTTAATATATATATTTATTTACTATAGATACGGTACTGTCTGCATGTGCACCTACAGGCCAGAAGAGGGCACCAGATCTCATTACAGATGGTTGCTGGGAATTGAACTCAGGCCCTCTGGAGGAGCAGCCTGTGCTCTTAACGGCCGAGCCATCTCTCCAGCCCCCTTAGTAGGTTTATTTTTTAAAAGTAGGCTGCCTTCAGTATGAATCACTTGAGCCCCTGATAGTGGAGACTCTCGGTCCTTACCTCTCCCGATAGAGGGACATGAATTGTAACTCACGTCAGAGACTTGGCAGACACATGGCAGTCTGCCAGGGAGAATTCTGATGGCAGGAGCCTCTCACAGCAAATATTCAACTGAACTAACTAATCTTTAAATTATTTCTAACTTTAATTCCTATGAGATTGTGGATTTATAATTGTCTCTTCTCACTATTACAATTTTACAAAAACATGATGTGTTGAAATCAGAATGGTGTCAAGTAAAATACTGGTATTACCTACCTAACCATGCATTACCTGTTTAATTTAATGGTGTGTATTTAAATGAACTAATTTGCTTTTTTTTAAAATCCATTGTACAAAAAGAAATAAAAAGAAGGTACTTAAAACCAGGCTGCAAAATGTTCAAATAATATTTAGGGCTTGTAGGCTCTAGTATCTCAACCATGCACTTACTGGATTGTGTTAAAAATGGACATAGTTATATTCCAACAAATATTTATTTAAAAAAAATAGGCAGCTAGTAGAACTGTCCTGAGGTCTGTGCCTAGCAGTCTTTGCTGTTGAACGTCTCCGACACATTGCCAGTAATCGGGACCACACTTCTTCGTAAAGCCATATGCCCCACCTCTTACCCTAACTTTAGACAATTACAATGGCTCTCGTGTTTGTTTCTTAACCATTATATTATATTGAAACTTACACTGAAACTTCTATAGCTATAATTCTGTTGTTGTTGTTGTTTGTTGACTTTTGAGACAGGGTTTGTCTGTGAAACCGTTCTGGCTGTCCAGGAACTTTGTAGACCAGGCTGGCCTTGAATTCACAGAGATCAGCCTGCCTCTGCCTCCTGAGCGCTGGGATTAAAGGCGTGCACCACAACTGCCTGGCTTATAATTTTAAAAAAAATGGGTTTTAAGTATAATCAAGACACTGGGTTGAGTCACCAGAATTCAAAAGAATATTCCATGTTCATAGAAGACCTAATCAATGTCATGTTATACCAGCACAAGCACTGTTTATCACACAGCCAAAGTCTCCTGCGTATCTCCCATACTTTTCACAAGTATATGTGTATTATTTTTTAAAATCATGTTTTTAATCTACTTTTTTTGTGTGTGCAAGTATGTGTCGAGGTCAGATCTCTTTCCACCATGTGGATCCCAGGGATGGAACTCAAGTGTTTGGTGGCGAGTGCTTTACTCCTCTGAGCCATCTCACTAAACCACGTTTATTCTTTTATTGCTTAGTTATGCATTCCTAAATGATGAAATACTTTTTTAAACGGACTCATAATATAAACAGAGTTTTCTTGTTTTGATTACTGGGTTTGGGCCTGTCTGGGCCATTGTGTATGCCTGGGTTCTCTTTTCATCAGCTAGCCTGAAGCCATGTTTTTTGTTTTTCTTTTCTATTTCTGTTCAGCACTTCTCTGTCAACCCTGTGGGTGGCAAACAGATAATCTAGACTTCTTCTGTCATTCCGTCTCTGTGGGTGACCCCTGGGATCGCCTGTGAAATACTATGTTTTATTTATTTCACAGAGTCTCTAGTCCAGGATCCAGTGCCCTACTGGGCTTGAACCTAGGCCCTCCAACCTCCAACTTGCTAGACAAGCATTCTGCCAGTGTGCTACATCCTCAGCACACACACACACACACACACACACACCACCCTTTTCCTTTCGGTGTCTTGAGACAGGGCCTTGCTTGAACTTACTCTGCAGTACAGGCTAGCCTGGAACTCCCAATTCTTCTTCAGTCTGCTGAGTGTTCAGGCTCTAAACGTGCACAATCACATCAGGCTCATGGGCTTTTTATTTCTGTTTACTTTAGGACACAGTTTTGCTATGTTTCCCAGGGTGGCCTCAAACATCCAGTCCCGCCTCGGTTTCTCTGGTAACTGGGACTTTATGCACACACCACCACACCCAGTGCAAAGCTCTGAATTTTAATTTTGTCCCTTAACTTTGTGTTTTCCTCCGTGTATCTTCCTTTGTATTAAAACTGAGAGTTTATCTGAGCCAGGGCATCAGCTTGGAGTGTGTGGCATGTATTGTTTCCAGGATATCCATGTTTTGTTAATAAATCTTTCCTAGCTAGGTTTTATTAAATTATGGATAATAGAACTGTATAGTCACTCAGTATTTTTCTGTCTTACTTTGGAAGATCCTGAAAGCAAGGAGAAAAAAACTGTAACACCCTTCATGTGTTAAAACTTTATGTAATTCATGTGTAAAAAAACTTTAACACACCTTCATGTGGCTATGATGACAGAGATAAAACAGGCCCAAATTCTGCTCCTAAAATGCTCACATGATTATGTGAACCCAGAGGCCTGTATCGAGGGTGGCAATGCAGGAAGTGTTATGAGAGATTCCCAGAATGCCTTGCTGAAATCAAGAGTCACAGTGTTCATATCTACCAGTTTAATTTCCTCCTCCAAATTGAAAACAGTTGGGGTTTTTTTGTGCCTATGATTGTTTTCAAAAGAAAAATGGTAAAATAAAGCAGGCCAGTTTCTTAAAAAAAATGAATTTATTTTTTTTCACTTATTTTACATCCTGGCTGCAGCTTCCCCCTCTGTTCTCTCCTCCAACCCTCCTTCTGCCCCCCCCATTCACTCCTCCATTTCTATTCAGAAAAGGGCAGGCCTCCCATGAATATTAACAAAATATGGTGTATCAACTTGCAGTAAGATTCATATATAAGGCTGGGCTAGGCAACCCAGTATGAGGAACAGGGTCCCAAAAGCCAGTAAAAAAGAGTCAGAAGCCGGGTGATGGTGGCGCATGCCTTTAATCCCAGCACTCGGGAGGCAGAGGCAGGCAGATCTCTGTGAGTTCGAGGCCAGCCTGGTCTACAGAGCTAGTTACAGGACAGGCTCCAAAGCCACAGAGGAACCCTGTCTCAAAAACAAAAAAAGAAAGAAAGAAAAGAAAAGAAAAAAAAGAGTCAGAGACAGCCCCTGCTCCCACTGTTGGGAATCCCACAAGAGGACCAAGCTACAGAACTGTCACATATATGCAGAGTGCCCACGTCAGTCCCATGCAGGCTCCCTGGTTGTCAGTTCAGTCTCTGTGAGTTATGTCACCTATGAACCCAGGTTAGTTGATTCTGGAGTTTTCCTTGACACCACCCCACCCCATCCCACACCCCCAGCTCCTGCTACCCTTCCTCCCCCTCTTCTCCAGGATTCCCAGAGCTCCACCTAGTGTTGGGCTGTGGGTCTGCATCTCTTCCCATCAGTTGCTGGATGCAGCATCTCTGATGACAACCTGGCTAGGCATCCATCTGGTCACAGGAGATGTCAGTTCAGGCCCTGTATCTGCTGTTGCTAGGAGTCTCAGCTGGGGTCAGCAGGCCAGATTGTAATGGCTGACGTGATGCGATGTGTCTAAGAAAACACAGGCTCCTGCTTTTGAAATCACACCACAAAAACTCAGTTCCAAAATTTTGCTGGACATTACCGTCATTTTCACACCTGGTTTTGCGGCTCGCCTTCTCCAGTTGGGCAATCAGGGTGACATCTGTCTTCCTCTACTGTTGTTGTCTACCATTCTGCAGGGTTAGTGTCTGTTTACAGCATGGCTCTCAAACTTCCTACTGCTGTGACCCTTCAACACGGTTCCTCATGTTGTACTGACCCCAACCATAAAATTATCTCCATTGCTACTGCATAACTGTAACTTTGCTACTGTTACGAATCATAATGTAAACATTTGCTCTGTAGGATATCTGATGTGTGACCCGTCTGAGATATTCAACACCCCAAAGTGGTTGTGACCCACAGGTTGAGAACCCCTCCCTGGTTACTCCCACTGTGGGGAGATAGTGCTTAGATCTGAGATTATAGCAGGAGAGTGCATGCTGTTAGCAGGCCTGTATGGGATCATCTGAGCAGGAGAAGCCTACTCATGGGTTTTACATATTAGAGAAGGGCAACTTTTGATAGGTGTGGCAAGGTGAACTGTGGGACCAGCAGACTGCATTTCCCGGCAGGCGCTGCGGGTGTAGACAGATGCTGACTCCTGAGAAAGAGTGTTGAAATGTTCTACCCTTTCCCAAACCAAGCTGCTCCGTGTCAGGGTTTAGCACCCTGAGCCAAGAGGTGGTCCCCCCCCCCAAAAGAGTTTTGTTTGCCAAAGCTTTTCCTGGTGAGAGACAACACACACACACACACACACACACACACACACACACACACACCTGCTCACTCCAGATAGGGAGCCCACAAGTGACCAAAGTATGGACACCAAAGTCCAACTGTGTGAACCAATGAGTTTTACTGGGTCACCTACAAGAGTATGGATGACGGGTCACTTACAGGAGCACAAATGACCTAAGTCAGCTGCATCACCAAGGACCCCAGCATGGGTGACAGCTCACAAAGTTGGAAACCTGGAGCACAGTGCACAGCCCTGCAGGCAGCTCAGCAGGTGCGAGAATGTCCTTTCCAAGCAGCTCTGGTCTAAGCCTCTTCCAGGCAGCTGAGCAGTTTCTGCTTTTCCCAGGCTTGGCTGAGAGTCTACTTTGCAGCTTAGCTCCTCTGATCCTGGCAGCTTCTCTTAGACTGAGCCAGCTCTCAGCTTGGACTATTTACTAGGATAGAGAATCTGGTCAGTTTCAGGGTCTTCTTGAATATTTGGCGCTTCTCTGCAGAGTGGAATGTTTCAATCTCAGAAGAATCTGTTTCAGGACACCAAGGTTCCTAACACAAGCCAGCATCCCCCCCCCCCCCCCCCCCCCCCCCCCCCCCCCCCCCGCAGGGATGCAAGATCTGGTAGTAGGCAGGAATAGTGTCTTGTCTTCCCATTAGGGGACCTAATGCCCTCTCGGGCCTTTGTCTCCACTTCTGTCCTTAGGATCCCAACCAGCTGATCCGTGCCAGTGCCCTCCGTGTCCTCTCTAGCATCCGTGTGCCCATCATAGTACCCATCATGATGCTAGCCATCAAGGAAGCGGCCTCGGACATGTCCCCCTACGTTCGGAAAACAGCTGCTCATGCCATCCCCAAACTGTACAGGTCTGCCCCGCCCTTGCCCTTCGTCCTCCAGGGTTCTCAGTTCCCAAGCCCCCAAGCTCACCCATGACCTTACCGCCATGCTGCAGGCTGCTACTCGGCTGGAGTAAGACAGTTTAGGGATCCGGCAAACAGGGCGAAGGTGGGGGCTCACGTCTCTTGATGAGTGGGCGAGTGGGCCTGTGTGCCCGAGGATTGCCTGGCTGGGGACGCTGTTGGGAAGCCCGAGGACAGGAAGGGACATCTTCCCCGCCATTGTTTCTCCCTCAGTTTGGACTCTGATCAGAAGGACCAGCTGATAGAAGTCATTGAGAAACTTCTGGCAGACAAGACCACGGTGAGTGTATTATGGGAAGACAGGACAGAAGCTGGTTCTAGTTCCTCTGCCTTTCCCTTTCACAACCTCTTACCTTGCCTCCCCAGCTGGTGGCGGGCAGTGTAGTGATGGCCTTTGAGGAGGTCTGTCCGGAGCGCATTGACCTGATTCACAAAAACTACCGGAAGCTCTGCAACCTACTCATTGACGTGGAGGAGTGGGGCCAAGTCGTGATCATCAGCATGCTCACGCGCTATGCGCGCACACAGTTCTTGAGTCCCACGCAGAACGTGAGTTCTAGGATCCAGTCCGGCGGAGGGGAGGGAAGTCACCCCGGGAAGGCGCCCACAGACCCAGCCGTGTCCTTTGCAGGAGTCCTTGCTGGAGGAGAACCCCGAGAAGGCCTTCTATGGCTCCGAGGAGGACGAGGCCAAAGGTCCGGGTTCGGAGGAGGCAGCCACGGCCGCGCTGCCGGCTCGGAAGCCATATGTTATGGATCCGGATCACCGGCTGCTGCTGCGCAACACCAAGCCGCTGCTGCAGAGCCGCAGCGCCGCCGTGGTCATGGCGGTGGCACAGCTTTACTTCCACCTGGCGCCCAAGGCTGAGGTGGGCGTCATCGCCAAGGCGCTGGTACGCCTGCTGCGCAGCCACAGGTGCGGGAAACCCCGCCCCTCGGCTGCCCGAGCCCATGCTCATCCCTCCCCCCCCCCATTCCTTCCTCCCTACTCTTTGGCCAACCTGGCTTCCCCGACCCACCTCCCCTCGCCCCAATTGAGGGGTTCAGAACCCTCTGACCCATCCTCTCCACAGCGAGGTGCAGTATGTAGTGCTCCAGAATGTGGCCACCATGTCCATCAAGCGCCGGGTGAGCATGCTTCAAGACCCGCTCGGAATCCTGCGGGCTCTGTGGGAGCTGTTGGGACAGAGGGTGGGAGCATGGAGGACCAGGGAATTGGGGTGGGATGAAGAGGGTTGTCGATAAAGGTAGGGGGGGGTTAACCCTGTGTGCAGGGTATAGGTTTTCAAGACCCCAAACGCAAACCAGAAGCAGGATTTAGACCCTGAAGGGACGACGGGGAGGCGGGTGCCCAGTGAGAAAAAATAAGTCTGAGTTAAGGTGGATGGAGGAGGTGGGGGCAAGGATGAGCATTTTGAGGTTTTATGGGACATGGGGCCTGTGCTGGGAGGGGCAGGTGTGTCTGAGGCAAAGCTAGGGCTGTGGTGGAGATTTCCAGGAATGCTCTCTTTCTCCAGGGTATGTTTGAACCCTACCTGAAGAGCTTCTACATTAGGTCCACGGACCCCACCCAGATCAAAATCCTGAAGGTGAGTGCTGGACAGTGTGCATGGCCCCGGATTCCTGCTCGCCTGGTTGAATGCCAGCTGGGCTGACTCATGCTGGCCACATTGGTGCCGGCCTCTTTCTGGAGCTGAGCACATCTCCAGGTGCTTGCTTAGGTGGTGGGGGACTGCCTCTGGTTTGGGTCATGGGACAAAACTTCTGGGGAGATGCAGCACACAGGCCTGCTCATCCCAGAGAGGGACCCCACGACAAATCAAGGTACAGATGCCACCAGAGTCCACTTGGGTGAATCAGTGCGTTTTACTGGGTCACCGACAAGAGTATGGGTGAGGGATCACTTGCAGGAGCACCAATGGCAGCTGCATCACCAAGGTCCACCACAGCATGGGTGACAGCTCACAAAGCTGGGAACAGGAAGCATAGTGCACAGCCCTGCAGGCAGCTCAACAGATGGGAGAATGTCCTTTCCAAGTGACTCTGGTCTAAACCTCTTCCAGGCAGCTGCACGGTTTCTGCTTCTCCCAGGCAGCTGGGCTGGTCTCAGAGTCTTTGCAGCTTGGCTTGGCTGAGACTCTACTTTGCAGCTTAGCTCCTCTGATCCTGGCAGCTTCTCTTAGATGGAGAGGGACTCTGAGCGTGTATGTTTACTCTGCTAGGGAGGGCCTAGTGAATCCTGTTTCAGAATCTTCTTGAAGATGTCGTGAGTTGTTTACCTGCCTGCTTCAGGAGCTTCCTGCAGGATGCAATGTTTCAATCCTGGAGGAAACGGTTACAGCACTGTTTCCATGTGCACCAGACACTTCCCAGAAAGACTTTATTTTCATAATCACCCCTAAAGTGTGTATTGTTTCCATTTTATATTTTTTAAAAACCGTAGGCTCCAGGCAGTGGTGTTGCTCCCGACTGCACCCGGGAGTGCTGCCGTGCTTTCTTCCCCTCTCGGTTTCCTGTCTCTCACACCCCAGCCCCTTCCGACTTCCCAGCACACGTGCTCCGACAGGGATAGTGTTGACAGCTGCATTTCCATCCCACTCCCATCCTATTACGTCAATCAAACAGTGGCGAACTTTCCTATCTCTGTTCCTAGATCTAGGAACTCAAGGGACCTGGGTATTTGTCTAGTATGCACAAGACTCTGGGTTTGATCCCCAGCACCCCATAAACAGGGTGAGGTAGCACATATCTGTAACCCTGGCACTCGGGTGGTAGAAGCAGAAGCATCAAGAGTTCAAGATCATTCTTGGCCACATATCGAGGTCAAGGCCAACTTAGGCTGCTTGAGATGTTGTCTCAAAACAAAACAACAAACAGGTATAGATCCAGGGGTTCAAGGTGAAGCAAATGAGTCAGAGACTCTGCTTTTGTTGAGCTTATAGTCCTGTGGAGGGGGAGGCAGTAAGCAGCTAATCACAAGACAGTCGCAAAAATACATCAATGAAATGTGTCGAGAAGAGCGCACAGAGATAGAAATAGGGGGCGTTAGGGCTGGAGAGGTGTCTCAGCTGTTAAGAGCACTGGCTGCTCTTCCAGAGGACCAGGGTTCCATTCCAAGCACCCACAACGAATGCGCATGTCCACTTGTACAACTCTAATTTCACAGAATCCAGTGCCCTCTTCTGGCCTCTGCAGGTATTGCATGCACAAGGTACATAGATAAAACAGCATTCGCAGAAAATAAATTTTTAAAAAAATATTCAGAATTAGAATAGTGCCACCATCCTTTGAATCAAGGAAGATTTCCTTGATAAGGTCAGGTGAACCGAGACCTGGTATATGAAGGCGAATTCCCTAAGTTAATGCAGGGTCAGACAAGGGAAGACCTGCTCCATGCTCATGGTTTGCCAAGACTCGGAGACAGGAAGCAGGAAGAATGGGCCAGGTCTTTCAGAGACTGGCAAGTCATCCCTGCTTCCTATCCTTAAAGGAATGGCTCTCTACGGAGGGAGGAGGTGACATGGTCCTACTTCATCGCTTCTTTGTCAGGGACTTCATTGAGGAGGCACATTGATCCTCTTGTGTATTTCCACGTCACTGAGCATGTGCAGAACTCCCCTGAGTATTGCCTTCTAGTCTATAAAGTCTGTACAGTAAAAGCCCAGACAACCTGCTGGCCACACTGGCCACTTTGTGCCTCTCTGCCTCTCCCTGCAGCTGGAAGTGCTGACCAACCTGGCCAATGAGACCAACATCCCCACCGTTCTACGGGAATTCCAGGTACAAGCCATGGGCTCACCTACATCCAGCAGCCCTGGGCGAGGTGCCCAGCAGATTCTTATTACCCAGTGAGAGTTGGCCTGATGGGTCTCACCTTCAGCAAGAGCCCAAAGCTGCAGAAACTGTGGCCTTAGGTCCCCCTTCCAGTACCTTCTGTTGGCTTAGGGCTGAGCACTCCCCTGATGTGGTTTGGTGATATCATAGTCCTCCAAGACTTAATCTCTGGCATGATGAGTTATAAAATGAGGGGTCACAGTCTTAGTCCACTGGAAGGTCATCCTTAAGCCCTTCGCTGTGGGGTCACTACTTACTGGATGTCACTGTGTCCTGGTATCCCACAGACCTACATCCGCAGCATGGACAAAGACTTTGTGGCAGCCACCATCCAGGCCATTGGACGATGTGCGACGAACATAGGCCGAGTCCGCGACACCTGCCTCAATGGCTTGGTACAGCTTCTGTCCAACCGCGATGGTCAGTGTTTGCCTGGAGAAGTGCTTGGCCTTGGCGGTGTATGTGTGTGTGCTTGAATGTCTGACCCCGCTGGCCAGTGGGTATTCCCTTGTGTGTCTTGGTACAACGTCCGTCTGCTCCGGTTAGTGTCCAGGTATTGCTGTAACTGGAGGGCTGCTTGAGACATGCAGGGAGCTGAGGAAGAGGATGGCCAAGGGCATTGCAGGTGTGCCTGTCCGCCTTGGTGCAGCCATTCGACTGCTGTGGGGCTCACGTTCTCATTCTTATTCCCTAGAGCTTGTGGTCGCAGAGTCCGTGGTGGTCATTAAGAAGCTGCTGCAGATGCAGCCAGCGCAGCACGGGGAAATCATCAAACACTTGGCAAAGCTCACAGACAACATCCAGGTGAGGGAGCAACGCCACGTTCTCAGCCTGCCCCAACGTGGTCCCCGTGGTTTCTTTTTAAAGAGTTATTGTGCTTTTAAAGTGTGTGTGTGTGTGTGTGTGTGTGTGCGTGCGTGCGTGCGTGTGTGTGTGTGTGTGTGTGTGTGTGTGTGTGTGTGTGTGTAGAGGCCAGGCCAGAGGCTTCAGATTCCTGAAGCGAGAGTTACGGTTAACTGTGCTGGGAACTGAACTTGGGTTGTCGGCAAGATCGCCAAGTGCTCTTCACCTGTGAGCCATCTTTCTAGCCCTGTCGATGACTTTTAGACCCTGTAACCAAATGCTTTAGCTTCGTCCAAATCAACTTCCAAATGGACACTGGAAGTTCTTCAGGTAGAAGGAGAGCGATTGGACCGTGTGACCTTGTCTAAGAGTGTCCCTATGGGGTCCCTCAAATAACTCTTCAGCCTTTCCCAGCGCTCTTTATTTCCCACCAAAGCTCTCACCGAGGATGGCTGATTGATTAACCCTTTGTTTTTCTGTTGCACTGAAGCGTTTAAGTAGCCCTAATTCCATTACTGGAGATTCGGAAACACGGACATGGCAGTTCAGGAATAAATCTAGAAAACCATGGCTCACTTTAGGGCTTGGCAGCTTTACCTGTGATAATGAAACCATATGGAATAGGGGTGCTGTTTATGAAAGGCCCACTTACATTTATTCCCCCCTCTACCCCCATCCTCAGACACCTAGAAGACAGAAGGTCAGCACAGATGGCAGCCATATCCTGCGCAGTTCCTCCCACCCACACCAGCCTGTTTCCTCTCGTCCTAATGCCTGTCCGTACCCACAGGTGCCCATGGCACGAGCCAGCATCCTCTGGCTCATCGGAGAGTACTGTGAGCATGTGCCCAAGATTGCACCTGATGTCCTGAGAAAAATGGCCAAGTCGTTCACAGCAGAGGAGGACATCGTGAAGCTGCAGGTCATCAACCTGGCAGCCAAGCTTTACCTGACCAACTCAAAGCAGGTAAGGAGGGGGAGACGTCCCCACGAGCTTTCTCTGGACCCCCAAGAGCTGTCCCAGGAAGCATTCCTTTGACTCTTTCCTGCAGGCCTGGACTCTGTTCTGAAAAGACATATTAGGACAGTTGACTAGTCTTGCAGGTAACCAGAGCCTCCCCAGTGTCCATAGCTATTCCTGAAGCAAGTGGAGTCACTACTGAAGAGAGTCTCTTGTGAGGCTGTGTATATTCATGTCTTGATGTTAGAGAGACCTTATCTGTCACCTTTGGAACATGGGCTGTGAAATGCTTATGCTGATTGAGCTAAGGGAGGGGCTGGCTGTGATGGGCATTGATGGGAGAACATGTATTCCAGGGGACATGGGTTGTGACCTCTTCCCAAAGGTTGGTGACGTCTGGCCTGTCTGTGCCAGGGTTAAGGTCAAGATTGTGTTCCAGCCTGGGCAGTGTTGGTAAACAATGTCTTTCGAAAGGTAATAGATTATGAGAGGTACTATAGCCAAGGATGTAGTTCAAGTAAGCTGGAATATTAGAGCCTTTGGTTATCCAGTATTCCCTGAGATGGCTTGTTCCAAGGATAAGGCAGAATGTGCAGAACTTTTCAAGGAGCCAGAGACTGCAAACAAGAGGGAAGTTCAGCAACGTTGGCATTCTTAAACTGCTGCCCACAGGCTGACCCTGGCCTGCGGCTTATTTTTACAAATATTTCAATTTGAACACGTTCATTTACATTCTACATATGGATGCATTTGTGCTACTGTGGTAGAGCTGATTGCTTTAAAGCAGTGCGCATGGCCTATAAAACCTAAAACTCTCTGACCCTTTCCAGAAAATGCTTGCAGATCCTTGAAACAAAATATCCGAATGAATGGATCAGCTCTACAGTAAAGTGATAGCCCGAGACTGCAGTGTGCCCTCAAAGTGGCTCTTTTGCTGTCCTATGGCAGCAGTCTTAGGATCACAGCACGTGGCATCTTTACTGATGGCTTTGATTCATAGTGCTTGGCCTGAGTCCAGGGACTCGAGTTGGGATAGGCTGGGCCACCAAGTGCCAGGCTCTGGTAAAGAGTCAGATAGAAGGGCAGTAGCTACATGTAGAGGCAGCAAGTACTGGGTCTTGTGTATCAGTGTTGTGGGGAATCAACCCTGAGAGAGCGAGCAGCATGGGGTGGCAATTGTGTGGGTGCTGTCTTGTTTGGAAGGGAGGAAGGAGCAGGCTGGGGGAGCTCTTGGAAAAACGAAGCAGGACCTAGAGAGTGTCACTCAGTGGTAGAGCACGTGCATAGCGCGCACAAAGCTCTGGTCCTCTGGGTTCAGCTCCCAATACCCGAAGAAAGCAAACCAAGCAAAGGGGCATCTCGCGCAGTGGGGAGTGTGGCATGCTCAGAATTCAGCCAGGGTCCTGAAGTCACTGTGTTTTTATAACCTTGGGCCTGTCTGCATGGCAGTTGTCACTGTCATGGTGGGTGGTGACAGTTGACGACTTCTCCTCCTCCTTCTCCTTCTTCTTTTTTGTTGTCAGGGTCTTTGTGTAACAGTCCTGGCTGCCCTGGAACTCATTTTGTAGACTAGTCTGGCTTCATAATCATAGAGATCCCCCTCCTTCTGCCTCCCCAGGGTAGCCGCCACTCTGGTATGAGCCACAGTTGACTTCTTTACTGGTTTCTTTGAGTCACAGTGGGTAGTGTTTCCCCTGGGACTCAAGCAAGGGAGGCAGGCCACCAAGTGTTGGGACTCTGAGTAGTCATCACTGCTAACTATACACGCATTCATTCATTCATGCACCCTGTTTTCTAGATGGTCCCCTTAGGTGCGGGCATGGTAATGTCATATTTTAATCCTGTAAGCTTTTAGTAGCTTCATGATAAATTACTATCAACTTAGTGGCTTAAGATAATATTGATATTTTCTTTCAGTTTTTATGGGTCAAGAACCTGCTATGGCTCAGTTAGGGCTTATGCAAGACTGTCCTAGAAGTGTAGGCCAAGGCTGGGTTTCCACCTGGAGGCAATGCTGAATACAGGTTCACGTCCCAGCTTACACAATGTCAGGGTCATGTCCCGGCTCACACAGTGTGAGGGTCACATCCCTGCTCACACAATGTCAGGGTCACATCCCTGCTCACACAATGTCAGGGTCACGTCCCAGTTCACACAATGTCAGGGTCACGTCCCTGCTCACACAATGCCAGCACTGCTGTGGCTATGGATCCAGGGCCCTGACTTCTTGCCGACTTCCAGCTAGAGACTCCTCCTAGTTTTTAGAAGCTGTCTTTAGTTTCTTCCAATGTGGCCACTTCATTTTTCCAAACCACAAGGGACAAATGTCTTAGAGCCTTTGTACTAGCAAGACAGGCCTCTACTCCCATCACCCTTGCCACATTCCAAAGTCTCAGGCCTTGCTCACACCAAGGCAAGGAGGTTACACAAATGCAAACATTCAGAAGCGACTTGCGTGCGAGTTAGCATGAATGTTGACACGGGTTATTGAGAGTGTCCCATAGTGCTCTTCCCTGGCAGCTGGACCCCTTGGTCAGTAGGAATTATCGTTATATAACATTTGGCTCTTAGGTTCTCTTGAACAGCCTAATCTGAAAAGAAATGTGTATTTATTTTATGTGCCTTGTGTATATATATATATACGTATATACACACATATATATGTATACACAAGGCACATAAAATAAATACACATTTCTTTGTGTGTTTAAATATATACATAATATATACATATATACGTATGTGTGTTTATATATACATATATATACATATACACAAGGCACATAAAATAAATACACATGTATGTATGTATGTATGTATCTTACAGGCACATAAAATGTGTGTGTTTATGCCTGTTTGTGTGCGTGTATATTTGTACGCACGCCATATACATGCAGGAGTCCATAGAAATCAGAAGAGGGTGTCACATCCTTTGGAACTTGACTTAGAAATGGTTGTGAGCTAACATGTAGGTGCTGGGAATTGAACCCAGGTCCTCTAGAAAAGCAACCAATGCTCTTAACCTCCAAGTTATTACAGACAGTCTTTCAGTGCATGGGTTATTACAGTCTTGCAGTGTGGCAGTGCATGGGTTATTACAGACGGACAGTCTCACAGTGCGGCAGTGCATAGACCAGCCTCTTATCTTGATTGTTCACATGGGATTAGGCCTGTGAACAGATGAACCCAGCCCTTCAGTGTTTTTTCTAGAATGAGACAAGGGAAGGAGATGGTCTGTTACTGGCCTCCTGTGAAGCCTATGGAAGAAGATGCTGTCCTAAATTAGAGGGGAGGGGACGGATGTGCCACTGTATCCTAATAGCGTGTTGTCAAGGGTGTCTATCAGTTTGGGCTGGTCAGATGGTCGGTGGCGTCCCGTGTGCGTGTTTCTGAGTCCATTGTATTAGGAGACTCTGGGGTGGAATTGTGGAGTCGCTGTACTAGGGGGGCTGAGCTGGATGTGAGGCATCAGAGTCCATGGAGAGCACAGTGTAGGTAAGAGCGGGGACACGGGTGTCCCTAAAGTGATATGGGGCAGTTGTACCACAACCGCAGCCCTGATTCTGGGCCAGCACCTGGAAATCTCTGCCCGTCTCGGATGTCTACTCGGTGGCAGCAGGGTTAGCAAACTAGTCCTGTCTACGGTTGGATGTGGTGTTGTGTCATCACAAGTCTTCCGAGTCCCAGAGTCGTCCCTAGGTTCTGTCTTGCTCTTGCCTGCTACCTGCACATACGCTAGTGTTAGCTGTGATCTTGGTGATAGGGAAGAGACACATAGAGATCTGGGCCAAAGGCATAGGCAGTGACAGGGATGGGACCTCTGATGCAGACTCAGGTATAGTAGCTATGGGCTTCTCAACCTTGAAGAAGCCATTTCCTGATTCTGCTTCTCTGAAGTGAGGCGATCCTACCTACCACTTGGATGGATCGTGGAGATGGCAGAGAACGGGGAACAGCTGGCACAGTTCTTAGCTCCGGAAGTCCTTCATAAATGATGGCGGCCCCCACTGCCATCACGCGAAGGCAGCTTAAACTAGGCCAAGATTGGGACGGTATCTGAGACTTCAGGTCCTCAGATACAGCTGCAGGCCATGAACTCCAGACGACCTCTACAAACCTCAGAGGCAGAGCCATTTTGATCTTGTTAGAATCGTCTAGGGGACAGACTGGGATCTCTGAGACCCCCTAGGCTGGGATCTCTGAGACCCCCTAGGCTGTTCAGGATTTACTCTGAGTGTTGATAGTTCCAGTGGAAGAACCCCTGTTTACCTTGCTCCTTATTGTCTTGATTCTTTGAAGTGGGGGGTGGAGCCTGGAATCCACAAGGTGTAGCAAAGTTAGCCTTCCTCCGCTAACCCTGTTGTGCCAGAGGAAAGAGGCTGGCTGGCCTGGATTACTAGGAACTAGAAATGAGAAGAATAGAATCTGGGACCAAGAGGGAGGAGAGAACAACCTCATTTGCTGGTCCAAGGCAGATCATAAGTCAGACCAGAGGCTGAAATGTAGAGCTGAGAACCAGGGCAGGCTGGGGGGAAAGTTGGGTGATGTACATATGAGAGAAAGAGACTCTCTCCCTGGATGTGTTGACTGAACACAGCTGTCTCCGAGTCTCCTGGAGCAATCAACCCTCTGTTGATTGCTGAGCCACCCTCTCTTCTCTCCTCAGACAAAGCTCCTGACCCAGTATGTGCTGAGTCTGGCCAAGTACGACCAGAACTACGATATCCGAGATCGAGCCCGCTTCACCCGGCAGCTCATCGTTCCTTCTGAGCAGGGTGGTGCCCTCAGCCGCCATGCCAAGAAACTCTTCCTGGCCCCTAAGCCAGCCCCTGTCTTGGAGTCATCCTTCAAAGGTGGGAGCAGGAGCCAGGGTAACCTCCTGGGAGAGAGGGCAGGAAGTGGCTGGGCCCAGGACCCAGGGTCCAGGATTTCACCCAAGGCCACCTAAGGCTGGGCACCACGCTCCTGTGTGCAAAACTGATCTGCTATTCTCCCCAAAGTCTCCACTACAGCCTTAACGGTTTCTGCCTCACCTGAATATTTGTTCTCTCTGTCACGTGGGACTCTGCTTTCTCTCCCTTTCTTAGGCTCCTCTTTCACCTCCCTTCTGAGCAGGCTTTGGGCTTGGGATTCTATACTAGGATGTTAAATGCCAAGGACCCAGGAAGGCAGGTAGAACGTGCAAAGGAGAGGGCCATATTATAACAATCCCGAGCATGCCATTGCCAACAGGAGTGCAACCCAAGCCCTGGTCTCCAGGCTCCCAGCCTCTGTGACCTGGGAGGGGAGGGGTTGCTCCAGCTGCTCATTAGCCCTAGAAACCCAAGCCAGGGCCTAGCCAGGAAAGATGCTTCCTGCCCAGAGCCTGGTTTTCCTGGTACTTCTGCATTTTTTTTTCCTCCCCTGGGGCTCAGAGGTTGATGTAGGAGAGTGATGGAAATCTCCCAGGATGCTGGACAGCCCTGAAACCATCCTCATTCGCGTCTTTGTGTTACTGACCTACACCATCTGTCCGCTGACCCTAACTCTCCTCACACTCCATTCTGACGGCTTGTTCCTCCCCATGATCACAGAGGCCCACCAGATCTGTCCTCTCTCCCTCAGCAAGCCTAGCCAGCCTCCTCTTCACCTTGACCTCCCGTGTTAGACTTTTCTCTAAGCCCGGCTGTGCCCAGAAGGGGGAGCCACATTCACACTTTGGCCTCCCCATTGATACCTGAGCAGCCAGGCCAGCAGCATCTCTGACCCTGGAGTCTTCTCCCTTAACACCTTGTCCACATTCTCTTTAGTCTCTGTCCTGGACTGACTAGAAAGCTTTTTCTCTCAGCATGTAGGCCTGTGTGTAGTCGGGTACAGGAGTCACCAGGGGGTGGAGCCATCCGTTTCCTTGCCCAGGTTGGGAATCCCCCACTAGAATCCTCACTAGACCCAGTCCCGCCCAGGAATCACGTACCCCCATATCAAGCACTGTGCACCGCCACGACTGGCCTCATTGTAAACCCGTCTTCAGATCGTGACCATTTCCAGCTGGGCTCTCTGTCCCACCTGCTCAATGCAAAGGCTACAGGCTACCAGGAGCTCCCAGACTGGCCGGAGGAAGCCCCAGATCCGTCCGTGCGCAATGTAGAGGTCAGTAGCTTTGGCATGTGTGTGCATGCATGCGTGTTTATGTATGTGTGTGAGTGTGTGAACGTGCACGCATTCGTGTGTGTTGGGTAAGGGACAGCAGCAGGGAGCCCTGGCAGTGCCATCCCAGCCCCCCATACCCTCCCCACATACAGGAAGAAGACCTTTCCCTTATTGAGACCCACGTGGGCCTGTTGGGCGAATACACTGAGGTCCCCTCTGTGTGCCGTGTGCCCTCCTCCTCCTCTCTCCCTGTGTGCTGTGCCCTAGGCCTTTTCTCCTTGGCTGGGTGCCGTCATGGCTGTGAACCATTTACTCCTCTCCCTATGGACTGTGCATCTCCATTTTCTCTCTTGGGGTCAGGCCTGATTAGGGAACCAAGAAGAGCTGTGAGGGGTGTAAAGGGCATGAGCTTTACTTCCCCCTCCTCCAGCCCTGAGGAAACGGCCCCTTCTCATGACATCTTCAGGTACCCGAATGGACCAAGTGCTCAAATCGGGAGAAGAGGAAGGAGAAAGAAAAGCCTTTCTATTCTGACTCCGAGGGGGAGTCTGGCCCCACCGAGTCTGCAGACAGCGGTGAGCAGAGGGGTAGAGCTTCCTGCCATTCAGGACAGACTGTGATGTCTTGCCCATGTGCACGCCCTTGCGGTGGCGATGCTCTGCCTGTGTGTAGACCATGGTCGTGCACTTGCTTATGAGCCACAGCCTGTGCGAACCCAAGTGTCCGTTCTCAGACGTGTGTGCTGTGCAAATGACGTGTGGGTCCTTTCTTTTTTTTTTTTTTTTTTTTTTTTTTTTTTTTTTTTGGTTTTTCGAGACAGGGTTTCTCTGTGGCTTTGGAGTTTGGAGCCTGTCCTGGAACTAGCTCTGTAGACCAGGCTGGACTCGAACTCACAGAGATCCACCTGCCTCTGCTTCTGCCTCCCGAGTGCTGGGATTAAAGGCGTGTGCCACCATCGCCCAGCTCCTTTCATGTTTCTGAAGCCTCAGTTGGCATCTAGGGTTGGGATGGGTCAGATGGAGTTGAAGTTTCAGTTCTGAGCCTGGAGCTGGGAACCCAAACAACTCCCGTGGACCCCAGAAAGGCCTCTGCATACAGTGGGCAGGGCCTTCGTTGTTGGCGGTGGAGGGGGGCTTTGCTTGCAGTGGGGAGGCCCTGACACATTTCCTCCGTAGAGCCGGAATCTGAGAGTGAGCCCGAGAGTAAGAGCAGCAGCGAGAGCGGCTCTGGGGAGTCCAGCAGTGACTCAGATAATGACGAGGAGGATGAAGAGAAAGGAGGGGGCAGCGAGAGGTAAGCAGAGGAGCCTTGGGGAGCTAGTCTGGAAAAGAAACATCCGGGTCTCGAGGCAGCCCTGAGCTTCCCGCAAGAAGCTGGGGGCCTTCACACCCACTGCTCTGTGGCTGGTGGCTCTGCCCAACTGCTAAGGTCTGGGAGGTCTTAAAGAACTCCTGGGAGTGGTGGCAGAGATGTAACTGGGGGCTTGGAGTCCAAGATGGCACCAGCTAGGTTAAAGCTTTTATGGGGCCACGTACAAGTAGATACAGGCTTGACCGGCCCAGGGTTCCCACTCTCACCTCTGCTTTTCAAGATAAGTCATGAAAAGTCCCCTGTTCGGGGAGACGAGGGGGTCAGGCTGGACCTTAGCCTCACCATTTCTACTTTAGTGAACAGAGTGATGAAGAAGGCGAGAAGAAGAAGACGAAGAAGAAGAAGAAGGTGCCCGAGGGGCACAGGGAGGGCTCATCATCAGAGGAGGGCAGCGAGTCCAGCAGCAGTTCCTCGGAGTCCGAGGCGACGTCAGAGTCTGAGGAGGAGCAGGCTGAACCTGCCTCCTGGAGGAAGAAAACAGTAAGAGCGTGCTTCCTACCCCCTGGGCCAGACGTCTTCCCACCATTCAGAACAGACTGTGATGTCTCTCACCACGCCAGAGAAGGCTAGGGTGCTCCTCTTCCTCATAGCTCCACCCCCTTTTTCTCTTTCAGCCTCCCAGCAGCAAGAGTGCCCCTGTAGCCAAGGAGATCTCCCTGCTTGACCTAGAGGACTGTGAGTTTGAATGGTAGAAGGCATGGGTGAAGGAAGCCCGGTGTGACTTAGGAGGCGTCCTGGAGTCTGGGGTGTCTGTCCTGGGTCATTCTGGTTTCTAGGCTTCTGTGTCTCTCGCTGTCCACGGTGCTGAATTTTGCTCCTTGAGCTCTGGGCCCAAGACAACCCTAATTTCCTCTTCCTCATTAACCAGCTTTCTTTCTCCCCCTTCACTCCCAGTTACCCCTCCTAGTGTCCAACCTGTGTCTCCTCCCATGGTTGTATCTACCAGTCTGGCTGCTGACTTGGAGGGCCTGACACTCACAGACTCTGCTCTGGTGCCTTCGGTGAGCTGGGGAAGTACTTAGCTGAATGCTGCATCCTGTGGTCTGGGCCTGTGTGCTAGGAGGTGGGAGTGATGACTGGGATACCCTGGTTGGGACTGGCTATCCTTTGCCTTATTTCTGCACTCCCCTCCCCTCCCCCTCCAGCTGCTGAGTCCAGTGTCCAGCATTGGGAGGCAGGAGCTGCTGCACCGGGTGGCCGGAGAGGGGCTGGCCGCGGACTATGCCTTCAGTCGCCAGCCTTTCTCTGGGGACCCCCACATGGTGTCCATACACATCTACTTCTCCAACAACTCTGAGACTCCCATCAAGGGGCTGCACGTGGGCACTCCCAAGCTGCCGGCCGGCATCAGCATCCAAGAATTCCCTGAAATTGGTACAGAGGGCCTTGGGAGGGTAGAGGAAGAGGCCCCTAGCAGATTCAGTCTTTCTGTAGTTGCCGATACTATTTTAGGGTCAAGCCAGGTGCCCTGCTATGGGGAAACAGAGGTGGAATTGAATTATGACTTACACCATGGTGGACAAGATGAATAAGAAATAAGCAAGTTCATATTAGGGCCCGAGGTGACTAAGCAGTTTTGAGAGTGGGTGAGGGAAAGGTACTTAGGCTTCAAGGGGAAGCCAAGGACAGTCTCCAGAGGCACAGAAATCTGGGAATCCAGAGGGCTAGTCTGCTCTGATAGAGAAGAGAGACTGAAGCCATACCGGGTTCCAGGACAATCATGGCCTTTCCTGTCCCCTCATTGCTTTCCTAACATCACCCAGAGTCCCTGGCACCTGGAGAATCCACCACTGCTGTGATGGGCATTAACTTCTGTGACTCAACCCAGGCAGCCAACTTCCAGCTGTGGTATGTCCCCAACTTATGTGGTAGTGAGAGAATGGGATGGAGAGAGTGGAGAGAGGCAGGGTCTGAGAGAACCAGAGCTGGAGAGTGTAGCTGGTGGGCTACTCTAAGCTCTGTGGGTCTGGCTGCCATTCCCAGCCCGAGATCTCATCTCACTCTTCTGCCTCAAGGTAACGGGAATGAGGGAAGTGGTTGCTGGCTTCATTTCTGCTCCTGTCTCCTTTTGCTTTTCCCAGCACCCAAACCCGACAGTTCTATGTCTCCATTCAGCCGCCTGTTGGGGAACTGATGGCCCCCGTGTTCATGAGTGAGAATGAGTTCAAGAAGGAGCAGGGTGAGTGCTCCCTGTGGTGGATTGTGCGGACATGTGGGAGGAGTCTCTGCCCTTTAGACAGAGAGGGCCCTGTAGCTTCTGCCTCTCTCAAAAGTCTTCGCCATGTGTGAGGCTTGAGAAAGTTTGCACACAGCCCTGCCCGCATTCCCGTTGGGAATACAGTGCTTGCAGAGGTATGGTGGAAAGTGTTGGGAATAATTCTGTTTAGGACACGGGAATTCTATTAGAGGGGAGCACTAAGAACAAAACTGGAGTTGGTATTGTTTGTCCTAGTTCCGAGGAGCCCTGAATGCTCTTGGTCTAGGATTTCAGAGTGAGAAGGGCTCCCAGAAGTTACTGCGGGAAGGAGGGGGGAAGCTTTCTAGCAGTGGCAAGTCAGGGAAGCAGGAGAAAGGCTCCATCCTCTTCAGAAAGAACAGCCTGGTAACACTCACAGCTAAGAGCAGAGAAGCCAGCCGTGGGAAAAGGTAGCCCTACATCAGGGGAGGAGATAAGGGCTTCACACAGCTCTGGCCTCAATTTCCTGGGGTGAGGGGCAAATACTGTGGCTAGTGATAAGGTCATTGTGATAGACCCGATGAGAGATGCCGAGGCAGGATCAGAGTCATAGCAGAAGGCATGAAAGGGCTGGGATGGGAGAGACTGGGAAGGGGCAAGCTACAGACAGTAGCCTTGAGATAGAGAGGAGGTGGACCATAGCCCGACTCTAGAATCCCTGGCTTGATATGGAGATGGGCAATGCCCTTCCACCTTGAGCAGGTGGTGAGCGTTTACTGAGATGGATCAGGTTTTGAGAGTCATGTGGTCTCTCTTGTAATAACGTAGCTCTGCTGCTGTTACATGAAACAGTCACTTAAATGAATGGGTGTGGCTATGTTCCTAAGAATATTTTATTTAGATATTTGGGAAACTTTTATTTCATTTTCAAGTTTCAAGAAATGCTCAGTGCTTTAAAAAAAAAAAGCAATACAACTACAGAACCGCAAGCCATTTGGGTAGTGAACTGCATTTGGCTTATAGCCTAAAGATTTGTCAGACCCCTGCTCTGGGAGAAAGTACAAGGCAGGCAAGAGAACAGCCTGGCTGGTTTTGGGGCCAGGCCATCTTGAAGCGCATTTGGGGAGGTGTTAGGATGTGCTTGAATATATAGATCTGTGCTTAGCAAACACCTGCAGACGGCAGTCACAAGCACAGAGGTGGGAATGGAAGCTGTGAGTGCGGGTGACATCGCCCTGACAGAGGGGGCAGTGGTAGCATGGGGGTGAGTGGTTGTGCAGAATCTTAGGAATTCCTGCCTTCTCTCGGAGAAAGGGGAGGGAGCAAAGAGAGCTGACAAGGCAGGAAGGTGCTAGGGGGTGCCTGTAGGCTGCCATGGCCACAGACTTCCAGATCCGGCATGCCAGCACCCATGCTGAGCTCAGGGAGAGCAGGCTACTAAAGGGGGACAGCACAGTTGCAGTGGCTTGAGGGAGATTTTAGAATCCTCTGTGGAGGACCTTGGCTATGAATAGGGAGAGAGCAGGGCACCACCATGAGGAGCGCTCCCTGCTTCCAGAAAGTTCTCAGAAATGGCTAGATGTGAGCATGACCAGCGTGATGGACAGTGACAGGGTGGTGTTGTTGGCCAAGAATGGAGGGTGTGAGAGAAACAAGGCAAGTGTGTCAGTTTCCTGAACCGAGAGAGTGGGGAAGCCTCACAGGAAGGAGAAAGGCCAAATAGAAGCCTGGTGAGGGTGATTCTGACCTGCAGAGCCTGGGAGAACCTGAGAATATTTCGCTAGCTAGTGCAGGTGCTAGCCTGGATCCACCACAGCCTCTGCCCTCATCATGACCTCTGACCCCAGGAAAGCTGACAGGCATGAATGAAATCACGGAGAAGCTCACACTGCCAGACACCTGTCGGAGTGACCACGTGGTGGTGCAGAAAGTGACCGCCACGGCCAACCTGGGCCGTGTTCCTTGTGGGACATCTGATGAGTACAGGTATGAGTGGAGGGGCAGAGGTGGACTCTGCTGGGGCCTGGTTTGAAGGAGCACCCCAAGCCCCAGGGCACCCCTCCTCTGCTCCCACCTCAGGTTTGCAGGGAGGACACTGACTAGTGGGAGCTTGGTCCTACTGACTCTGCACGCCCGGCCAGCTGGACCTGCCCAGCTGACTGTCAACAGCGAGAAGATGGTGATCGGCACCATGCTGGTGAAAGATGTGATTCAGGCTCTGACTCAGTGACTCTGCAGCACTGTGACCTCAGTGATCGTCACCTGTCCCTCCCTGTGACGTTTGCTCACACCTCTCCCCTCTACTCTCCTTCCTCCCTCACTCCTCCCTCTATCCTATTACCCACCTAGTGTGGGGGCACTGTCTCCCTCCCACCTGTTTCCCATGGGTTCCTTAGTGACTCTGCAGAGGAAGATAGTAGCTGCTCCTCCAGCAATCCCTTCCCTCGGCTTTCTGTAGGTATTTATGTAGCAAAAATCTCAATAAAATGTCTTCTCACTGGGTTGTGGCTCACCTTTCCTTCTAAGGGGTTTAGGGGAAGCTGTTCATGGCTCTCAGGGAGACTCTGGTTGGTAACTGAGCTGACCACCTCTAGGCAGGAGTGTGTCGGAATCTCTGAGCGAGAGACATCTAGGAGAGCACGCCAGGCAGAGCTGGAAGGATTCCTCAGTTTCAGCTGGGTGTGGTATCACTGGCAAAGAGTCCCAGCACGTGCAAAGTGGAGGCAGGAAGACCAGACGTTCAGGATTGTCTTTAGCTACGTAACAAATACAAAGCGAGTCTTAACTACATAATCTGTCTCAATTTTTTTTCTTGACCTCCTTTTCTTTACGTGTGTGTGTAACTGTACTGCATGTTTGTGGGCACATGTGGTGTGTGTACACATAATATGAACACATGTGTATGTCAGGGTCTGAAGTTGATGTCAGCCATCACTCTTGCTCATTCTTCCAGCTTACTCATCGAAGCAGGGTTTCTCAGTCACACCAGTTTGCTGATATGCTTAGTGTCCCCAGCCAGCTCGCTCTGGGAATCCTGTCCCCACCTTCCCAGGCTAGAATTACAGGTAGGCTGCTACACACATACAGTATTCACGTGGGGTTTGGGGTCCTTCCACTTGCCTGGCAAACACTTTCATTGTGGAGCCAGCTTCCCATCCCTCTCCCCGCAGCCCTTTTCTACATCTGAGCAGAAGCAGGTTCCCATTAGTGGCTGGCAGTTTGCCTTGGTTTCCCTCATAAGCCCTTTGGGAAGAAGGGACTCATCATATGGGGAATTCCCCAAATATGTAGCAGTTCAAAATACATCAGTTATGTCCGGATAGAAGGTCTGGAGCTTTGATCCCCTCCCAGCTTGTGAGATGAGCCAATTGGCCATCTTAGTGGAGGAGAAACAGAAGATATACGGCCATGCTTCTCAAGAAACCTTTTTTCAGTCTCTTGGGAACTCTGTTCACAAATAGATTCCAAGGCCCCATCTTATTAGCTGAGCAGACAAAGGTGCTTGCTTCCAAGCCTAACGACCCCGAAACACCTGGTGGAAGGGGAGAACCAGTTCCTTCATGTCATCTTCTGATTTCCACACCTGTGCTGTGGCACATACGTAAAATAAATGTAGAAAAATGTAAATGCAATGCATGAAGCAGTCTTTAACATTAAAAAAAAAAAAGTCCAGATTCTGAGCATGCGGTCCTAAGTATGCACCGTGGCGTAGAATAGTGAGGATGAGAACCTCCACACCTGTGATAAGCCCGTTGGCCCTCCCTGATACCTTTCGTGGTGAGGAAGCAGGCTGAGTGAGCAGCAGGAATTCAATCAATGTGTATTCAACCAGGAAGAAATAGGGTAGAATAAGTTTAGGAGGGAGTGCGGACTTAAACGAAGTCTTACAGACCTTCTCAGAACTTTATTATTCAAATGGGGCTTATGACCACCCCTCTCTCCCCAATGGAACTAGAGTGTGCACTGTTCTCATGCTTGGTGTTTACTCTCTTGGGATACTTTCCTCACAGAACGCTGTGATTGACCGGGTTGTGGAGAATAGCCTTCGGACACAGATAGCTTGAGACGTTGAGGCAAAGCTTCTGGTGCTCTGTGACCGAAGCTCTAGATCCTTGTTGTGTATGCCGGGGCCATGCCACTTAGGTACCCATCTGTTCAGAAGTATGCCAGGGGAAATAGGTGTGGCCCCGTTAGGGAAGGAGAACAAAAGCAGTACCAGGGGACGGCCTACATCTGGCTCTGGGGATTTGCCAGGCACCGTGGCACCAGACAGCAGCTGGAGCTGCTGATTTCAGGAGAGCCTGGAGACTCTGAATTCTACCCCGTAGGATTTCTGTTTTTATCACCGCTTTGTCTGAGGTGGGACTTGAGTGCTGGACTTAGGCTAATTTTTACTTCCGAATCAGCTTTGATAGAGCTGATAGGAGAATCTCTAAGAAATATCAACACAGACGGATTGGGAAATTGCTCTAGGTAAGGCCTGATACACAAGCTTGAGAAAGGACCTGGGTTGAGTTCAGTTCCCAGCACTCATATAGAAGTCCAATCCCAGGATCCCAGGGACTCGTTGGTTAGCCAGGCTAAACAAAACAGTGACCGCCTCCAGATGTCAACTTACAGGGTCCATAAGCACACAAGCACGCACACATATTTATTGATCTTGGGACATTTTTCTCACAGACCATTTTAGTTGACTGGGTTGTGGAGGATAGCTGTTTTTAGCTATCCAAGCTATCTTAGATATTTGAAGACCTTGGTATGCATTGAAAATATGACTCTATAGCTCACCTTTTCTAGTTTTAAATATTTTTCATGAGTTTAAGCTCCAGCGTGGTCAAATTTTTCATCTTTATATTTTATTTTTAACTTACAGAATTATTCCACAGGCTGAGGCAATAACAATGCCCTCTCCCAGGCTGATAGCATAGACTTATAATCCTAGCACTTGGGAGGAAGAGAATTTCAGTTCAAGACTGTCCTTAGCTATAAGTCTCAACAAATCAAAGCAACAAATTAAAATAAAGATATCCATCTATATTCTTCTTTAAAATTCCAAAACAGCTTTTCACATTTATATATTTAGCCTATTTAAAATTTACATTTATGTATAATAAAAAAGTGGGGCTGATCCACTATCTTTTTAAAAATATTACTGTGTGTGTGTGCGCGCACGCACGCACACACACGCACACACACACACACACACACACGGTACAGGTGGAGGTCAGAGGACAACTTCGTGTTGCTTGCTCTCTCCTTCCACTTTTACAAGGAATGTGGGAATTGAGCTCAGGTCAATAGGCTTTTGATGAGTAATTGACATACTAATCTGTTTTTTTCTTACCAACAACAACAAAACCCTAGTGTTTCTTCAATAAAGAAAGAGATCGATGAAACTTGAACCTGAATGAGACTTCATGTCCATCTTTCCTTGTGGTCTTGATTTCCTAAATCATTTTTCTCTTCTGATCTCTTGCAACTAGGACATCCCTTTCTCCCAGTAACCTCCTTTCTGCCTGCTATGCCCTGTGCTTTTTTTTATATGGAGCACATAAAAAACTACAGTCTCTCCTGCCCCCTACCACATGCAATTGAGAACTGGGAACAGCCAATCAGACACTTTAAAGCTAACTGCAGAGACAGTGCCAGGCATAGCTGGCCTCAAAGGATGTTTGTTGACTGGGACAGTGGATAATTCTCTCCTTGTCTGCTCCTGTCTCACACATCTGCCAGTGACCAGCTGTGCTGACTTGACCAAGTCATTTAATGTCTCTGCCCTTGTCATCTTCCACACTCTGTGTGGTATATAATGTATGCCTTCTAGTCAGGACTGTGCTTCCTGTAGAACCTGTAGGCCTAGCCAAGGATGCACCCTACTCCCCAACCTCATCCTGGGAGCAACAACTCTCCTGAGGCCTTAACTAAATTTGAACCCTCTACTTCTTCCCTTACATCATCGGTGGGCTCTTATACGTCACATGGAAGTGCACACATAAAGATGCTGGGAGTAGCCTGGGCATGATGATGCATGCTGATCATCACAGCACTCAGGAGGAGGCTGGGGCAGGAGGAGCAGACTTGGTTCAAGGCCAGTGTGTGCTGCATGCATACTGAAAGCTTGTTCGAGAAACAGGGTGGGAGGGGGCAAAATGGCTCACCAGGTAAAGTAAAGACATTTGCCACCAATCTTGATGAGCTGAGCTCAAGCCCCATGACCCACACAGTGGAAGGAGAGAACTGACTCCTCCAAGTTGTCTTCTGACTTCCATGTGTGTCCATATATACAAATAAAAAACAAATGTAAAAAGGGGACCAGGCTGGAGATGCTACAAGTTTAAATAAAACTTCACCATCATCAGGAAAAAGTATCATCAGGGCTATGAAAATGGAAAACTACTGCTTGAGTTCTTGGTTTTCTAATGTTGGCAAGGGGTCCTTGAGCGAGTAACCGAGTTACCTGCTTTTGTGGTGTGCTGGGGATTGAAGCTGCAGTCTGGTGGGTGCTTCACAAGCACCCCTATTGGTTATACTCCCAAATCTACTCTACAGTCCGGAGTGTAGGGGGTGGGGTGGGGTGGGGGCTCAGGCTCATTAAGTTGTCCAGGAAGGCTTTAAATTTGCGATCCTCCTGTCTTAGTCTCCCAAAAAGCTGAAGCCAAGCACAGGTTACTTCTCTGCATACATCTCGTCACCTACAAAATGAGTTAGCACAAGTGAAGCTCTCAGACGTGTGCTAAGCACATGGTTGAGTGCCCAGAACAGACTCTGTTCTTACCACTTCGACAAAGTTTAAGGAGAATTACTGATAGCAGAAAGTCACCTTCAAAGTTATTTTCTTATATGCTGGGAGTTTGGAAGTTTATTAGATTTTTTTTCCCCCTATATACTCATTCCCATAGGCCCTTAGGTGCCATTTCAAGTCTCAGATTCTTGTCTTGCTTGACTTGGGGCCAGGGAGGACTGGAGGTAAAGGATCACAAGTTGGCAGTCCCTAAGGTACATGGTGACCTTGGATTTAAAAATTCCTGAGATATTTTTGACATATTTGGTATCTATCAGATATCCACATTCCTTCTTCTGACTTATTTATTTTTGAGGCAGACTTTCTTCAGACTGTAGTTCTTAGCTGCCCTCCAATGCAAGGCAGCTCTCCTGTTTCATCATTGATAGTATTGAGATTGCAGGCCTACGCCACCACGGCTGGCTGACCAGCCCTTCAGAGCACCTCATACACCCTCATGTACAGTCCCCCTATGCCATAGACATCTGAGTGTGCGCTGTCTCAGGAGAGGGAGAGAAGGCAGACAAGAGACAGAAGGTTTGGCGTAGCAGGTCTATGCTGCTTGCTGACCATGATGGGACTTGGGGGTGAGCTGTTCTTAGGGGTATGGGTTCCCCTACAGTCGTCACCCTTTCTGCTTAGGACATCCGCCACCCTTGGGAGAGTCGCAAGATGGAGACTAGCCAGCCCTGACTGTCATTGAGCTCTCTCCAGATTTCAACTCCAGCATCTGTCCCCTTCCTCAACCTTCTTCTCAGAACACCAAACTAGACTAGGGCCACCGGCTTCCTTTCCCAGCACGCTGGGCAGAAGCCTACAGTAGCTGCCTCACGAACCTGCCAGAAGCTGGCAGCGGCTTCTTCCCCTCCTGTCGGGAAGAACCTAACAGTATACCATTCGAGACAATTAGAAATATTCGGTAAACTCTGGTCCCTTTCTTACCCACCCCAGTGCCTAATTTCCAACCTCTAAGCTTCCAGCAACCTCTGAAAAGAGACGTGGCAACTTCCAGGCTCCGTTTACTGTTCTTCCCGAGTTTCCAGCTGGCTGCAGAATAAAGCTGTGCTCGGACTTCCCTCCTGTGATATCAACACGCATTAGCCGGGTCCTAGTCAGCTTGGGCCGCTCGGTCCTCCCTCTCCGCCTTCCCTGGTCTCCAGCCCGGAATGCCATCTCCGCCTCTGCGCTCGCTTGGGCTTCCGGTCCGCTCCAGCCCCAGCTGGCCCGTGACGCCTTTCTAAACAACAGCCCGGCTCACCCTCAGCTCCTGGCCCGAATTTTTCCCAGTCAAGCGTCCCGGCCAATCCGGCGGGAGCGTCAGAAGCGGTTTCCCCCGGGGGATTGCAATCCGAAGAGGAGCACGGCTGTCTTTGGAACTTTCCGGAATCCCCTGACGCCTGCGCTCCTCGGTCCAGCTCGCTGGCGTTGCAGCGGCAGCCGGTCTGAAGTGAGGGCGTGTCTGCTGCAGGTGGGGGGTGGAAGTGCGTGTGCGTGTGCGTGTGGGGGAACCGGGTTCGTGCACCGGGCCTCCCACCCGAGAGGTCACTAGAAAAGGAGGGGCGTGGCTCTCCGGTGTTCAGGAGGCTGCGCGTCACCTCCGCACCTGCGGAGGCTTGGGAACCGGGAAGGGGAAACTGAGGCCCGGCGGGAGCGGCGCGCTCAGGGCCCCGGATCTCCGGACTCCCCGCAGGTAGAGGTGGCCCCCGGCGGCTCGAGCCTCCGAACTCACCCCCGCCTGGGTCGTCTCTCTCCGTCTCTGTCCTCACCCCCCCCTCCATACCTGTCCCCCCCCTCAGGCCCAGGGTGGGCGGCGGAGCGCGGGTCCGGACGGCTGGAGGGAGCGCAGGGGGGCGGGGGCGGGGGCGGGGGCGAGGCCGGGCGGGGCCGGCACAGGTGCTCCTCGTCAGGCCAGCGCGGCGGCGGAGCTTTATAAAGCCGCCCGCCGGGGCGCGGAGTCGCGCGCCGCTCGCTGCAAAAATAGTGCCCACGTGTGTGCGCGTCCCGCGCCGCCCAGACCCGCCCGCCCGCCAGTCAGTCCCTGAGGGCCACGCCGGACCCCATGGCGTTCTCTCTGGTAAGAGCCGCCCGGGCGGGGCGGGGCCGGGCGGGGCCGCTGTCCCCTGCCGCCTCGGCTAACGGTCCGCGCGCTGTCTTGCCGCCCCAGGCCCCCCCACCCTCCACCGCCGCCCCGGGCGAGCGTCCCACGGGCGGGGCGCCGGTCACATGCCCACGGTCGTGGGCCTCGTGGAGCGGTGTGGGGCGACGGCGGGGGGGGGGCAGGGAGCTTTCCTCGTGACTCAGGCCTTTGGGCTTAAAGGCGCCGCGGCCCTCCGGGGGCGGCCGCCGGGGCCTCCGGAGCTGCGTTTGCAGACTCCCGGGGAGCGGGGGGGGGTGGGGGCTCGAACGCCTGTCCGGACGGGAGCGGGCCGCGCGGAGGGGAGCCCCGGCGTCCGCCACACTGCCTCCCGCCGCTGCCGTCGCACGTGAGGGCCGGCGGCGCGCGTCTCTCGAGAGTCGCCTCGGCGTCCCACGGGAGGCAGGGGCGGGCAGCGTTGGCCGCCAACGTGGGGGGGGGGGGCCCGCGCCACGACGGCACCGCCGCCATGGCTCCTCTGAAGCCGAGGACTCGGGCCCCTCGTGCGGGCCGCACGCTTTCCCAGCCCGGGGAAGTCACGTGGCTTCACACGTTCTCCTGCTTCTGGAGCCCGAGCCCCGAGGATGGTGCGGGCCAGGTGAGGTCGCGCGCGCGAGCGCGAGCCGACTTCGAGGGCTCGCCCCGGGAACCCGCAGGGTGTGTGTGTGGGGGGGGTCCGGGCCCGGAGTTGGTGTTGGGGTGGGGAAGAAGCCGAGCAGCCCGCGACGGGCGCAGGTGAGGAGTCTGTGCCTCGTCCTGCTTCCCGGCGGCCCGCTCTCCTCACTTGCCCTCATGTGGCGTCGCGGGGGTCTCCCGGCTTTTCCCGGGCAGCAAGACCAGGTGCCCGCACTCGGGGGTGTCGAGGTGGAAATGGGTTCGCGTGGCCCCCAGCGCTGGCCTCGCGTTGTGTGTGGGGGGAATGGAGGGGACAGGCCGCTTCGCCGGGGTCTAGACGGCCACGGGGTGGGCACACCTGGCCGAGGACCCCGGAGGCGAGGGGACCCAGCCTGGAAAGTGACTTTGGTGGGCGCTCTCCGTGGGTGGCTCTGCGGTTCCACTCGCTCCCCAGCAAGGCCACGGCTCTGCAAGCGGCCCTCAGCAGGAGGGAGCCTGCAGCACCTGGGCTCCAGGGGACCGAGCAGCCTCGTGGGTCCGCGCCCTGGCCGCTTGTGGCCTTGGCGCCTGGCAGGCTGTACCCTGCTGGACTCGGCCCTCAGACAGCGCTGAGCGCGTTGCAAAAAGTCGGCATAGCCCCGGGCTGCCTGTCTCAGCCTCCCCACCCCCCACCGCGGCCTCCAGGCTCGACGCTGCTCAACGCCTTTCTCTGACAACTGCTTCCTTTGGTCTCCCTGGCTACCGCGCTGCCGCCCCACTCTCTTCTGGCACCTGGGGAAACTGCTGGTCTGCGTCATTTGCTGGGGCCACGGCAAGTGGGTCGGGTTTAGGGCTCTGGAGAGGCATGCGTGGACCGGCTTCCTCCAGGGGCTTGGCCCTCGCGTGCCAGCGCAGACTCTGCTGAGGAAGAGTTTTCACTATCACGCTCCGGGTCTGTGTGCGTGTAGGGATATACTATGTTTGTTAGAAGAAAGAAGGCAAAACAAAACCTCAGAAATACAAGCTGGTGATCGTTTACCCCGTATGCAGAAAGGGGTGGACCGCTGACTTGTGCTGCGCATTGGGACTCTTAAGGACTGTAGTGTTCAGAATCCCCACTTACCCTTCCTCTTAATAACTTGCCTGGGATTCACAGGGCATTTTCTGTGTCTTTTACCATGGCCCGCCCACCCCGCAGTTCAGTTATCTAAATTTGAATCATTTGGCGCTGCTGCATGCTGTGTACAGAAAGTTGACAACTGTAGAGGTAAGTCTGCCTCGTATAAAAACACTTGCCACCCCCCTCCAGAGATGTTCTGCAGACAGCTTCCTGGCAGAGGCTCCCCAGCGTGGAAGGGAGGCTGTGTCAGCCTGTGTAGCAGACAAGAGTAAGAGAGCTGACGCAGGCAGTTAACAATCATGGGGACATTTGGAGGTAGGAATGGCCCCGGAGTCCCTTCAGTACCGGCAACTGCACTGTTGTCCCGTATAAGCGGTCAAGACGCAGAGGAGGAGGATGAAGTTGTACGATTGTGTGAGACCAAACGTGTTAATGAGGAGCTCTTGGTAGTGGCTGCCCTCAGTATTTGCATTAGGCAGTCGACTCGTTTTTAAAAATCCTTAAATGGGTTATAAACCCCAATTATTTACCAAGGTAAAATGAGTTGAAGAGGAGGAGGGAAGAGTAGTTAGTACCCACTGACCTGTAGTGTATGTGCATGTGCCTCTCTAAAGGAGATAGCCAGCACTGAGAAATAGAACTGCACACTCGTGGTTGGTGGGCCTTTGACCCCCCCCCATGATTCCCTGGCTTTTATGTGCAGCAATAAAAAATAACAGTTTGAACCAAATACAACATCTTTAATGTTGGATTCACCTGAGGACTGGTTTGGAGTAAGTTCTATATAGCGTTCCTTGTTTTGCAGTTGAGGCTCAAATATCTGCTCACAAAGTTACTTAAGTGATGAATTGAGATCCTGGATATTTTTGTTTTATCCCATCCAGTTACATTTGTGCCCTGGCATGTCAAGAATCAAAATGTTATTGGTGATGGATGATGTAGTCTGTGTGCTTGTCCTGTTTTTCCATCGTGAACCCTAACTGTAGTGGTAGGAGTCTTTTGTTGCTGTAGACGTCAGTGTAGGTCTTCTGAGCATTAGTGCCTGGAAGGAATGTGCTGTGTCTACCATTCCATGATGTGTGTCAGAGCAGTTAGTCCTCAGCCAGAGGTCTAGAGAAAGGCTCCTCTCACTGGGGAAGTGAACCTCCCAGCCTTCTATAAAAAAGACTTTCATTTTCAACAGATAAAATTTCAATAATTTTGCATCAGACAAGGCAGATTTGAAATTATATAATTGGTTTTTAATTTTTATTGTATTTTTAGTGTGTGTGTAGTTGTGTGCACGTGTGGGAAAATCAGAAAACGGCTTTTAGGAGTCAGTTCTGTACTTTCAGTACAGGGTCCTAGGGCTCAGATGCAAGTGTTTTTACCTGCTGCGACATCTTGCCAGCCCTGAAATTTTATATAATTGATAAAAGTAGAGTGATTA
The DNA here is from genome assembly GCF_014885135.2 of Alexandromys fortis. Taxonomy (NCBI): domain Eukaryota; kingdom Metazoa; phylum Chordata; class Mammalia; order Rodentia; family Cricetidae; genus Alexandromys; species Alexandromys fortis. Next base: position 2,589,845 of record NW_026067965.1, read on the forward strand.
TTAGTTTCACCTTTCCTGTCTTACTAAAACTTCTCTAGTGGGGCCTCTTGGATTTCCAAGAAGTTAGTAAGACAAAATTTTGTGCCTTTCTCTCTCCCCTCTCTCCATCCCTTATCATTCCCCCTCCCTTGACTCACTGCTCTTTTTCTCTTTTTTTTAATATTTATTTATTTATTTATTTATTTATTTATTTATTTATTTATTTATTTATTTATTTATTTATTATGTATGCAATATTCTTTCTGTGTGTATGCTTGAAGGCCAGAAGAGGGCACCGGATCTCATTACAGATGGTTGTGAGCCACCATGTGGTTGCTGGGAATTGAACTCAGGACCTCTGGGAGAGCAGGCAAGGCTCTTAACCGCTGAGCCATCTCTCCAACCCCCTCTTTTTCTCTTTTCTGTTCCCTCTCTGCAGGGTCTCCTTTTGTGGCTTTGGCTGACTTTGAAGTCCCAGTCCACCTAAGGCAGCCTCCTCCTGAGTAATAAAGCTGAGTTTTTGTGGGCTGGGTTTTATTCTGTTGTTGGTGGGTTCGGTGTTTGATTTTTATTTGTGTGTGTGTGTGTGTGTGTGTACACACGTGCTTACACAGCTAATTGTAAAATTGTAAATGATAGTCTCCCAGGGCATAAAAGAACCCTGACCTAGGAATGAGGGGCGGGGTCTTTAATTCTGGGCAAGGCTCTGCCTCCCTAGTGCTGGGATTAAAAGCGTGCACCACCACCACAGGGCTAAGGCTTAGAATCTTTTTTTTTTAATTGTTTTTTATTACGCTATACATTTTTCTCTGCTCCCCTCCCTCCCCTCTCTCCTATCTTCTCCCATGACCCCCATGCTCCCAATTTACTCAGGAGATCTTGTCTTTTTCTCTTTCCTATTTAGATCCAGGTATGTCTCTCTTAGAGTCCTCTTTGTTGTCTAGGTTCTCTGGGGTTATGGCTTGTAGGCTGGTTTTATTTTGCTCTAAAAGCCCCTATGAGGGAGTGCATACTATATTTGTCTTTCTAGGTCTAGCCTACTTCACTCAATATGGTTTTTTCTAGATCCATCCATTTAAGGCTTAGACTCTTAATATTAGCATTCTATCTAGTCATGCTAGTAGGGGTTGGAAGGGTCTAGAAGGAAACATTTATTTCTGTATCTTGACCTTAAGGCTTTAAAGCAGGAGTGAGTATATTCAAAGCCTTTGGCAATTGGCGTTTTTACGTGAGAACACACTCTCTAATACAAACAAGGCAGCTTCCTTACCTATGCCTGGAAGGTTTTAGTAAAGATAGGAACCTCAAGATATTGCCTGGCTTTAGCCTCTCTAGCATCTATCAGCCAAGAAATCAAGTCTTAGTTCAGTATTGGCAGATTGGGAACTAGAGAGCAGGAGGTGAGTCTGGGGCACCTACACGAAGTTCTTTCTTTGCTAGTGTCTGTTTCAGTGCTTAAGTGTTGTGTGTGTAAGCTTCATTCACTGGTACGAGGTCCCTTAGGTAACTGACCTAAAATTATACCCATTTAAAGAGCAAATTAGTGAATTTGTAATTCTTGTTGGGTGGGAATTGCATAACCAACGCGGGTATTAACGTTTATTTTCCTGTCTTCAGTAGCTAGTGGTGAAGGCAATAAAAGACTCAGGATCAAGTAACAAATTATTTTTTCTCCTTTGGAAGAACTGTGCTAATCTTGTCTCTAAATCTGCTTTTCCTAATCTAAACTGAACTGACTTTGTAGAATTTGCCCTAAAGCTCCTGGGATAAATGAGAAGTGGAGTTTGACATAGACTTTGGGGTGATGCAGTTATATAAATGGGCTTTTATCTATTCTTGATTTAAAACCAAGAAGTACTGATTGTACCCTTTCAATGTTCATTAAGTACTTGGTTGCTACTAACTCCACCGCCTTTGCTCCCCACATTGCAGCATTGGAAATGTCCTTTACTTCCCCCAGCTGTTGTTTGCAATCTGTTTCAGCTAAAAGCTGCTTATGGAAGAGTCTCATCTTCTGAAGCACAGATCTCAAAGTGCTGCAAGTTTTTATGTTGAAGATAGGACTACCAAGTATTGGACATTTCTTGATCGCAGTACACAGACTGAAAAGATTGACCTAAATAAGTGTGTTATTTCATATTTTTTATATTTACTGTGTGTTGTGTGTGTGTGTGTGTTAGTTGGAGGACAACTTGGAGGAATCAGTTCCCTCTTTATACCATGTAGGTTCCAGGTTTTGAACATAGGTCTCAGACTTGGTGACAAGCGTCTTTATCCATTGAGTCCTTTCACATTTTTATAGGACGGTATTTGACTTTTCATGAGAAGTTGGTATTCACATCTCAATTTTAGAAATGACAGTATAGATGTAATTTCCAATTTTTGATGTTTCAGGGATTTTAACAGACTCTTGTTGGGGATTATGTTACTGCCTTAATGATCAATTTTTTTTTTAGTACAGAACAATAAATACCTTTATTACATGAGCTAGGAATGTTTTATTTGCCTTTCCGGGCTTTGATCTTCCCCAGGTATAACTCCAGCTCCTTGCCTTCCAGCACATAGCCATTTGCTCTGCCACATTGGCCTGTTTTTGAGGCAATACAGGTGAGAAGCTTGTCCTCCTGGAGCTGCTCCCCCAGAAGACTGTTGATTTTGGTGTTTTTTCCTTTCATCATATTTCTTTTGATTTTTCTTTGATTGTATTTTTTTGTGATTGTATTTTGTTTAATATTTTTTCCTCCTCAGGAGTAAGCTTGGCCCCCTTCTTGCGGCCCAAGGAAAGTGCATAGTGGGACTTGGACCACTGCCAGTACGGTGTGCGGTCAATAAGCACAGTGCAGTTCTTCACCAGGGTCTTGGTGTGGGCCAGCTCATTATTGAATGCACTGTAGACATCCTTTGTTTTGTGAGTACAACACTCATAACCCCAGGAATAGTTCCCCACATCCAATTTTAGGGCACAGCACTTATTGCCTCCTGCCACTCGGACTGTATATGACAAGGGCCAATCTTAATGTTGGCAGCAGGCCGTCCCAGCTCATACTTGCACTTCTTGTGGTAGAGCTTTCTCTTACCCTGGTCCTGCAGCGCTTGTGCCAGTTGTCCCAAGAGATGCCCATCGCTCAGTCCTCTATCATGTTTTTAAGTGAGGGTGAGAGTGTTCCTGTTCCTGACTGGATAGTTTAGGTGAGCACTCGGGTACGGGATACCTCTGAGTTAACTTTACTTCTTTGAATATTTCCTAATGGGTTGAGTGGCTCTTTTTGAAAAGATGTGCTTATTTTTTTATGTTTTTGCCTGAGTGTACATATGTTCACCATGTGTGTACCCACGGATGGTTGTGAGTCCCTGAGGTGGGTATCAGGAGCTGAATGCAGGTCCTCTGCAAGAACAGCAAATGCTCCTGAGTTGTGTCTAGCTCTGAGTAGCTCTGTTAGAATATAGTAAGTCAACATTCCGTTTTTATTTTTAAAGCATTACCTTGAGGTAACTGGAGACTCCCCAGAAGGTTAGGTCTAAAGATTGATTTGAGTGCTAAAAATGGGTGCACTGTTATTTTGGGAGTAACTTTAATAATAGTGTTACTGGTCTCGCTATTCTTTCCCAGCATGATGTGCTGGTGTGGTACCATCTGAATGGATACACAGCTGCCTACAGTCTGCTGTGATAAGGTTGTGAAAATAACCGTCCTCTACCTTGGTGAGCAGATATGTGTATGTGTGCATGGAGAGGTTGTGTCTCTTGACACAGCACTTTGTTTTAGTTTATACTCTTGAGTTTGGGCTCTGATACCATCTATCTTCTGAGTTGGCCCTTTCAACCTGAGTCTTTATTATGATTATGTTTATTATTAATTAATGCTGTAGTCATGAAAGTGTCTCAAAGCTCAAAACATGTTGGAAAACCTGTAGCCTGTCTTTCAGGTATAATTTGGAGTTGACACCAAGTCCAGCTTATAATTTCTTATTCTTTTAATGAACAAAGGGGAAAAAACTTAGAATGAAAATCATTGTTTTTCATTTAATTTAGCAATTGGTCATATAGCTAGAACCAAAGCTCTATTTAGGCCTAATGTTTATTCTTGAATTGTTACACCTTGACCTTCTGCTATGTTGGTTTTATTTTTACTTAAAAATTCTGTTTAATTCCTAAGGTTGAAGCTTAATTTTTTTTTCCTGATCCATTTGGTTTCAGGATTTACATGCTTTTTTTTCCTTTCCATTTTGGTGATGTATTCCCTGTGGTTCAGCTTGTTAGCTCGTTACTGTCCCTCTGTTTAGGGGCCAATTTCCATAGGTGTACCCATTTGTCTGTGTGACCCAGTTTTAGGCCGTTTTTACTGCTGTTTATTCTCAAGATTTAGGCCTTGGTCTGATACATGTTAAATGTTAACAGGCTGTGTGTGTTGGTCTGTATGTGTATTAGAGGTCTACCTCTGGTGTCTTCAGCCACTTTCCATACTATTTTACGGCAGGTTTCACTGAACCTGGACTCACCACTTCAGCTAGGCTAGTTGACTTAAGAGCTGCAGGGATCCAACTATCTGGACCTCTTCTGTGATTACAGAAATAGGCTTTCATGCCCAGTTTTTTATGTGGGTGTTGAGGATTTGAACCCAGGTCCTCATGCTTGTATAGCAAGCAGATTACCAACTGAGTCTTCTCTCCAACTCCAGGTTTCCGAGTCTAAAACAGAATTAGCTTATTCCCTTCACTCTTCTAGTAGAGCTAATTCTATTCTTTTACCCAATTAGTCTACATTTTTTCAACTAAATTTGAGACTAGCAACATAGAGTTCTCAATGTTCCTAAATGCTGCAACCCTTTAATAAGTTTCTCATGGTGTGGTGACCCGAACCATAACGTTATTTTTGTTGCTATCCTATAACTCTAATTTTGCTACTGTTATGAATCATAATGTAAATATCAGATATTTCTGATGGTCCTAGGTGACCCCTGTGAAACAGCCAAGAACTGTTTGGCTATTTTTGTTTCTTATCACGTGAGGCTTGTCACAGAAGGATGCTAGGGAAGTAAAGTTTATGAAAAGATGGAAACTTGCCTTTGGAACTTTTAGTTTCTAGAACTGTAAAGCCTTGATGTAATTGTATCCTTTGTGCTTCCTGTGAACCTTATATGCGTCCTTTCTGTCTCCATTACCTCTCATGAGTGTTTCAGTCTGCTTTTCCGCCATCCTTCTCAGCTGTTGTCTGCGCCCTACCTCTCAGTTTCGATGCTCTGTCCTACTAGTGTTACTCTAGACATAGCTCCCTGGTCCTTAGTAGGATGTACTGGATGAGAGTGTTTCCACGAATCCTTTCTCTCTTCACCTTCTCGAGACAAAGAGTTTAGTCATATCCCTTCCTCTCCTCACTGTCAAAACGCTTAGAAACTCAGTCATTTCAGAATTAGGAGTTTTTTAAAATTTGGATTAGAAACAATTGCAGCCGGGTAGTAGTGGCATAGGCCTTTAATCCCAGTACTTAGGAGGTAGAGGCAGGTGAGTTCAAGGCTAGCCTGGTCTACAGAATTAAGTTCCAGGACAGCCAGGACTGTTTCACAGAGAAACCCTGTCTCGAAATAAAGAACAGAAAACCAAAACCAAACAAAAAACAATTTCACATAGACAAAATATAACCCATGAACAATGTAATACAACACTTGGGAATCAAAAAGTTACCAATAAAAAGCTCCTTTCTCATCGTATGGCAAAGACTACTCTGAGAATAAATAAAGTTTCTGCTTGCAGGGAGTCAGTAATCTAATGGGAACATGAATATATAAACAAGTAATCTGCTATACTGTAGGTAAAAGTAAATATATACAATATACAAACTATAAAGTGGGTAAGTAGGTATGTAAAAAAGGCTTTGCCAAAACAGGCTTAGAGAGGAATGATATTATGTTTAAAAGAAATGATGTGGCCATCTGAACAGCATGGAATAGAAGCTGACTTTTAGGGAACTAGTACAATATCACTAAACTTTTAATTCAAAGGTGTACTATAAAGGAATATACAGGAAAAACAAGAGCATCTGACTATAAAAAGGTATGCATGGAAATAGTTAACAGCAAGGCATGGCAGCAGCTCAGCAGGTAGAGCACTTGATATTGACCAAGATGACTTAAGTTTGATCCCTGAGACCCACATGGTAGAGGGAGAGAATCAGTTCCCAAGAGTTTATCCTCTGGCCCTTATACAAGTGTGTGCACACACAGACATACATGGGGAGGGATGATAAATTATCTTTTTCCACCATTTTTCAAGAGTTTCTCTGTGTAGCTTTGGAACCTATCCTGGAACTCACTTTGTAGACCAGGCTGGCTTTGAGCTCACAGAGATCAGCCTGCCTCTGCCTCCCGAGTGCTGAGATTAAAGGCATAAACCACCACCTGGCAAGTGTGATATATTTAAAAGAATAGTCACAGAATTTTAGTGAATATTAAAATCTGAAGGACAAGAAGAAAATGATTAACAACCAACATCCATTGGTGGGATTACCATGCTTGCTCAGGTGAGACTATTCCCTAGTGTCGACACCTAAGGTTTATTACAGTCAGAAGATACAGGGAAGAATACCTACTGTTTGAAATCTTTGCCACATGTCCATAAGTAGTATTACAAATAAGTTGTGATTAACCACATCTGTTAAAATGAAGAAATGTCATACTGGCTGGTATATACCTGTAATTATAGCTACTTGGGAGGTCGAGGCAGGTCAGCCTGGACACTTTAGACTCCCTCTCAAGAATTTGATAAAAGGATACTTATGTAGCTCAGTAGAAACTCAAGTCACAAGGCTTCAGGTTTAGTCCCAGTACTGGACTAATAATAAGCCAGATCACCTGCATGTGGGGGTATCTGCCTTAAATCCCATCACTCCAAAGGCGGAAGTGATCTTTGAGTTCTAGGCCATCCTGGTCTACATAGCAGGCCAGAGGAGGCTATATAACCTGTCTCAAAACAAAACAACAATAATAAAATTTAAAAAGTCAAACCCCAGAGAGTAACGTTAACCTGTTACATGACTCCATTTGTAAGAAGTCCAAAGTAGACAAAACTGTACTAGGAAATAGCTTAGTTGGTAGGGTGCTTGCCTGTCATGCATAAGGTGTCCTGGATTTGATTCCTAGCACCACATAACACAGACAGTGCTTAATGCCTATTATCCCAGCACTTGGGTGGTATAGGCAGAAAAACCAGAATTTCAGGTTTGTCCTCTACTACATAGCCAGTTTGAGGCCAGCTTGGGATATTTGAGATCCTGACTCAAAAATCACAAGTAAATATGTGACCAAGCCAGATTGGTGACAACAGAAATGAGCTCTAGGCCATTGAAAAACCTTGTCTCAACAAACAGGAAGATTGACCACTGGCTTCCACACTGCAAGCACACTCAGAAGAGTAAGTCCTTGGGGGATGGGCTGAAACATAAAAATGGAGTATAGAGAATGGGAAAGAGAACAGAACAATTTATAATATACAAGTCTTTATTTTTTAAAAAAAATCTACCAAGTAGAAGTATTTTTTAAAATAATTTTTTATTTTATGTGCATTGGTGTTTTGCCTGCTTGTTATGTTTGAGGGTGTCAGGTCTCCTGAAACTGAAGTTACAATTTTTACCTACCATGTGGGTGCTGGGAATTTAACCCGAGTCCTCTGGAAGAATGGTTGGTGCTCTTAACTGCTGAACCATCTCTCCAGCTCCAGTAGAAGTGTTTTTATTTTCATATGTTGTACTCAGATTTATTCAAATACATGGACATTTATTAAGTTACATGCTTAATTCTCATTCCCTTTGCTGGATGTGTGCTAGCTTTCAATTAAAATACTTTTAAAAAAAGAAATCTAAGTTGTTGGTTCCTAAGATGAAGGGATTTTTCATGCTGTGTTTAAGGAACTTGGTCTTTTTGACAGAAATTCTCAGTGCTAGATATGTGAACCCCTGCGGGTCTCCGAAGTCAAATGTGTTTCATAATTTTAAAATACCATGGACTTTTACCTTTTCTTTCTTTTGAGACAGAATCTTATAGCCCAAGTTGCTCTGAACTTACTGTGTAGTCCAGGTTGGCTTCAAACTCTCTCAAGTGCTGGGCTTATAGGAATGTGCCACCACTCTTGGTCCCATCAGTTGCTTTTAAACTGCATTGGTGTTTGCACTGATGATGTGTAAGTGGCAGGGGTAAATATCGCCACTGGCACCTAAGTAGGAATCATGTCAGTGCCAGTAAAATTGTGGCATGTATCATTGAATTTTTCATACAACACCAACAAGCCAGTTTTACATAAAAATGTCCTTGAGGAAGCAATAAAAAAAATCAAGCTTGCTAAATCTTGAGTATGTATTGTGACAGGTGGGAAGCTAGTGGCGAACACTGCTGCTTCAGACCCCGGTAGAGTGGTTACCACCGTATTTCTGTGATTTTTATTTCAAGAAAAATACATCTTCTACTTGAAAGAACATTGACAAACTATGGTTGTTCAACTTACGGTATTTCTTAGATTTTTTTAAAGTGAAGAAAATGTGCCAGTCTCTTCATTAGAAAACTAGACAGTGTGTGTTTGTTGCCAATGGTAAAATTTTGAGCTCAGAAAAAAAATTAGAATTTTGAAAAACATTTATTTGATACAGTATATAATATACTTAAAAGACTCCTGATGAGAGTTGTGATACTGTCAAAAGAAATGTGTTAACCCTTAGACTGTAAGCAGAACTCAGTGAACCCATATTTATCACATAATTGGCATAAGGTATTATAAAGTCAGATGTGGGTTAGAAAACAAGTCCATCCAAAATATGAATTGGACTTACAGATTTTAACAGCATCAGAGGGACACATCCATTTGCTTTCAGTTGTCAGGCTGCCATTAATCTTTAAGGAGGTAATGCTTATAAGGCTTGATGTATCAAAAAGAATAATCAAAATTATCTGAACGTGTCTTATTTCCAGGAACTAATCTGAAACTGAATTTTCTTGATATGGTTCAAAACAATACATGTCAGCAGGTTAAAAAAAATGTAGCCAACTTCTATTAAATTAGTGTAAAAGCTGGAGGCAGATCTGGAGCTATGGCTCAGTAGTTAAGGGCACTTGCTGCTCTTGCAGAAGACTAGGGTTTAGTTCTCAGAACCTACAGGGTTGCTAACTACTGTCTGTAACTCCAATTCCAGGAATACTTTACAATGTTAATTTTAAAAAGTTGTTTCCCCCAAATTGACACAGTTTCACTGCAGCAATGGCATCAAAAGGTTTTGATGAGAAAATGCTAACAGGTCTGTCTGCGTCTAAGCTCTTGAGATCCATCCTTAGAAATGTTAGCGGTGTAAAGAGTTCTGAGACTGAAATATTTAATAACTGTAGTCCTATATGAGAGGTTTTCCAATTTGTGTTTTTCATAGGAACATACAGGCAGAAAGAAAATATCCTGAAAGATTCAAGAATTGCCCATTGAATTTGTTTGAGTACAGTAAACCTAAGCAAAAGTCAGAGTAACAGAAAATAATCTACATAGATACTTCCCAAGAACATTATACCAAAATAATCTACATAGATCCTTCCCAAGAACATTATACCAAAATGTACTTTGGCAATTTGCCTTAGACTTACACTAAATATACAGCTGAACATTTTTGTCGAGTTTTATTTTTAGTTTTTGGAGACAAAGTTTCTCTGTGTAGCCTTTGCTGCCTTAGAAATTGTTCTGTAGACCAGGCTGGCCTCTAACTCAGAGATCCACCTGCCTCTGCCTCCTGAATGCTGGGATTAAATGTGTGCATCTCTACTGCCCAGCTTGATTGAATATTTTTTAAAAGGCTTGAATGTTCCAGACCTTAACTAAGGTGATCCAATAAAATGGAAAATGTTTTATTCTCAGAGAAAAATTTTAGTATAAACACAATTTTTAGAAATTTCTCTAAATTTTAATCATGGACTCCAGCTTTAAAGCTCTCATTTGGTCTCTTTCAAAGAAAGAACTGGTCTGGAGGTGAAGAGAAAGGGCGGGAAGCTGTAAACGGTATATTGTGACAAGAAAGGAATCAGTGTTTTATAAAAAAAGAAAAACACTCAAGCATAAATCATTACTAAGGTGTTTTTTATATCCATGTTTAACTTTAGTCCTATACTGTACATTTCAGCTTTCATTATGTTTTAAAGCATTAAAATATATTTGAACAGGTGAAAAAATAAAAGCATCATGATTCTTGGATATTCCCAATGCTATTAAATACAAAAATGTTAATACATGTAAATACTCTATTTTGTAATTTTGTTATAAGTCCATGTATATTTATTTGTGGGATATTAAGTATAGTCATAGTACATATAAGCAATATAAGTAAAATATAGTGAATATAAGCAAAACATTAGCACAGTATTCAGTGCTGCTGTGGTTTGATTGTTGTCCTTGTATGTTTATGAATACATGTTTGTAATGATTTATGCTAGGTAGACATACTAATTATAGTTTTCATAGTGATAAGACATGCACGCAATTCTTAACTACAATGCACTTTTGTAAAATATTTAAAATTGAAGATTTTAAGCAGATATGAATTTTATTGAATTTTAAGAGTCTCATTAAGAGCATAGTTTAATCATGCATAAAGTCATGTTGCTTGTGGTACAATGTCACTGGAGCTGTCCTTCAAACAACATAAAAGTTCCTGGAAATCATTTTTTATTTCAGTAGTTAGGGATTTTCGTTCAAATGTAGCATAAATACCATTACAAAACTAGATTATTTGACAAAATTCTAGAATATATTTTATTCTGATAATACCAGAATAGTTGGAAATATTATCATGAGTAAAAATTCAAATTTAAAAATAGAATTATTTTGAGTGTCCAAAATGTTTACTCTTAGAAAACAAATGAACAAGGGGTAATGTTTTCCTGAAAACTAAAGACAAATGATAATTAGACACTAAAAACTCACATCTGAAGAAATAAACTATCCTTAATCAACAAACTTGAATTTGTATTGTTTTGTTTTTATTTTTGACAGGGTTTCTCAATTAGGTAGACCAGGCTGACCTCAAACTGCCTGCTTCTGCTTTCCAAGTGCCAAGATTAAAGGCGTGCACCACTGCTGCTGGCCCAAACTTAAATTTTAGCTTTTTAAAGTCCATAGGGGGCGGGTGGTGGTGACGCACAGTTTTAATCCCAGCACTCAGGAAGCAGAGACAGACAGATCTCTGTGAGTTCTAGGCCAAACTGGTCTACAGGAGAGAGTTCCAGTAGTTCCAGGACAGCCAGGACTGTTAGTTACACAGAGAAGCCCTTGAAAACAACAACAAAAAAGTTCGTAGAGGACTAACAGTAATTCTCTTGAAGGTATCGCTAGTGTAGTTGTGTTGTTGAGTAATAGCAGGCTGAATAAAAACTAAAGATGGTGATTGAGTGTCAGCCAGCAGGGTTTTGACCTGAGGGATGGTTGCCACTTGCTTGGCCTAGAACATATACTCTCTGAAGGCCAGGCCAGGGTTTTCCAATAAAGCAGTTCTAGATTTTTTTTCTACCATGTACACAATGCAGTGATTTTATTTTTGAGCAAATGTAATCTTCATGGGGTGGATTTACGTTTTTACCCAGGTAGAATGGTAAATGTCTATAATCTCAGAATTTGGGATACAGAGGCAAGAGGGTCATGAGTTCTAGGCCATACTGAATTATAAGATCCTGTCTCAAACACACTTTAGACAAGTCATAATTGGTAGTTTGAAACCATAGGTGTAAAATCAAAAGGGAAAACCCACCTCGTTTGTGCTAAAATGTTTCTTGATGGAGGTAGCTTGAATAATACATGGGAAGCATGCATGTAATAGTGATGTCATTACCTACATGGAGTCGGACATTTGCAAAAGTAAATTTACTGAGAATTCTAGCCATTTAATTTGTAATTCTGTAATAAACTCTACCACTCACTTTTTATACCTTAGGGGTAACTCAGGCTCACAGTAATAGAAGGTGGTAGACTTGGTGTTTATATCTCAGAGCCTGTGACTTTGTCTTTTTTAACATAAGGATTGACATTTTAGGGAAGGAATATTTCATTGTGCAAAAAAAAAAATGAATTTTTTTGTAGCCTGACCTTCTGGAGGTACAGTCAAGGCTCAGAGCTGTAGGAAAACATTGTTTTACCCTTAGAATATCAGTTGATACCACTTGAGAATTGAGGCCTGATCTAAAAATAGTTTGTGTTAGAAGATTCTTCATGAGGCATTCTCATGACATGTAGGTAGGCAGCACTAGTTTTATCCTGAGGCCAGTTTTTTGTATATCATCAGTATTAAATTTTAAAAGAATTAGCATTTTTCTCTTTCTAGTATTGTGTGTAAACCTGTTGACCCTTGAGTTTAAAAGTAGTTTATCGTAAATTTTTGATTCATGTAAAAGCTTAATTTTTTTTGTTCATAATAAAAGACTTAAAAGACAAAAGGCTCGCCAATGATCTCATTTCATGGCAAAATATGCCAAAACAGAAGTTACCAGGCAGTAGATTAAGAAAAATTCTTGTTATAGTAAAACATTGTTCTGAATTCAGAACTACATGTTGCTAAAAGTTAAGATAAACCAGTGGTTCTCAACCTTTCTAATGCTGTGACCCTTCAGTATATAGTTCCTTATGTTGTGGTGATCCCAACCATACAGTAATTGCTATTTCATAACTATGTTTTGTTTTGTTACTCTTATGAATTGTAGTGTAATACCTGATTCACAACCACAAAGGGGTCGTGACCCACAGGTTGAGAACCACTGAGTCAGACTCTATAAAGTCAATACTACTTAACTATGGGAGTAGATAGTTTCAGTTTTGAAAATGAGAAATATACATTCTTTTAATTGGTACTTTAAAAGCATCAGTCTATTTTATGTTGGATTAAAGTTTTAGATAGTTGTGTTTGTATGATATTTTTAGTATTTTAACTAAGCTTCAGAAATCAAATGATTAGGAATGGATACCCAGGCAGAGAAGGTCCTGGGGTCATCAAACAAATAGTTGCCTTAGCTTTTTCTTTTTCTTTTTGTTTTTTCAAGATGGATTTCTCTGTGTAGCCTCAACTGTCCTGGAACTTGCTCTGTAGACCAAACTAGCCTCTAACTCAGAGATCCTCCTGCCTCTGCCTCCCAAGTGCTGAGATTAAAGGTGTGCACAACCACCGCCTAGCAGTTGCCTTAGTTTTTAAATACATTTTTTCTCACTTAATGAGCACATGGATCCTTTCTTCAGAGATCCCTGTAGTTGCCTCTGACTCATGGTGTAATTATATTAGTACTGATAGCATTAATTTGCTCAGCACATAATTAGGTGCCAGGCACTGGTAAGTACTACCTGTGTATGAATTCAGACTCCATATGCCACGGTATTATACTTTCATGTGTAGTGTGCGCATAAGGAAAGTAATAGACTATTAGGGGTATAGATTGAACACCTTGATTATTTTTATTCTAATTTCACAGTCACCTTAAAAAAAGACCTGTAATTTGTGTACATAAGGAAGGGGGCATGCCAGATGACATTGGGCCAGTTCAGGAATATGATGCATCTTCCTAATGGTATTAGGAGTGAGGCAAAGTGGCTGGACAGATTCTTTAAATTAGCTTTTTTTTTCTAGCTACTTGGAATAATAAGCATTTTAGACCTTCTTCCTGAGGAATGACTTTCTCTCAGAAGGATTCCCAAGTCTGCGTGTGTCCCCTAGACTATTGTCATATCTGTTTCATTGGTCCTCATCTCTCCTGCAACTGCTGTCAGTCTGTTAAGACTTACAGCTAATGATTTTCTTGCCCTCAGAAGTGGCCAAGATCCTGAGATTTTATTTATAGCCCTTGCATTATAGTAAACAAAAATTAGGGTTTTTTTCATTATTAGAGGGTGCTTAATTTTTTTTTAGTAACTTCTGATGTAGAAGACACACTCCTAACTCCTTAACCTGGTTTATGAAGCTTTTTCAGTTCCTCTCTTTGGTACCTAACACTCTGCTGTACTGGAACACTTTTCATAATGTCTTCCTGTTTTCTGTGTTGTTCTTTAGACCTCTTCCTTTATCCAGTTTCCCAATACATTGTGGATTAGAGGGCAGAATATGTTCCCATCATGCTGTAGCTTGTGGTGTTTGTTTATAACACGACCAGATCTTAGTTCATTGTCCAGACTTTCAAAGTGAATCTTTGTCTCACTTGTTGGCCCTTGAGGTGTTGCCTATAGATAGAAGACAACTAATTAATGTTTATTAGGCAGTGAATGAATAAAGCATATAGCCTTACAATATGCAAATTGTAAATGCATGCCTTTATGAAGTTATAAAGTGAAGTTGAGTATCAACTTACTTAGAAATGTACAATTCTGAAAAGAGTGGTGTGACTTGGTAGGGTTTGGTAAACAGCCTTGCAGAATTGAGTTTTCTGGTGGCCTTTGAAAGCTTCAGAGGATGTTTTCAAAAGCTTAAATCTGAAGTAGGATATGAAACTATCCATTCAATACCATTCAACAGTTTGTAAACTATAAATACATTTGGTCTTTCTCGTGATCACCTGGATTTTTAATAGGCTACACAAAGTAACACCATGCTGTTCTGTTCTGTTTTGATGAGAGAAGCTGTAACTGTGCTGGTTTTCCTTACTTGTTCTGATTTGTTTTTTTTTTCTTCCCAAGTTATTTGGGAATAATTGCAGTCCTTAAACTGATCTTCCTTAGAAAGTTAATTCTGTTCACTGGCTGTAGAGTCACATAGTTGCAGTCCTATCTGGGAAGCTGAAGCAGAGGATAGCTTTGGGTGTCCACCACTCCCCAGCTGCAGGCTGAGGATATATTGAATTCTGGGCCGATATTTCTCAACAGTTAGAGATCAGGGTAAGGGTATAATTTCAAGGAGTTCTGAGTCATCCTATGTGAAAACCTTTCTTGAAAAAAAAAAATTCAGTCTGTCAACCAGTGTGTCATTACTTAAAACATGTGGCCTTGAGTACAGAAAATGAGGGAACTGAAAGGTGAAGAATGATACCAGGTAGGTAGCTGACCTTGGTACTAATAGATAGTGATACTGAACATTTTCTAGAGAACACCAGAGTAGTTCTTATGTAGGGCTCATTCGTGAGTCTAGGTCTAAGAGTATTGTTTTCTCCAGCGATGCCTTATGTGGCTCTTCCTGCTCTTAAGCAGGTTTATGTGTGCTTCTAATGACTGTCTTACCTTTGGGTGCTGCTAGTCTCATTTTTGAT
Organism: Alexandromys fortis; assembly: GCF_014885135.2. Classification (NCBI taxonomy): domain Eukaryota; kingdom Metazoa; phylum Chordata; class Mammalia; order Rodentia; family Cricetidae; genus Alexandromys; species Alexandromys fortis. The sequence goes on from NW_026067965.1 coordinate 2,605,050, forward strand.
GCTTGCCACATATGCACCAGGCACCATGCTTTATACAAGTCATCCAAAAGTTGGTAGGTCATCTTTGCCCGTTTCACACAGCGGGGAGCTGAGACACAGGTGACCTGATATGTTTAGGGTTTTTACAGAGGTGAAAGGTTATTTATGAGAGCATGGAAAACTTAACCAGTGGAGACACACTGATAAAAATGTCTCTCTCCCTTAATATGTCATCTTTTTGTGACTAGCTTCTTTCACATTTTCAAAGTTTACCATGTCTCAGTGCATTTATTTACGTCAAACAATATTCCATTGTGTGGATATACTGAAGATTTCAACCAAGTCTGTCTAGTTCTGAAGTTCATGTTATTGCTTACATGTCATGTTAATTCCTATGTGTGTACTGCTGAATTAAGAGGTTCTTGAGGAAACACCTTTATGCTTTAGCTGGTATAGTGTTCTGAGTTCTCTGTTCATAATAAGTATTTATTCAGTGCTTTGATATGTAGGCAATAAACTGAAGTCCTTGTTACATTTTTTAATTCATGGCATTGTTTAAAATAATAGAGTCAAGTCTGTTTATCATTTCTATATGAGTACAGAAAACCTAAGCATGTTTTCTCATGTCTAGGAAGAAGAAACAGGAAGGATAAAAGATTGCTGGGACAACCAGGAAGTTCCTGCATTGTCTACATGTAGCAATGCCAATATTTTTCGAAGGATAAATGCCATTTTGGATGATTCACTGGACTTCAGTAAAGTCTGCACAACTCCCATAAATCGAGGAATTCATGATCGAGGTAATTGAGATTTGAAAAATGGGATGCACTAGGCTAGTCTGAAACTACTAAGTAGTGTGTTCTAAAGGTCTTCATTGAGAAGCCTATTAAGAATATACTGAGTGTCTGGAGGTACTTGCCCCATTTCATGATTTGCATTATGGATTGGACCCCTTTGTATGTGGAGACTGCCTGTGATTAGAATAAAGATAATCTGTTTTATCTAATGTACAGGAAGAGTTGATTTAGAAAGACTGAAAGCCATATTTATGTGTGGAGTGGGGGTGGTGCAGACACGTAATTCCAGCTTCTTAGGCTGTGGAGACAAGGAGAAATAAAAGTTTGGGGACCACCTGGACTACATAGTAATTTCAAGGTCAGCATGAGGTAACTAGCAAGGTCCCAAGTGTTAGTCTGGGTTTGAGCCCCAGGACCACAAAGGAGTATAATGTGAGGTGTATATTGTTAAAGACTTGGAGTAGCTATTTAAATTGTGGATCTGGAGACATGTCTCAGTTGTTAAGAGTACTTGCTGCTCTTTCAGAGGATCTGGGTTTGGTTCCTGGCACCAACATCAGGATGCTCGCAACACCTGTAACTGCAATTCCAGGGAATTTGACATCCTATCTGGTCCCTCAGGGCACCAGGCACACATGGTGCATATACTTATATCTAAGCACTCACATAATATACATAAAAATAAACTCTTAAAGTTAGAGTTGAAATAAATTTATTATTTAGTTCAATATACATAAAGTACTGCTTTGTCAACATATAACCAGTATAAAAATGGCCTACTAAGCTGTGTTTCTACTCCATCACTGTGTTCTATTCCTCTGAGCATAGGGCCTTTTCTTTCACCAAGCATGGAATTGTTTTTTGGTGTCCTCACCCCCAGCTTCCTGGTAGACTGGTAGCTAACAGTACCCAACAATCCTGTTTCCACCCTTCCCTAGTACTAACACTATAGCCACATATGGCCACCTATAGCTTCTTGTATGGATGATAAGGATCTGAACTCAGGTTCTTAAGCCTGTGCAGCAATCTTTCTTACCCACAAAACCATCTCCCCAGCTCAGCTCTCTTATTAGTACTGACTTGAGAGTGAAGTGAAATTCATCATAGTTGATTAGTTACATAGAGTAACCACATGTAACTGGTACCAACTATGTTGCATGGTGCACGCCAACAGACATGAAATTTTCCCATGTAGGAGACTGCTGATCAGTACGGGAGGGGCAGCTTCTTAAGATAACTCTTGTCAAGAAAGTATGGATGCCTTAACAGCATTTCATAGTCTTTTGAAGGAGTTGCAACATGTCTTAAGAATGTTGATGTTTAAGTCATTTTAGAAGAAAGAATACATTTTTGTAACAGGCCTGTCTTTGGACCTGTATATATGTAAATTTTTTTTGAAATGGTTCTCTATGTTTCCCAGACTGATTTGAAATTGTGGGGTTAGGTGATCCTTCCAAGTAGGAGTATATCAGGAGTAGGTTACCATGCCCGGATTAATTGTGTAACAGAAATGGATTGATGTGACTAAAAGGAAAAAAAAATAATTACAGTGTACTTCAGAAGGCCACCAACTTTCTTAAATTACAGAAGTGTTCTTGAGAATAAGACTAACAACCATGTTTAAAAACACACGAAGAGACAATTCTTTAGTTGACACATAATAATCAAGTTGTTCTGGATGCTGTGACTACAGATGTGAGCAGATAGCACAGCATCTGCGCTCTTGGAGAAAAGCTATGAATAGGATGTGTGTGGGTTCAGAAGGCTGGTAGAGAGGGTGGTACAAACAAGACCTTTCAGATTATTCCAAATGGTTTGAAAATTTAACAGTGGGGCCAGATAGGGACTGACTGGGACAGAGGTTCAGTAATTATATCATCTGCACAGGTTGGGATGGATGAATTCAGGGAAGAACCCCCTCGCCCCGCTCTGAGAAAGTGACATTACTGTATAGCTAGATTGGACTGTAATTCACTGTTAGCCCAAGCTGGTCTGAAACTCATGATGCTCCTGCCGTAACCTTCAGTGTTCTGGGATCATAGGCATGTGACATTATGTCCAGCTAGAGACTGTTCTTAGACAAGGATGAGGGCAAAATAGCAAGCTTCCAGTTAGCATGTATTTGGTGATGAAAACCATTTTAAGGGAAATAATTACTTCAGTTTTTCACCTTTGATCATATTGTGTCAAACGTCGTTTTAGGTGAATTATTGTTAGCATTTGAGTTTATTTAGGAATGAATGTTTATGTTTTTTATCTGGGCGGTGTACTCCTGGAGATAGGGAGTTAGAACTGACTCTACTACTGAACTATACCCTGAACCCTGCAAGAGATTATAGTATTGCAACTACTATGTTAAGGTTACACTGTTTCTCTCCTTCACCTCCAAAAAACAGGGTTTCTCTGTGTAGCCCTAGCTGTAGCCCTTGCTCTGTAGATCAGCCTGGCCTTGAACCCACAGAGATGCATCTGCCTTTACTAAATACTAGGATTGAAGATGTGCACCACCACTTCAAGCAGCTTCAATTTTTTTTCAAACTCTAAACATTTACTGAAATGTTATCTTTTCTGTCCCTTCCACAGTTTGATGGTGCCGCTTCAACACATATGTAGTGAAGAAAATTATCAAATGACTCTTCACCACTGAATGTTGGAACTATAATTTTTACGTCTTGATAAAGTAAAGTTCTCATTTTGATTTCCCTTTCCTTAAGTGGAGCAACTTTCTTTAAGCTTTTGGTCTTTTCAGTCTCTTCCCTTGGCACAGGAAAGCCACCAGGCCATCTGAAAAAAAAAAAGCCTTAAAAATTCTTGTGATCGCTTCTTTTGTTTAAGAAATTAAGAGATAGACAGATTTTAATTTGTTACCTAGTTCCCAATAAGTAAGATACTCTAGAAAACTGCTGCAAAGCCACCTTACATTAACCATATGTCTTTTACTGATAAATTGAACTTTTTTTTAACACACAAGCTCTGGCTAGGAATGATAATTGTGAATTAATACTTGTATTATTCTGTCCCTAAGTATAAAGATGTGCTCACAAGCATACCTCTCATTTAGAATAGCTATGAAACCAGTTTGAACCAGTATCTTTAGTTTCTTTCCTAATGAACAGAAAAATTCAAAGCTGTAAATTGTAGAATTCAGTTTTATGTAGATTAATTGAGGGGTTTTTTTTTGTACTCTGAACAAAATGTTACTGAAGTAACTTTGTTCCAACTAAACACCCAGAGAAATTATTAATAACTGTGTAATAAAGCCAGTATACTAAGAACTTATACAAATAATAGTTCTACAGTTTTAAATATTGCTAGTACTGAGGAAATATAATTAAGTTGTTTTGAGTGTAGTGCTCATTCTTTACAGAGGACAGTAAATGCTGACTTTGCTGTAAATGAAAGGATATAAGATTAAAATTCATGATTAAAGAAAATAGGGCAAAGAGTATGGCTTCTGGCTGTTGTTGTATTCTATTTGGAAAAAACAATATTTTGACCATTTCATAATCAAGAGCAGGATAAATTACACTAACAGGATATCTGAAAAACATGCTTACCTGGAGAATTTGAACCCCCTTTATTCTAGTCCAGGAACTCTCTGTGTTCCTTCTCTAGTTTCTCGTCTCTTCTAACACTTCACTCCATTTGTGTGATGGTTTGGTTTGTCTCTACCATAGAACTTGTAAATCAGTGAAATCAAGACTTGAAGCTGTTTTTCCTCAGTCCATTTGCTTTCCTAATATACAAAACCAAGACATTAGAATCTTTTTTAACCTGTCGTGTTCATGGAACTTAAAGTTGAGTAATACCAGTATTAAAAAAAAAATACAAAGGGGTTGGAGAGGTGGCTCAGTATAATTAAAGAGCTCTCATTGGCTGCTTTCCCAGAGGACATGGGTTCACGTCCCAGCTTGCACATGGCAGCTTACACTTACTGTAACTCTAGTTCCATGAGATCTGACACTCACAGAGACATACATGCAGGCAAAACAGCAGTACACATAAAAATAAGATAATGAAAGGTACATATGTTTAATCTGAGCACTTGGGAGGCAGAGGCAGGTGAATCTCTGAGTTCAAGGCCAGCCTGGTCTACAGAGCAAGTTTCAGGATAGCCAAGGTACACAGAGAAACCCTGTCTCAAAAAACCGAAAAAGAAAAAAAGATATCTTCTCCATGGGTTTGTAAGTTCTTTATTCCTCTTAAACCTACAAAGTTAGGTTTTTTGTTCTTTTTTCCCCCTCATTTGTGAAACTGAAGACTGATGGTTTTTTATTTCATTTCTAAAACCTTGGTTGGTGTGGCACCATCTCTATCTGCTGGACTATCAGAGTTGTGCATTACAAAAACTTGATCATGCCTTAATCACTTTTGAATTACTTGTGTACCAGTTTTGAACAATAGATCTTTTACTTCATTTGAAGAATGACTGAGTGCAGTTATAGATGAGGAAGCCATACAGAGGGGTAAGAGTGAAGGCTTCAAGTCAGTACTAAGCATGGTATTTAAGGTTTTTCCTATTTGTTGGGCAATTTAGTACATTTTTGAGAGGATATTTAATTTCTAGAGGATTCAGAAAATCTGTAGGAAATTATTACAAGAGTGGATATGGTGGAGCACACCTTTAATCTCAGCACTTGAGAGGCAGAGGCAGGTGGATCTCTGTAGGTGTAGAGGCCAGCCTGGTCTATATAGACCCTGTCTCAAAAAATTAGTATGTTGGACGGTGGTGGCATCTGTAAATCCCAGCACTCGGGAGGCAGACTCAGGTGTATCTCTGAGTTTGAGGCACAAAATAAGTGTAAAACAAGGATAGTTTTCTTCATCATAATGATAGAAATTTAAATGAAAAATTATTCTATGCTCTAGGGCAAGACCTTAGAAACAGACACATAAATGTGTTATCTATGAAGAAACTATTCTGAAGGATAAATAAGTGTTTAAATGAGTGGAAAATCTTTTGCTTCTGGGACAGGAAGGATTACTGTTGGAGACTTGGATCCTAAAATGATTAAGGGCACAGAGTCAAACCAGTTAGTTTGTTTAACCAAAAACCTGGCTTGGTACTCTTTTTCCACCCTTTAGTCTCAGATCAGATGTTCAGTTAGGATCTCCACAAAACATATTTAGGGACTTTTCCCTCAACTTGTTAAGTGGTCATCTGTGAGCCTGTGAGATTTTTAGAAAGTTGCCAAGAGGCATTCTTAGGTGGGGAAAAGGATTGAGTATCTGGGATCTTAAAAGGAAACCTGTTGGCCCGAATGGAGTAAACAACATCTGAGAACACCTAGAAAAGGGTGCCCCGACTTGGGAGAGTGACCTCTGTAAGCAAGAACCTGGAAGCATCCTCTTTCGGTCAAATGCCTGCCGTCTTAGTTAGAACTGTGAAAAAACACTGTAAACCAAAAGCAAACCGTGGGGAGGAAAAGGTTTGTTTTCTGTCAGCTTACACAACCCTAGGTCACACACCATCACTGAGGGAGTCTCAGGGAAGGAACTCAAGGTGGGAACCTTGGGCGTAGGAAATGAAGCAAAGGCCATGGAAGAGTACAGCTCATTGACATACTCAACTTGCTTTCTTCTGACATACAAGACCACCTGCCCAGGAGTGGTATCACCAACAATGGGTTGGGCTTCCCACATCAGTGACTTGAGAAAATGCACTACAGGCAATCAGATGGAAGCATTTTCTCATTTGTGTTTAGTTTGTGTCAAGTTGACCAACAAACAAACAAAAAACAACAAAAAGCTAATGAGGACAACTGTCAAGTTCAGTATGTCTTAGACTTTCAGTACAATGATGGTGATTCTAATCATGTTCAGGGCACATTTCCCAGGGCCACTGAATCCCCAGTTCTTGGAGTACTTACTATACTTGGAGCATCGTGAAATAGGACTTTTAGTACTTGGATCCCTGGGGGATACCACTCAATTTCTTCTTACTCATTTTCTTCTCAGTGGATTTTTATTCCCTCATTTACAAAATAAGGATATGCCTCTCCTTTTTAAACCATTTCACAAAAATTGTGTTAATTGGGATAAAAGCATGAACTTGATTTCTTGTTATCAAGAGCTAAAACATCAGAAAACTGGGAAATCTTTGCATTCTGCCTTGAGTGATCTACTTTCTGTTTTGAGAATAGTGTATTTTTTTCTGTCTTCCCAAGATGCAATAAGAAGGATAACAGAATAATGGGACTGAGTCTACATACACTAATAGAGAGCCTACATTTCTCAAACTCTGCTACAGCTTAGAGTAACCATGTGTTAACTGGAGAGATGGCTGCAGCTTCTAGATTTCTTCCCAGCAGAGTTGCTTATTCTTCTAGGCTTTGTTCTGCTTTCCTGTGGAGTGAGGTTTTAATATCAAACTTGCAAACCATCTAAGATAGTTCATTCATGGAATTCAGCAAGCTTTATTAATTAAAACATCACTATATTACCCCTTTTGTCTAAAATAAGGACTAATAAAAACTATACAATAAGTATAATTATATACAATATATAAAGGCAGTAAACACATTGACAATTTCTTGTTCATTTGCACTTGACTAATTCATAGAAAATACTCCATATCTATCCTATTTTGTGAGTCCAAAGGACAGCTCAGCTATTCTGAAGTATTATGTTTAAGAGAAAACTAGTTTCTTCATTGCTCTAGTCATTGAGATTTATTTAGTCAGATAAAAGAGTGACAGGCCTAAAGGAAAAACCTCTAGTTGACAGATTATGCTGTAAAAAGCCCATTTAGCTCACAAGTCAGTCACTTTGATGTAAATTATGAACAGACAATCAGAATCACCAGGTACTTAGGAAAGCTACATCTCAGAGATAAGACCAAGGCAGGAAAGGAGAAATGCTTTAAGGCATGTTATCAGGGAAAATTACAGAGTTAAAAAGTTTTATTTTTTGTTTGAAATTTAGTGTAATCAAATTTTTATTGTGATCCTAATTTCATTTTGTCATTTATATCTCATGTAAAATTTAAAATCTCATTTTAATATGGACTTATTTGCAAATTCAGTTTTACTTAGAGGGTGTTAAATCTGAGCATCTTACCCTATTTAGTAAGAAATTCTTTAGTAATGTTGATTGTTAAAGTTTTTGTTTAAAATAGGCCAAAAATCGAAAGACATCTAAGTAACTACTACTGTCTCCCAGTATTTCTCTAACATACAGATTTTATCTACATGGAATCTTTCAGACTGTACTGTGCATTAAATTCCCTATTTCTCTTCCTTTTTCTGTAATTTTGAAGTTTGTATGACAGTCAGCTATGTAAATAGATGCATTATAGGAGCATTATATACATGAATAAAATAAATCTTAAAACTAATTGAATTCTTGGTAGGACAGGATAGATTCAATGCAAACCTCCATGGGGACCTGAGTGAAGAAGAGAAACTGCTGCTAATACCCTAATAAAATAGATATGACCAGGATATGTTAGGAGAATGGCCCTGAGCCTTAGAAAGTGCCACAGACTAGGAGACAAGAGTATGTGCTAGAGATGGATTGACTGGATTCTACCTCTACCTTTGGTAGACTAGGAGACAGGAGTATGTGCTGGAGATGGATTGACTGGATTCTACCTCTACCTTTGGTAGCACTGTCGTTTCTGTTTACTCTGGGCCTTGTTTGTTCTCTCCAGTGAAGAGGACATTTGTCCAGGAGGTGTTTCAGTTCATGTAGTACTTACTTTTGTGTCTCTGTTGCCTGGTCCTAGAAATTTAAGGGCTTTGATTCCCAGAGATTTTTGCTCTGTATGTACTGTTTGCTTGGTTGATCAGTTTTTATGAAAGGACGTTAATTTTTAGATTCAAGGAATAGCTTTTATGATTCCATTCATGGACATGACATTCATAGAGTGAAGATAGTAAAAGAGCAGCTCTCAAAACCCTAGGAGAGGTTAGTAGTAAATTATTGTTAAAAGATACAGATTTTTACATAGAATGAAAATTCTGCAAACTAAAAAGATAGCTCATACATTTAAAATGGTTGAAGTATTTAAGTTTTATACTGGGTATATTTTACCACAATAAAAATTTCTAATACAGAATACCCTTATACATTTAACTTGGTGAAAATTTATCCATTGGATTTGAGATAATATATTGGAAACCTATCTGTTTAAATAATGGGTGGAGGTGTAGCTTGGTAGTATGTATATACGTTGCTTAGTATGTAGCTTAGTAACTTAGAATGTGGTGTTCTTAGCACATATGAGGCCTGAGGAAGAGGCCTGGAGATTGTTTAATGTTAAAGCACATCTGCTCTTGTAGATGTTAGATGGCTCACAGCAGTCTCTAATTCCAGCTATTCCAGCTCCAAGGGATCTGATGTTCTCTTCTGGACTTACAGTCTGCCTGTGCATATACACACACATGCACACCATAAAAAAGATTGGTACTTGGGGGATAGCTCCATAGGTTAAGTGCTTGAAGACATGAGGACCTATATTTAATCCCCACCACCCTCAAAAAGTAAGATGCAGTAGAGGTGTGATTGTACTAAGCGGGCAGAGAGGAAGAACCCTTAGACTTCACTAGCCAGCCATGCTAGCCCAGTTGGTGAGTACCAGCCAAGTTCAATAAGAAGTTCTAAAAAATAAGGGTGTGGAGTGATTGAAGATGCCATTGTCAACCTCTGCCTTCCACATATTTACCCCACATGCACACAAACATATAAACTTCCATTTTGGTACCAACTGGACTTCTCCATATTCCATAACATAAGTAAACATATTCTTTCAGCAATAGGGCCTTACCATCAGGCTTAGAGAATAGCCAATATCCTTGGCAAGAACCTTTTGTGCTTGGGATTTTTCATGGGGCCCCTTTGGACAACAAACTTGAGAAGATGTAACTGGAGGTTTTATTTTGTGGCATAAGATGTCTGGTTGGGACATTGTCTATTCTATTATTTGGTGACTTCATTTAGACATTTCTTATATATGTATATATTTTAGGAAGCTTCTTACAGTAGTAGGTTTCCATATGGTTTTTCAAATGGTTTTTGTTAGTTGTTCCTCCTCATATCCCCTCCTCTACTATTCTTTATTCCCTTGCGTATTTAATTCTCCCAATCTAGTTCCCCCTGTTCTTTCTCCACAACAGTACAGTCTGTTTCCCCTTCCTTGGAAGATCCTCTCTTCTCCCCAACTCCCTTACTAGAGATAACTTAGCTATGATTAATTTGGGTTATAACACACATATTAAAGCTCAAAAGCTGTTATCCATACGTAATAGAAAACACATAGTTGGGCGAGGTTTCTGTCCCACCCAGCAACGCAGCAGTTCAGTCCCAAATAAACGCACAGAGGTCTATGTTAATTATAAACTGATTGGCGTATTATCTCAGACTTCTTATTAACTCTTATAATTTACATTAGCCCATAATTCTTGACTCTGTTAGCCATGTGTCTTGGTACCTTTTTTGGCGAGGCATTCTCATCTTGCTTCCTCTGTGTCTGGATAATGACTGTAGACTGACTCTTTCCTCTTCCCAGAATTCTGTTCTCATGGCCCCACCTATACTACCTGCCTGGTTGCCCCGCCTATACTTCCTGCCTGGCTACTGACCAATCAGTTTATTTAAAATACAAGTAACAGATTACAGACCATGTCCCATAGCACTCCCTAGACACAGAGGAAGCCAGACACAGAGCAAGCAAGATGTGACTGCCTTGCTGAAAAAGGTAATGAGAGGCTGTGGATTCATTCTGGATTAAGAAAAATAAGGTTTAATCAAGGAAGACCCCCTGAGAAATTTTCTTTAGATCCCTGTAAGATTATCAGTGCCTCCAATCAGCAGGAAGTATCTTAGAAAACTATGCCCACATTTCCCCAAAAATGGATTATTGATATTTGTCTTTGTTTAGAATGTTGGTTACAAGTTGTTATGGATAATGCTCAGGAGAAAAGCTAAACAAAGGAGATTCAATTCAGAGTTCCTGGATTTTTGCTTTTTGTTTTTAAAAAGGGGGGGGAGTGCTATGGGACTGTCTGGGTCTTTAATTCATTTTCATTGATCAACACGTCTGGGTCTGGATGGATGGATGGGTGGGTGGGTGGGTGGGTGGGTGTGTTTTTGAGACCAGGTTTCTCTGTATAACAGACCTGGCTGTCCTGGAACTCACTCCGTAGACCAGGATGGCCTTGAACTCAGAGATCCACCTGCTTGAAATTCCAGAGTGTCATCACCACCTGCCAACACACCTGTTTTTATGCCAATATCATTCTATGTTATTATACGGCTCTGTAGTACAACTAAAATCTGGGGTGCTGTACCTCCAGCAGTTACTATCCACTCTTGCTTTAGTTCTCCTGAGGGTCTGTATGTGAGCTTTCATATGAAGCTGAAAACTTGTGTGACAAAACTTCTCCTGGGGAGATTGAAGACACATCTACTCACCCTAAGTAGAGAGCCCATGACAGCCCACAGTATCAGGAACACCAAGTCCAACTTGGTGAACAATGAGTTTTATTAGGATTGCTTACTTACAGGAATGTGGTTGGGGCATTGCTTATAGGAGGAGAAATGATTAAAAGATCTGCCTGCCTCTGCCTCCAGAGTGCTGGGATTAAAGGCGTGTGCCACCACCTCCCTGACTTTCCACGCCCAGTTGTAAGAAGTCTTTTTGCCACTGCGTTATAGACAGGCAGACAGGCATTTATGACTATTCTGACTACTAATTAGGTGGGAAATAACCTTTGACAATATAGAATCATCAGTATGTAAAGGTGGTATATAAACATTATTATGTGATTTTTCTCATAGGTTACAAGCAAGAAAAACATAGACCACAATAGATATGAGTACTGCAAAATAGAGAATAATGATTTTTTTTCTCTTCAGTAGTTTACAATCCTCATTTTTAGTAAAATAAACAACATAAGTAAAAGCAAGACGGGCTGTTAACATCCCAGTTTTTCAAAAAAAAAAAAATTTACTAATGTGATTTCCTGACTACTAAGCAATGTGTAAGAAGAGGAATTAAAGAGCTTTCTTTTTTTGGCTCTATATTATATTTTACCAGGATCACTATATGGAAAATATCTAAGTGGTTAAAGGAGGAAATAAATGAGAATAATATATAAAGGATCTAAAGCAAGCAAACAAAATATTGTTACATAAAAGTTCTAGGTACCATGAAAACTTGAACTTTTTTCCATTTGTATTTTTAAACAATGGAAATGTAAAAAAAGCCAAGATCAGCTTTTGTAAATTACATTATTTTATATGTTTCATTGAAGGAACTTTTGTATTACAATCATAGAGAAGAACTATAGTTTGCTTCATATTTGTGAAAATTTTCCTAAATGAAAACTTTCATTTAGTTTAATAAAATAAAATAAGAGTCCTTTTATTTTAGACTATTTTGTAAACGACCAAACCACCAGAACATTGTTATATAATAGTAAAATATTCTCTTGAATTAAATTTTGTTTGATTTTAAACAAAAAGCCAAAAGCCAGCAAACAAGCAAGAGAATATAGAAAAGTACCTACTTAGAGCTGTTAACTTTCTAAGTACTCAACACCCTGGGTATTTCCAAGCACCTTCATCGCTATCAAGAACAGCAAAATGAGTTGTCATGCTTTTAAATTCACTGCTTAGAATAAAGACAGTACAGATTAGTCAGAGTCAACAAACCCTGCAACTGCCACACAGCGCCAACCCATGGACTTTAAAAGGCATTCTTAATCTTTTTCTTGTTCTGAATAATGTTGTCAGGCCTCAGGGTTGCTTTCTCTTCCTGAAACTTTTTTTTCATCTAATACTTTTTTGCTGTACTTAGCTTTTATTTGATCATTGCACCGTTGGAGCTCAGCTTCAGAATCTTTCAACTTTCCTCTTTGTCTAATAAAACAACAGTCTTCATCTTTTTTTTTTTTTCTTTCGAGACAGGGTTTCTGGGTATCTTTTTGGTTCCTGTCCTGGAACTAGCTCTTGTAGACCAGGCTGGTCTGGAACTCACAGAGATCTGCCTCTGCCCCCCTCCCGAGTACTGGGATTAAAGGCGTGCGCCACCACTGCCTGGCTAACAGTCTTCATCTTAACTACATGCTCTAGTTTCCATTTGTGCCAGACACCCTTAGGAAGTGGTCTTTTCTTGTTACTAATTGCAAAATAAGTAAGAACTGCCAATTTCCCACTTCAGTCATTCTCATGATGTGTATCATTTGTGACATTATTCTGTCTATGTGCGTCTTCTTAACAATATATTTCTTGTTATGATAAAATCCATGTTCACCGTTTTCAGTGCAGAGACACCAAGGATACTGTTTTCTGGGATCCTTTTACCATTGACTTCAATGATAGGATTACTTCTCAACTACTGTAAGAGCCAAAGAGTCTTGTTATCTTTTTAACATCTTCTCATCATAGGTTCCAAAAATGCTTTTTAACTTACATATTTTACTAGAAAAAAATTTTAAACATATTTGTTATAATAATGAGCATTATATGATCATAATAGCCATTCTCTTATGTAAGGATAATTAAACCATTCGCATACTGGTTATACTATAAGCATAATTAATGCATTCACAAATATTTTATTAATATTTTTTGCTTTATTTTATGACTATGTTTTGTCTTTCTCATCACTGTCTTCTTCTTGACTCAGAATTTTTATCTTTATTTCCTTTTCATTTGTGTGGGCTTCTACTGAGAACTCTACTATGTCATTAACTGTCAACATCTAACTAGCTAAATGAATCCTACCAGACGGTCATAAATCTACTACTGATGGCCTTTCTTTATTTTTTTTTAGCATCATCATCTGCTTTTTACCGTTCTTTTTGCAAACAATTACTGACTTCTTCCCGTGTGTACTTTACCACATTCCAGATTACCTCAGCATGTAATCTTTTTGGTTCCATTCTTAGCTCTCTAGGACCAGTGTCTTCTTTTATCTTTTACTTCTGCAGGGATTTCAGGTAAGATTATTCAAGTTTTTGGCTTTTATCTTGATTGACTTTAGCAGCAAAGTCTACAGACAGATAGATCACTGTCACTTTCAACAACTAGAGAACCAGAGTGGTATTTTTTTTTTTTTGTCTCTTCAATGACAAAATTATGAAGGGCAAGAAGCAAGCCACAAACAGACCATTTGTGGTTCAGAGGAACTTCAACGGGCACTGAAGAGTATATTTTTATTCTGATGTAGTCTGATTATTTAACTATAATAATCACTGACTTTTCCAATTTCAGTTGTAATTTTTTTAATTATCTGGAACTGAATCTTTATCTAAAGTAACTTTATTCTTCTCATAGAAAAAGGAAAATGAAACAGGATTATATATTCATCTTCTTTGATATAGCCCAGTTTTCTCAATCTGCAAGATTCCATGTGCTTTGCTAGCAATGATTTATGTATGTGATGATTGTAGTCATAAGGATATGTTGCTATTTCATCCTTGCCTCCACTTCATCTTTGGGGTCCAGCTGATTCAGGCTTCACTTCAAGCACACAATCAAATCCTCTAGCATCTGTCAGCACACTCCATGAACTTGCTCTGCAAATATTTTAACTTTGTTTCTGAATTTATTTCATTATCCAATTTTAAGTGGTTTATGTTTATGCTGTGTAAACATGCTGGCTTTGACAATAAGTGAAGTGACACTGTTTGATTAAATATTCATAATCTCAGTATCTCCTGGTTTAAAGTCCATGTCCTAAAGGAGCAATAGACTATAAAGCAACACTACATTTTGCTCCCTCATAAGTCTGCTTCAGGCAGTCTCAGAGGTACTATCCATGTGGTCTGAATCATATTGACAGCAGTTACTATCCACTGTATCCCTAAAGGATTAGGGTGTCAACCACTAGAAGCAATAGAAAAGTACTTTATTTTATATAAATCTTGGATGTTCTACCTAGAGAGGTTTTTTTTAATTCTGCAGATATGACTTAGATGCTTCAGAGAATGATGACTTGAATAATAATCAACTCCAGACTCACTTCACTACCCTAAAGTATGAATAAAAACCTCTCCTCACTGATTTTCCTACATACTTTATCTTAGTGCCTGGCATCCACATGTGCTTCAAAGTTCTTCTGTGGTACTAAACATTGCTGTTGTTGATGTACTGTAGATATCTCCTCTACAGTAGCATATTTTGGCACTAATTGGACTCCCTCCCTCCCTCTGCAACTAGTCCTAAGGCATGTTGGTATAGAGATTTTAAACTAAATATGGTTCAAGTGAATGTTTAATGATTAGTGAAACCCTATTGGTACCTTGAACTCAGAAGTGGGACCTGAAATTGTTATAAATAATCAGATGAGGTATGCATAGGATATATGACATACCCAGTAAGGTTCCAGATGTGAGAAAGATTCAAAATCATGGGGACACAAGATGGTTTTCGCTTTTGTAAGATTAGAACTGGCAAAGAACAACATCAAGCTAAATGGAGATAAACTCACAGCGATCCCACACAGGAACAAGACAAGGTTGTCCACTCGCTCTATATGTATTCAGTATAGTTCTTGAGGTCCTAGCTAGGGCAATACAACGACAAAAAAGAGATCAAGGGGATACAAATTGAAAAAGAAGTCAAACTCTCACAATTTGGATGATATGATAGTTTATATAAGCTACCCCAAAAATTCTACCAAGGAACTTCTACAACTCATAAACATTTTCAGTAATGTAGCAGGATACAAGATTAACTCAAAAAAATCAGTAGCTCTCCTTTACACAGATGATAAATGGGCTGAGAAAGAAATCAAACATCACCCTTCACAATAGCCACAAATAGCATAAAGTATCTCAGAGTAACTCTAGCCAAACAAGTGGAAGACTTGTAAGACAAGAACATTAAATCTTTGAAGAAAGAAATTGAAGACACAAGAAAATTTAAAGATCTCCCATACTCTTGGGTAGGTAGAGCCAACATTAGTAAAAATGGCAATCTTACCAAAAGCAATCTACAGATTCAAGGCAATGCCCATCAAAATCCCAGCAAAATTCTTTACAGACCTCAAAAGAACGGTACTCAACTTCATATGGAAAAGCAAAAGACCCAGGATGGTCAAAACAATCCTGTACAATAAAAGAACTTTTGGAGGCATCACAATACTTGACTTAAAACTCTACTCCAGAGCTACAGTCCTGAAAACAGCCTGGTATTGGCATAGAACAGGCAAAGAAAAACACAATAAGATGAAAACCCAAAAGTCTATGAACTTGCTGCCCACAAGAAGGACAATGATAATTAGGACAAAGCTAGTTAGGAACCCAAAGTGCTTCTTCACATCACATACACACTTGGAGACACTGTGGAGAAGACCCACTTAGGCAGTGAAGGCAGCCTTTGTTTGCACAAGTCAAACCTTTTAAGGAATGTGGACCAGACTTTGACCCTAGGTTTTATAAGGAAGTCTTAAAATTTTATAAATATGTCTACATGAATGATGACACCAAGGGTGAGCCATGACATAATAGAATTAAATTTTACGGATCCATATATTGGGCATCTGAGGTATGTGGCAACTATAGAAAATTTTGGTTTATATCAAGAAAGGTGGAATTCACTGACATTAGGGCACAGACTGGTGAATTGTGGATCAAGAATGAAAAGATCATGGGCTAGAGAGATGGCTTGGTGGAGGAAATGATTTGCTATGCAAGTCTGAAAACCTTAGTTCATTCAAATCCACAGAACTCACATAAAAACCAATCTCAGATGCTGCTATTGGAAGATGGGAGGCAAAGGTCTTTGTATCGGTAGAGCGTGCAGGTCAGCTAGTCTATCATATGCTTCAGTGAGCAGAGGGACCTTTCCCAAAGTAGAAGGTGAGAGCCAAAACTTGACGTTGTCCTCATACTTCATACATGTGCTGTGGTGTAAACACATGTATTTTTTTTACCCTAGACAGTATAATATATAGTTCACTTTTGTTTGAGATTTACTAAAATGGGACAAAAATGTAAAATCTAAACATATTAGTGTTTATTTTAAAGACTGTTAATAGAAACTAGTTTGGAATAATTTACAAAATTTATTGAAGATTATTAAGAGTAGTTGATTAAAGTAATTCAATGATAGTATTTTTAATTATGGAAAATGCAAAAGGAGCTTAATATGCTTGTTGTACCTGATCCCTAATGGCATAGATTAGTGTATAGCTTAATGTAGAAGGCAGTACTTTAACTGTTCTAGCTATCATGTATTGTCTGTATTTTGAACTCTTCTACCTGTTAGCACTCAGATTAACAACAAATTCTTCTCTAGAGTATGAATTTCTAGGGAGTTGCAGTTAACTCACTTTAGCCTTTTATGATTGCTTAACAGTGTGAGAGAGAAGGTTAAAAAGTAATCTGAGCTGCTGAGCTCTTAATCCCAGCACTCAGGAGGCAGAGGCTGGTGGATCTCTGTAAGTTCGAGGCCAACCTGGTCTACAAGAGCTAGTTCCAGGACAGGCTCCAAAGCTACAGAGAAACCTTGTCTCGAAAAACCAAATAAATAAATAAAAATAAAAAAATCACCAGAACCTGATGATTGATTTTGATCTTAGTGAGTCATTGAGAATATTGTTTAGGACCTTGACTACCATGAAACAAAAAGAGATAGTAAAGTAAGGATAGGGTGAATTACTGAGGAGCAAGAATCTTGGATTGACATTAAAAGCAAATCCAATTTATCCCACTGAGCCATCTCACCTGCCCTGCGAATCAAATTTAGAGTGGTGTTACTAGAAAACCTACTCAAATTGTGGTTAGCAGACCAAAATCACTGATAACCCTTCAGTGTTAGTTATAGATGCAGACCTTAGGTCCAGCCTTGTGACATAAACATATAGCCCCAGAAGTTGAATTAAATTGGGAGGCTCTTTGTGAGCCCTGGGACCAGCCTAGGTTGACACAACTAGACCCAACTCAAAAGAGCCAAATAAATTCTTAAAAATAGAACTGTATTAGCTTATAGAAATTTTTAAAATAATTTTTATTTTTTGAGAATTTTTTGTGCAGTGTATTTTGATCACCTCTTGACATCTCTCAGATCCAATCTCTTTCTTCAGTCCACCCAGCTGCCCACCTTTAAAGTAGCCAACAAGTACTATTTTACCACCCATAAGCTCTTCTATGTGTGGACTTTGCTAAAGGGAGTTTACCCTGCCAGAGAGTTCACTCTTAAAACTAACTAGCCATCTCCTAGGCAGCTATCAGTTGCTAGTAGCTCCTCTGCTAGAGGTGGGACACTGGTATTTTGTCTGTCCTGAGCCTGTGGAGTCTTGTTCATGCTATCTTAACTTTTGTCAATTCTTAGAGCCAATTGCCCTTCTGTGTTCATAAAGCATTTACAGTTATCAGCTACCACTGGCTCTTAAATACCCTCTTCCACAAGGATCCTTGAGCCTTGGGATGAAGAGATGTGTTATAGATGTCTTGTTTAGGGTTGAGAAGTCTTCAGTCTTTTTCCTCTAGGCATCAGTCGTTTGCAGATCTATGTTGATCGCCATATACTGCACAAAAAGGCTTCGCAGATGAAGGTTGAGAGATGCAATAATCTATGAGTACATCAGAGTTTAAGTACTGAAAAGACAAAGAGCACAGATTTTTGTTACTGTTATTATTACTATAATTGTGATGTATATGCCATGAATTTCTAGGCAGTTGCAGTTAACTCACTTTAGTCTTTGACGATTGGTTAACCGTGTGAGAGAGAAGGTAATCTCAGCCACTGGGCGGTAGTGGCGCATGCCTTTAATACCAGCACTCTGGGTACATTGTTTTCAACCTGGCTCCTCTTCCATTTGTTTTAGTATCTATAGCCTTCTCTCTGTTTCTCTTAACTGTGAAAGCAGAGAATCTTTATAGCATTCAGCCTTAATAATGTCAAAAAGGAGAACCTCTAAGGCATTAAAGCACTGTTCTTTTCTTCTGCTTGACAGAGACCTAAGAATGTTACTTGTGGTGGACTCTAAGCAATTTGATGCTGAGTTTCTTTTAGTAGAGGAACTATGAGAGGCAGGTTCTCATGCTGAGGCTGGAAAAGAGCAGAGCTGTAACTGTGGTGCCAGGAGCCTTGGGACCCAGTGTGTCTGTGCTTACATCTGCGAAGGGATGTTCTACTTTAGGAACGTCTCTACATTTTTTTGTTGCTGTTATTTGAGCATCTGAGGCTGATTAATTTTTATTATAAAGAACAGAAATTGGAGTTGGAGAGATAGCTCAGCTGTTTAAAACTGGCTACTCTTCCAGAGAATGCAAGTTTAATTCTAGCACCCACATAGCAGCTCATAATCCTATAACTCCAGTACTAGGGGATCGGACATACTCATCTGGCATCTGCAGACATAGGCAAGCATGTGATGCACAGGCATGCGTATAGGCAAAATATCCATACACATAAAAAATAAAGGTGAAAACCCTTGTTAAATGAATGGAGGTTAGGCTGTTGAGACAGCTTAGCAGGTAAAAATACTCACCTCCAAATGCGCTCCTGAGATTGATCCCTAGGACACACATGGTGAAGCAAGAGAATCAACCCCCAAATCTTGTCCTCTGAACACATGCGTCCTCATCAAAAAGTACATGTAATCTATAAAATGTTTACTTGGCTTACAGTTCTCGAGATGAGAAATCTGAGGTTGGTGTCAATACCTGATGTCCGTAGTATAACAGGGTGCCAAGGATGCACTAGCTACAGAGTCTTTTCCTCTTACATATTCACCTAGGGAGCCTGTTGGCATCCTCTAGCTCAAGATAGGAATTTAGGGGTTGCATTTCATTTGTTTATTTGGTTTTTTTGAGACATGTTTTCTTTGTTCAGTCCTGGTTGTCCTGGAACTTCACTCTGTAGAAACCAGGCTGGCCTTAAACTCAGAGATCTGCCTGCCTCTGCCTCCCCAGTTCTGGATTAAAGGTGTGTAATACCAAGTCTGGCTGGAATTAGATTTCTAATACATGAATTTCTGGGGACACATTGAAACCATAGCCAGACTATAGCCAACTTTGAATTAGTTTATTTCCTGAATGTACTCAGTTGTTCGGGAAATTGGGAGGAAAACTACAGAAAGTTATCAGTCTTTTTAAAAAGTGTGTAAGCCGGGCAGTGGTGGCACACTCCTTTCATCCCAGCACTTGGGAGGCAGAGAGAGGTGGATCTGTGTGTCTGTGTGAGTTCAAAGCCAGCCTGGTCTACAAGAGCTAGTTCCAGGACATACTCTAAAGCTATAGAGAAACCCTGTCTCAAAAAAACAAACTAAGAGAGAGAGAGAGAGAGAGAGAGAGAGAGAGAGAGAGAGAGAGAGAGAGAGAGCGCGAGCGAGCGAGCGAGCGCGAGCGCGCAAGTAAAACTATGAATGAAGTGGCTGAGAAGTCAGAAGAGGCATCTGATCCCCTGGAACTGGAATTACAAATGGTTGTGAGCTTCTTTGTGGGAACTGGGAACTGAATCCAGGACCTCTCCATGAATAGTCAATGCTCTTAATCACCTTACCAGCCCCTGGAAAAGATTTTTAAAGGGAAACAATATTTTAAATTTGAATTGACTTAAGAACAATGGCAATGGGTTTTTGATCCTACTGCACCTATTGGTTTTGTGGGAGCCTAGGCAGTTTGGATGCTCACCTTACTAGACCTGAATGGAGGTGGGTGGTCCTAGGACTTCCCACAGGGCAGGGAACCCTGATTGCTCTTTGGGCTGACAAAGGAGGGGGACTTGATTGGGGGAGGGGGAGAAAAAGGGGAGGTGGCGGTGGGGAAGAGACAAATCTTTAATAAATAAATAAAAGAAAAAATTTGAATTGACTTAAGCTTTATTGGAAGCTTTGTATAGATAATAAAACCCATCTACTGGGAGAAGTTTTGTATATGAAGAAACTTCTACGAGAAAGCATTTGAGATAGTTCAGAACATTGCTAGAGTAGGAATAACTTGGGTTTGCTGGGCTGGGCACCACTGTTCAATGTCTTTTCAATACTTAAGTGGCTCTTAACAGATTATGAAGTCTATCCTCTAATAAAAAAGGTCCAGGTGCCTGTGTGGCTTCAGATATAAATTTGAGAGGCTTAATTGATCTTTTGTTCATTAAAATTAATCTTTGCTCATCAGTTCTTTTGATACTTTATGTGGTAGCTTCTGCTATGTGTTTACTTCTCATTTTTCCTCTTTAACTTTTATTGATTCTTCGTGGATTTCACATCATTCATTTTGATCCCACTTTTATCTCCCTGTTTCTCAAATGTGCCCTCTGTCCTTGTAACCCACCCCCTAAAAAAACAAAATCAAATTCAAAAGAAAAACCAAAAGCCTAACAAAACAAAAACACAATAAAGACAATAGAGAAGAATCTTGTCATGGAAGCTTTAGTGTGGCCTCATGAGTCACACAGTTTACCCTTTAATCCATACATCTTTACTTGTAAATGTTCACTGTTATGAGTCATTGGTCTGGCTCCAGGCCTCTGGTGTCTGCTACACCACCATTATTGGGCTCTCACTAGGGCTCCTCTTAGTTATCCTTTTGTTGTCCTGTGTCATGGAAATCCGCTGTTTTGGATTTGTAAGTTCATCCCCTAGACATGCTCTAACAGTTTGTAGATGAGGTGGATGTTGGGGTGGGCTAACTCATAGCCCTGGTTCATGGTCACTGCCCAGATGAACTCTGCAGCACTGCTTCTGCTAGCTCACCCAATGCAGCCTACAGCAAAGAACTGGGCGAGTTCTCCTGCCCTTGGTCCCTCAGATCCTGTCCCACTCACTCTTATCTCCAGGGCCAGCTCTACTGTTTTGCCCAGGCACGGTGCAGGGACCTCTCTCCTGATCGTTGTAGGTGGCATACAGGGAGGGAGGTGATGGAGTCAGTTCTTCTGCTCTCATGTCCTCAGGGCTGGCTCACCTGCGTCCCTGAACAGGTCAGCTCTAGTGTGCTGCGTGGACAGGAAACAGAGGTTGCTTTCTCATGCACTACAGTCAATGAGAGTCAGGACTAACTCACCTGCTCTTGTGATCCCAGGTGACAGAGGATGGTGTCTTTCCCTCACCCATGCCACCACATGGCAGACAAGGGAAATGGGGTTCAACTCCCCTGCTCTCACGCCCTCAGGGATGGCTCACCTGTGTCCCTCACCACAAGGTCAACTCTAGTGTGCTTCCCAGATGAGGTAGACACCCATAGTGAGGAATAGGGGGCGTGAGCTCTCTTCTGATATAGGTAGGGCCAGCTGACTTTTTACAATATCCAGCAAGGGGCAGGATCAGTGAAGGGCAGGGCTGACTCAGCACAGCCTGGTTCCAATGTTCCCTGTGCTAATACCGGCCATGGACATCACATCAGACCCAGACATGGCCCTTGGCAGTAGCTTGGATCCAGATGCCATCATGACCCTGGTGGCAGCACAGGCCCCTCAGATCAGTACCCCAAGGCCCGCAGCAGCATGGCCTCCAAGGGCATCAACATGGTCCTAGGTTCTTAGCTTTCTTCTTAGTATGAGATGAAGAGTTGTAGTAGAATAGGTATATTTCCAGAGACAAGAGTAGGGGGCAGCTAGGAAAGAGCTTTCTAAGTAAAATGTTAGTAGAGTGACCATGTCTCTCAATTTATCTCACACAGATCCTTTTGAAAGTCATAGTCATAGTAGTATTAATATCTCCATTTCCCTTTTAAGTGCCCTGATGTGGGTAATCAGCTATATGGTCCTTGTAGGGGTCAAATGCTTTGTGCTAGACACTGTACTAGATAATTTCTTTGGTTTGCACAAAACATCTGAAAGGATAGCTGCTCTTACCACTTTACAGAACAGTATTCTGAAAGAGTTTTGATAAGGTCACATGGTGGTAGACCTAATGACCAGGCAAGATCTGTCAGTCTGCCAGAGTTGCTTGATTTCTGGGTATGACCTCCATTTTTTTCTTTTCAAAATGGAATTTTTCTGTGTAATCCTAACGGTCCTAGAACTTGGTCTGTAGACCAGGTTGGCCTTCAACTCAGGGATCCACCTGCCTCTGCTTCTCTAGTGCTGGGATTAAGCTTATGCATCACCACACATGGTCTAGCCTTCATTTTTTTAATCTAGTAAAAAAATTCTATAGTGGTAGTATCATAGTTAGGGTTCCTATTGCTGTGAAGAGATATCATGACCAAGCAACTCTTATGGGAAATATTTAATTGGAGTGTCTTACAGTTCAGAGGTTTATTTAGTCCATTATCATCATGGCAGGATATGGCAGCATGTAGGCAGACATGGTGCTGGAGGAGTTGAGAGTCCTATATCTTAATCTGCAGGAGACAGGAAGTGAACTGAACGTCACACTGAGTGTAACTTGAGCAAAGGAGACCTCCAAACCCACCCCCACAGTGACACGCTTCTTCTAACAAGTCCACATCTACTCCAACAAAGCCATTCCTCTAATAGGGCCACTCGCTGTGAACTTATGGGGGCCAATTTACATCCAAACTACCACAGGCAGTAAAACTTATATGGAAGAAACCATGAGTTAATGAGTGTTTGAATAAAAGTGAGACTTCTAGGGATGGGGTTAAAAGTTTGCCACGTGTAGTTCTCCATACTCTGGGTTCATATAACCCTTAGGACCTTTGGTGGTTTTGCAGGACCTGTTGCTCATGGCTGAGGTCTTTTTGGGTGGGGAATAAGTAGTGCTATTGATCAGTATTGCCCAGATTTTCATTCCATAGATTTCAGGTGGGTCCTGAAATTTAGTATTTAAACAGGTTCCTAGTATTTCTGCTAGTATAGATTTGCTGAAATTACTGACCCACTGTACTGAGTAGCAAGAGCATACATAGCTGCTGAATACATATCCTTGCCTGAGGTGCAAAGTTACCTATCTATACATAGATTCTCTAATTTTAGACATGGAAAGAGAATGGCTGCTTCTGGACAGTAGATGCCTTTCAGTTAGGGTAGAGAGGGATAGAGACAAGAAAATAGGTATTTTAATGTGAATTGTTCTTAACGGTTGATTGTATTTTATTTAGGGTTTTTGTTTTTGAGAAAGGGTAGCCCTGTCTGTTCTGGAACTCACTACGTAGACCAGGCCAGTCTCAAACACATCCACTCACCTCTGCCTCCTGAGTGTGGGATTAAAGGATTGCATCATCATGCCTGGCTTATTTTGTGTTTTGAAGTTCTTTTCTTCATATATGTATGTACATATTCAAGACAAACTCCTTCCTACACCTCCAAGACATGCCCCAACACATCCCCTTCATACTTTCTTGTTTTATCTTTTTTTCCCTTCCTGTAAACCAGAGTCTAATTAGTGCTGCCTGTTGAAATAGTAACTGGTCTTGTTGGCTTGATCTTGTATGATTAGCCTTAATTATAGTGAGTTCATTAGTCAGTTGTCATGTCCAGCAAAACATTTCACAGTACTCCTCTCCATTTTCTGACTTATATTCTTTCTTTGGTGTTCCTGAGCCTTGAGAAGGAGATATTGATGTAGATATTCCATTGAGGGCCTAGCATTTGCACCCCTGCATTAACTGCTGCACACTACGGAAGATTCTCTGGTTAAGGTTGAGAGTAGCTCTATAAACATAACATTTAGAAAGCAGTTTGACAGCATGTCCATTGAGCAACGTTAGTGGATTTCCTCCTAGAGCCCATGACTTCTCGAACCATGAGCTTCAGAACAAGTTTAGAGTACCAGGCATGAATTCCCGCCTATGGCACAGACATTAGATCCAATCAGAAAGTGATTGGTTACCCCATGTGGTGGTTTGAATAGTAATGGCCCCCATAGGCTTTAAATTTATGATCATTAGGAAGTGGTGCTACTTGAGAGGGATTAGGAGGTGTAACTTTGATGGAGGAAGTGTGTCATTAGGGGTCAGCTTTGGAGTTTCAAAAGCTCAAGCCAAGCCCAATGTCTCTTCTGCTGCCTTCAGATGCAGATATAGAGCTCTCAGCTACCATGTCTGACTGCATGCCACTATGCTCTCCCCCATGATGATAATGTACTAAATCTCTGTAACCATAAGCAAGTTCCCAATTAAATGCTTTATGAGAGCTGCCACAGCCATGGTGTCTCTTCACAACAGTAAAACAGTGGCTAAGACAAGTGTATTATCTTACAAAATACTAGGTTTCTGTAAGAGTTTATCATACATTCTTAGTTTTGGTTACCCCTTCCAATATCTATGTAACCTCTGTGCTCCTATTTTACCAATGGGTATGTCTTGCTTGGCAGGTTAGTATTACAACATTCAGGGTTCACCACTGGGTAAGACCATGGATGAATTTTCTCCCCTAGTGGCTTGGAGAGGAACATTAAGTACTTTGAGGACTAGCCAGTGAGAAGTTTTTAGGTCAGTTCCAGCTTGTCTTCTGTACTGCTACAACCAAAGTGTGTTGTATCTCCAGCAAGAAAGAGTATTATTAGCTAGATAAGGTGGCTAACCAAGAGCAGTGGTTAAACAAACAAACAAAAACCTGTGTTGTTTTGGGAGCCTATTTAACCAATAACTGGTAAGAAAGTATTGAAACTAGCACTAAAATTTTCATTTAATAACTCATGTCTTCTAGTAGATGCATAGTCTACCCATGTGTTCCAACTCCTTATTTTTATATTACATTTTAAATTTAGTTTACAAAACCAAAGCAGTGTGTTCCCAAGAGTGGAGAGATGGCTCATAGCACACTGTCTACTCTTCCAAATGATTTGCGTTTGAGTCCCAGCACCCACATATGGAAAAACAAACCATAACTCCAGTTCCAGAGGCTCTCATGCTCTCTTCTGGCCTCTTGTGGTACCAAGTATCCAAATGGGCATACAAAATACCCATACACATAAAATAAAATCTTAAAGAAATGTGATGATTTTAATAAGAATGACCTTCATAGGCCCACAAATTTGAATATTTTGTCACCAGAGAGTCAAACAGTTTGAAAGGATTAGAAAGATTAGGAGGAGCTGGAGAGATGACACAGTGGTTAAGAGCACTGTCTGCTCTTCCAGAGGTCCTGAGTTAATTCCCAGCAACTACATGGTGGCTCACAACCATCTGATCTGGTGCCTTCTTTTGGCATATAAGTATACATACAGAACACTCATAAATCAGTATAAATTAAAATTAAAAAAAAAAGATAAAGAGGTGTGGCCTTGTTTGCTTCAAAAGCCCAAGCCAGGCCCAGTGTCTCTTTTTTTTCCTGTGGATCAGGATTATTAGATGCTATCCTTAGTATCCTACAGCATACTCCTGCCTGCTGCCGTGCTTTCTGCCATGATAATAATGGACTAACTAAACCTGTAAGCAAGCCCTCAAATAAATGCTTTTTTTTTTTTTTTATATAAGAGTTGCCTTGGTCATGATGTGTTGTAAGGAGGTCGCTTGTTTATTTCCAGACTGCTCACACAGAAACCATATTATTTGCAATACTTTTTGGTCAATAGCTTAAGTGTATTTCTGGCTAACTCACATCCTAAACTAATCCATCTCTATTAATCTGTGTATTGCCACATGGCTGGGGCTTACCGGGTAAAGTTCTGTCTGGCATCTGTCTGGAGGTGGGGATGGCTATGTGGCTTCTCTTTGACTCCACCTCCTTTCTCTCAGCATTCAACCTAGTTTTCCCCGCCTAAGTTCTACCTTGCTGTAGGCCAAGCCAGTTTCTTTATTCATAAACCAATAAAAGCAACACACAGAAGGACCTCTCCCACACCATTTCCCCTTTTCTTTTTAAACAAAAAGGAAGGCTTTAACTTTAACATAGTAAAATTACACATAACAAAACAGGTATCAAGTAAGAATTATAGTTACAACATTTACATCTACTTTTTTATCATAATTGAGGAAAACTATAACTATTCTTCAACTCTATCAAAGACTCCAGAAGGATATAATGTTACCTAAGTAAACAGGAAGTGCACTGTAAACAACTTCCAAAACTCTAGAATTGACAGAGACTTACTTCTTGCTGCCTAGACAGTCACCCAAAGTTCTTCTGAACCACTGGGGCATCTATCTTCAGTCTACAGGCCCATAGTATCCAGCAGACTTTTTTGTAAAGCAGAAAATTTCAAAGACATTTCAGCCCATATTGGCAGTTTGTCATTCACTTTTGTTCTGTGTCCTGTAGAAGGTCTGGCAGTTTCTTTCATGAAGCAGGAACCCTGAAGGATGTCTCACTTTCTTTAGTCAACTTCAGCAGTCATTTTTCTGTGGGTCCTGCATGTCCAGTTCATCAAGCAGTCCAGGCATAAGGAGCCTCTTCAATGCCCATTATCTTATTGAAGTAGTTGGTGCTACCAGGAGCAGATGTGTCTCACTGTCATGAAAAGCCCTAAGTTCTTAAACATTTTAAATGCCATATTCTGTAGTCTTTGAAAGGTTTGAAGATTATCTACCTGAAATCTCTATATATATCTAGAAAACCTAACATGACTACAAGCCTGACTATTGTAAATAAGTATCTATTAACCCATACGTCTTAATTATATATTACATTTATAAATGAGCTGGACAAACACAATACCTTAATCAAGATCAGAAATACATGTAACAAAATTGACCCTAAATTTGTATCAAAGAGCAAGATCCATACCAGTGAAAATCTCTATAGCATATCCCTCTTTAAATATAAACATTTATAAACAATATTTGGGAATATGGGCATAGTTCTCTCCAAACTGCTTCCTGCTGTTTGTTGAGCAAAGTAATTTTTGGGGGTGGTTACAGCAACCTTTCAGCGGCGGGGGGGGGGGGGGTGTCTTGGTCCATCAAACACTGGCGAGCTTTTTCAAGGGTAGAATTTGGAATGGGAAATTCCTACATCCTAACCTTTGTGGGTATATATGGACAGCAGTAGAGCTTCCACCTAAACACATAAGTGTTCCCTTTTCCCACATCTTTGTCAGCACTTACTTGATTTCTTGGTGATAGTCATTCTGGCTGGAGTTAGACAGAATTTCAAAGTATTTTTAATTGGTGTTTCCCTGGTGACTAATGATGTTGAACTTTTTATTTTATTTTCTTTTTTCTTTTTTTATCTTTTTTAAATTATTTATTTATTTTTTTAAAAAT